>NW_005054367.1:713138-776450 GCF_000277835.1 Geospiza fortis
CTGTTTGTGTCGTGCTTTTAATGGACTTGCACTGACTAAACACCAGCCTGCCACCAGGCCAATCCATACATATTGAGCTACCACTACCTGAAAGGTTGTGTGCTCTTCAACAGGGTCAATGAAAAAAGAAAAATACAAAAATACCACACATCAAACACTTGCCTTTGCATACCCCACTCGGAAATGCAACATCATCTGCAGTTAGAAATGAAATTAAGGGCTAGGAATGCAACATCGTCTGCACTTAGAAATTAAATTAAAGGCTAGGTTTTACTTCATGAACTGATGTAGAACATTGTACCTGAGCTGTGTTTTAAAGCTGTTCCAGAGGATAATTTTATGCAGTTAATCACACAACCACAGGATGGCTGAGATGCACCTGCAGCCACTTGCCCAGGAGCATGTCTTAAAAAGGTTTTAAGTATCTTCAAAAAGGGAGACTCCAAAACCTCCCTGGGCAACTCTGTTCCAGTGTTCTGTCACCTCACAGCAAAAATATGTCAGTGGATTCTAAGGAGGGGACAAATCACAGTTGGGATGACAAATTTTGGATTTTTCTGCTCCATTTTCCATTTAGACACACACTGAGGGCTCTTCAGAAGAGTCTCTGGCAGTGTTGTTAATAAAGTGTTATAAATCGAGGTGGAATTCATTTTACATGAGTCTAAATGTATAAAAGGCACATTTCTGCTTGGGATAAAGGTCCTTGAGCTGATTTGTGAAGAACTGCTCTCATCCCATGCAAGTTTTCCCAGAATTAATCTGGTAATGGTGGTGCTGAGTTGCAGGGATGCTGAGGAGAGTTATGGGAAAACTGGAAACAGGGTTTGGGTGTCTCCCCCCTTTATCAAACACCAGAGTGTGAGGAGTCCTTCAAATGAATAAATAAAAGTCTGTGAGATTCTCTCATGTTCTTCCATGTCAGATGAAAATCACTTTCCATTGTTATTGATGTATGGGCTCAAATCTGGGTTGATCAGCTTTTTCTTTTTTTTATTTTTATTGAAACAACAAATATGTTGGAGTTCCTTAAAAGTCCTGTTTCTCCTGCAAACAGACAGAGTTTTGATTATCACAGTCTGTTTTGGGGTTTAGTTTTTTTTTAATAAATGCAGTGTTTCTATTTAGAAGTATTTTGATAAAGGCAATGTTTCATTTGGGTTTCTAATATAAGACTTCATTAATGTAGTAAGAATTTCTCTCTATTTGACTTTTTATGTTATGTATTGTAAATCTGTTAATATTGTGGTGGCTATCTGGAAATCTGTTAAAATCTGTAGTCATAAGGTACTAGATCATAATTGTAGAAAGTGTTCTTCAATAGTTATTTGAAGTATGGAGAGTTTAAGTTACTCTCTTTTATTGTTTGTTTTAAGTTTTTAATTGCATCATGTGTCAGTGATTTTTTTGGGGGATTTCTATTTTAGTATTTTATTGTCTGTTATTTTATAACAGACAATAAAATATTATAAAACTCACAACTTATAAAACTATAGTATAAATAAAAATATTAAACATCTAAATCTAAACACAAAATATCATCTCAAACACTTCAATCCCAACCTTAACAGAAACAAAAAAAACCCAAAAACCAACAATGCAACACTAATTTTCTTCTTCATTTAAGGAACTTTTGCTCTCCACCTTGAATTTCTCACTTGCTCTAAATGGTTCTACTCCACTAAGAATAAAGTTCAGACTCTCTATAGCGTGGGTGTGTGTGTATAAATACATAAAAGTGAGACATTCCTGTGGGTGTTAGATTGTTTATCTGGATATATCCTGTGAAGAGCTATAAAATAATAGACTGAGCTGGACTTTCCCAAGAGCTGGAGTCAGGGAGAGCTGGGTATCCCAGCTCTATTCCTGCCAAGGCTTTCCTGTAGCCATGCTCAGATTTTTAACCTACCTTTTTTGTGGTGTGGAATGAGGTTTTTCAGGGGTGGAGACCCCTTTTACATCACCTCAGAGTCCAGGAGAGCTGTGAATGGTGCTGCTGCTGTTGTGTGCTGTCACCGTCATATTTTCTGGAAAAATCCCTTCGCCAGGATTTCTTCTCCTGGGAAACTGAGAAGCCTCAGAGAAGAAGGAAAACAATAATTATCTGATTGCTTCTCCCTGTTTTGCTGCTTTGGAATGTGGTTTGGGGATTGTTTATCCAACAGGTGTTTGTTTGATTGGTTTCATGTGGATTGATTTTACTTAATGACCAATCAGGGTCAGGCTGTGTTGGGACTCTGGAAGCAGTCACAAGTTTTCATGATCATTCTTTGTAACCTTCTGTCTGTATCCTTTCTCTATTCTTTAGTACAATACAATACAATAATAAATTAGCCTTCTAAGAACATGGAGTCAGATTCTCAATTCCTCCTTTGTCCTGGGGACCCCAAAAATACCACAGTGTGTCTGGGCTCTGCCTGCTGTCCTTGGCTTTCCTGGTGGAATGTGACTCTGATCAGCACCCCTGAGTCAGCCCTTGGGGGAAATGGGATGATGCATTTGCAGCCTGGAGGGGCTGAAATCCATTCTGTGCAAGCTGGAAACCCTGAGCACTCCTGGATATTGCTTTCTGTCCAGGCAGTTCCCTTTTACCTCCCTGCCTGTCTCCTGCACTGATGATTAAGCAGAAGAAACCAAGAGCCACAAATCTCCAACAAAAGGAAATCAACATTTTTAAAGTGGAAGGAGAGACCATAGACTGAGGCCCAGGAGTGAATATTGGATGATGTGTCAAGGGCTCTATGCATAAAGGCTGAGTGCTGCCTGTGCCATCCTGACTCATCTATTGCTCATTATTCATTTGCATGAACATTCAATCTCCTTGTCCAGTTGTGTTTTACAATAACAATATATTATTGTGTTATACAATAACAATATATTGTTACATTATACAATAACAATATATTATTATATAATAAACAAGTGCAAGCGCACACAGAGCACAAAGAGCCCCATGTTGTAACCACCAAATCTCTATTTGGTGTATTCCTTCTTGAGAATAAAGTCAGGAAGGAAGGGGAAATTATAAGAGAAAGTGAGCTGAGTTCTTCAGTATGTCATTTGTCTAGGAAAATGGGATTTTACACAATTGTTTTTCAACTAGGAAAAAAATAGTGCTAATAGCTACATTTCTTTATTATTAGCTCTTGTTGCCCTAGAAAGATCATTCAAGTGTATTTTTCTTCTTGGGTGTTCATTGTTTGTTTCTACAGTGAAGTTCTCCATTACGATTCTTCCTTTTTATTTTTCCTTTTTTTTCCTTTTTTTTTTGTGACAGTCACTAAGAAAAACTGAACTTAATCCAGTGTCTTTCTGCACACAGTGCATGAACAAGAGCTGCTTCCTCCAGATGCCTCCAGTGTAGCTCTTACCCCACCCAATAAATGAGATCTTTCTTCCTTAAAGAACTGGCTAAAAGAGCTGCATTTTGGCATTAAAAAAGAGAGAGGGAGAGAAAAAGAGAGAGAGAGGAAGGAGGAAGGGAAGTTCAGGGAAAGGAAAGGAAAGGAAAGGAAAGGAAAGGAAAGGAAAGGAAAGGAAAGGAAAGGAAAGGAAAGGAAAGGAAAGGAAAGGAAAGGAAAGGAAAGGAAAGGAAAGGAAAGGAAAGGAAAGGAAAGGAAAGGAAAGGAAAGGAAAGGAAAGGAAAGGAAAGGAAAGGAAAGGAAAGGAAAGGAAAGGAAAGGAAAGGAAAGGAAAGGAAAGGAAAGGAAAGGAAAGGAAAGGAAAAAGAAAAGAAAAGAAAAGAAAAGAAAAGAAAAGAAAAGAAAAGAAAAGAAAAGAAAAGAAAAGAAAAGAGCTTTACTGTGTGGTATAAATTAGCAATGACAACCGGAGTTTGGAATGAAAGGTTCCCAAGCCAGATCTGCTTGCTGCTGGTGTTGAGAAGTGACTGATACTGGAGGAGATCCTGGACAAGAGAAATTCAGAGTTTGATTTTCCCCCCTCCTGTTCATGCCCTCACTGTGTGGGAGATGTGACAGCTCAGAGCTGCACTGATGTGGGTTGTGCATCCCCAGTGCCTCTCAGGGTGGACTGTGTTTGTGCTCTCCACAGCTGAGCTGGAGGGATACAGCCAGGGAAAATGAATAGTCAGAATGAGTAAAACGAGGGTTTGAATGAATAAAATAATGGTTTCATATGAGCTGTACCCTGGAAGTGGGACTCAGCATCCAACTAAGCATCAGCTCATCTGGAGAGTCAGGAGTTTGCTACAGAGGCTCAAAGTCAGCAACAATTCTGCGCAGGGAGCTTCAGCACTGGCCAAAGGAGGGGACAAATGCAAGGGCTTTTAGGGATGTAAATCAGATCCTGCCACCACGACACACCTGAACCCATGCAGAGTGTTTTGTTTTGTTTGGCCTCATCACTCCAAAAAGGAACAGTGGAAAAGTGCAACTAGACACCAGCAATATGAAATTCAGTGATCTCTGTGGGTACAGTGTCATCTGGAGCATGTGTAGGGACTGTTGTTTGTTGACTTCCCTTCTCAGTAAGAAAAAGGACCTTTTCAAAAGTCTTTTTACCTTTTTCAAAAGCACCTTTTCAAAAGTCTCTTGACCTTTTTCAAAGGCTGGTGTCAGCAGCACATTTAGGACCATTTGATTTTCCTGCACTAAATGACCATGGCAAAGGCCCAAAAAGAAATTGGGTAAAGGGCAGCAACAACATCATGAGGAGTCCATCAGGAAGTTGCCTGTATTGGTCCTTTGGGGATCTTTCTGGATTTCCTGTTTTATTTTAATTCTCCTGTTTCTAAGAAACAGTTCAAAACAAGAATGGAAAAAAACCAAGAACCTCTTGCTTGGGATTGGATGTGCCTTTGAGGAGTGGAGGAAGGTTTGTACAGGAAAAATGCAGTTTTCTCTTGGAATTCCTTGGGATGAAGAGAGTCCTTGCCAGAAATTGAACTCCCCTCTTTGCCCCAGTATTGCCACATGTAGTTCCCAGAACCCTGCAGGGTGATGTTGAATTTGGACATTAAATCTCTGCTTCGGTAATTCGTGATTTTCACTTAGGGTCTGTGAGAACTGGCACCTTGGGACAACACCAGGAATGGTTTCAGTTGCAGTGTTCTCATACCTTTGCTGTCTTCTGAATTGATATTCTGTAAGAAAAAGCTATTAATAAATACCTTTAAATACTCGTGGTCTGTAGATGTGTTTGTTATTTATTTCTCCTCTTCTGAGTGGGTTGCTCCAGTCATCACAGAGGTGGGATAAGTTGATTTGCCTTGTAAATAATCTGTTCTGTCAGTCTTGTCTTGAACCTGTGAAATGTCTAAGCTGTTCTAAGTCCAGCACAGAGTTTTCATCTCTTTTTTATTTTGGTCTGTACCAGGAAATGCCTACAGAGAATGCCTGGGCAATGGGACATGGGCTTCCAAGATAAACTACTCTCAGTGCGAGCCTATTCTGGATGACAAGGTCTGTATTTTTCCCTTCACTCTTTTCAATGAGATTTCTCAGCATAAATGAATGCAAAACTAAACTTAAGGTTAACGTGCTAATTTGGGACCTCTGAAAGAGATTCCATTTCTGTCTCTGCAACAAAACCTCCCTGTGAATTGAGGCAAATCACTTATCCTCTCTCCATATCCCCTGCTCACATGGTTTTTTAAAAAGGATGCTTTATCTCACTCTGTCCCTGATGATGTGTGTTTATGCAGATTTTTCCTAGCTTTGTTCAGAGCCTACAGCTGCTACAGTAAATGTTAGCAATAATAACAATAAGACCTAAAGCCTATTTGGCACTAAAAAATAAGTTCAACCAGCTGATTCCACCCTGTATCTGCCCATTCTGAGGTCTCATCAACAACTGACCTTTACAGATCTCAATGTCATTTCTCCTTAAGCAAATACATAAAGGGGCAGCAGAAAAAATACATAAAAAGTAGACTCAGGACCCAGCTGTCTTTAAGAAATTGAACAAATTGAACCAGTCGTGCATGATATGAGAGTTATCAGATTTAAATTAGCATACGGGATTAAGTTCCTTCAGAAGGGCTGTGAGGAATTATGCAAAGCCCTTTTCTTTTCAGATGTCTCAGAGACATCATTGACATTCACCCTCACACAGTTTAAGCCTTCAAGCCCCTCATACTCTTCCTCTTCCTGCTGTGTTGAGTGCTGTGGTGGGACACAACCCCACAAAGGCTTTGTGCTCTCTCTGCCAGGAGTGGCTTTTCCCTCGGGGAGCCAGGGTGGAGCCCAGCAGCTCAGACTGGTTTGTTTTGGTGATGCCTTGAGAAGGCTGACCCAGAACAGAGGCTGGACAGAGCTAAAGAATAAAGCAGGGATTTATTCAAAGGCCTCCATGGATCCACCTTGGGCAGCACAAGAGCCCAGCCAGGGCTGTACCCAAGATGAACCAAAATGGCCCCAAAATGCACGAGCGCTCCCGGGGTCTCTCCCTGGGATCAGTTCTGCTCCATTTGCACCTTGCAGTTCATTGTCCCATTCCAGCTTTAGCCCCTGCAGTCCCACCCTGCTTGTTTTTCTCTCTGCAGCCCACGGTGTTTGTGCTCTTGGGGCTGAGATTTGGATCATTTGTCCTTGGTGCCCAGCTGGAGCAGGAATTGTTTTGTCTCCCTGCTCTGTGCACAGAGCTCACCATGCCCTGATATGAAGCCCAGACACACACACTAAAGCAGCACAGAATCTGAAAATATAAAAGCTAAAACCTGAGGCATCATTGGGATTCATTCAGCTCATTGTGTCCATGTAGTTGTGCCACGCCAGGGACAGAGAAGAGGAAGATGAAACCCCATATTTAGAACTCAGGGGCTCTCTGTGCTGGTGCTGCACCCCAGAGAGCCAGGATGTGCTTTGGCTGTGGTGCAGCATCCATACTGTAAGGTCCATGTGCTTGGTCAGTTTGGATTTTCTCCAGTGAATCAGAAAACAAATAACAACACACCAGCTGCTGAGGAGGGACCTGTTCTTATCCCCTGGCTAATTTAATCGTCCCTCTTTTCCCTAGAGGCTTCTAGGAATTAGGAAAAGTTGTGCCAGTAGCTGACTGCCACCCAGGGGGACATTCAAGGTGTTCTAGCACAGTGGAGAGGCTCCCAAGGCAATTCAGGCCAACCTAAGCTGGCACCACCCCAGTGCAGCCCCTCATTCCCGTTTAAAATGAAAAGCTAACTTGCTGCTGGGTCATTTTTTTTGGATGAATCAGGTCCCTAAAGCATCTCAGTGCATTGTTGCAGGAGTGCTGGGGCCAGCACGGGCTGGGGCACTGGAAGGACAGACTGACTATGTCTTAAAAGTGAGCAAGAGAGGGGATGTGCAGCAGGCAGTGCTGATTTGGAGAGCGGGGAGCAGACCTAGGCCAAGATTTGATATCCGTGGTGGGGTTTAGGTGGTACAGGAAACCTGAGCTGGGAGCAGTGAGCTGCAGCCACTCAGGAAAAGGCTGCTGCATTTTAGTAACACTCATTATGTGTTTGCATGGCTCCCAACAGTGGCTGTCTGTGCACAGGCAAATACAGAGGGGTTTTATTTGAAAAGTCTGGAGAAGTGTTGTGACTAGAGGACAGGATTATTCCCTTTACTCTGTTTTTGCTTTTAAAATTTTTGCAGCTATGGTGATAGCTTAAAACTCCTTAAATAGCACGTTTCTTAAACAGATGAAAGTGCAGATGTTCCCCCACCCTTGCTTACAGAGGCTTAAAAACTCATTTATTAGATCTTTAAAGATTTGTGACAGGCTTTGCAAATATTAATATTTGTGAATATTTTTGAAATCTCTCATAATGCTCAGTGTTACAGATGAATACTTTGTGATCTAAAAAAAAAAAGACAGAAACAAGGAACAATCCCCACAGATTTGCTCCATTTTGATTAAAGGTGAGATTCAGGCACACAAGTGGGTCCATTGTTATTTCCTGAGTTTAGCAGATACTGAACATCAGCTGGGGGGTAATGCCCTGTGACTTTTGTTTATTTTTAATCCAAAAAACCAGCACTGCTTTTAAGCTTGACCACTCACAGGCAGAGTGCTAAAGAATCACATGGTTTTAATTCAGCGATTGATAACAGGGGACAGGAACAGGACTTTTCAACATCAATCCCATGCTTTATGACACAGTTTTGGTAATGTACCAATAGAAATTGTATGGTTTTTCCAGCTGTGGGTCAGTCTTAGGGGCCATCAGCTCAGTAACACCCATTCACTGGGTTATATTAATGGATCATTGCTCTGCTTGTGGGTGAGACCTGTGGCAGGAGCTGCTAAAACTCTGCTCTGGGACTGATTTGCTGCTAGATTCCCACTCTGACTGAGTCCCAGTTCCTTAAATGTAGTTGTGTGGTGTAGTTTAAAATGTCCCAGTGTTTCCATGCATCTGGCAGGTAACTGTCCTTCATGTCCAGAGAAGGGAAGGGATGTACACGTACAGAGCTGGGGAAGGCTCTGGAGCACCAGGAGGGCCTGAGGGAGCTGGGAAGGGGCTCAGCCTGGAGAAAAGGGGGATCAGAGGGGACCTTGTGGCTCTGCACAACTCCTGACAGGAGGGGACAGCTGGGGGGATCAGGCTCTGCTCCCAGGGAACAGGGACAGGAGGAAAGGGAATGTCCTTAAGTTGTGTCACAGGAGGTTTAGACTGGGGTATTAGTGAAAATTTCTTCTCTGAAGGGGTTTTCAGACAATGGAACAGGCTGCCCAGGACAGTGGTGGAGTCACCATCCCTGAAAGTGTTCAGAAATCTTGTGGATGTGGCAGCTGGGGACAGGGTTTAGTGGTGAATGGGATGGTTGGAGTCAATGATCTTAGAGGTCTTTTCCAACCTTAAAAATTCTGATTCAGCCATGAAGGTCTCGCCAGGACCAGCTGGGAATCACAGGAGTCCCCATTGCACCTCAGGGGACACAAGGTGCCTGTGTGTGCACAGCTGCTCCAACCCTTGCCTTGGGTGGGTACCCAAGTATTGGTGTCCTCCTGTCAGACTGATCTCACTCTCCGAACAAATAGCTGGCTCCTCCTCCAGGCACAGGAACAAGATATAGAAATGATTTTGGTCCAGCTGGGTGTTTGGTGGCACAATGTGGGACAAATGGAAAGGTTCTCCTCAGCCTACAAGCTCCTGTGTTGAAAGGGCCTTCACACTGCATCCGACACAAATCTCTGCTCTTCTTAGAAGAAAAGTGAGCATCTCAGGCAGCACAAAAAAACATCTTAGCCTCCAAAAAGAGCTATAAATCAGGAACTTTGGTGTTGTGGTCTGTGGCAGCTGTATGTGAATTTGCTTCTGCTGATGTTTTGAGGTGGCTTCAAGCTGAGTAGCTGAGTTAGCCCCACGCTGGGCTCGGGCTAATGTATCCTTGCATAGGAGCACGGTCACTTCAGCCACAGCAGCTCCCAGCTGGCTCAGGACGGGAAAGCAGTGAGCTCAGAGTCATCTGGCATGACAAAGACACTTCCCAGTTGCTTCTGAAAGTCTTTGGAGAGGCGTCCTTAAGCTGTGCTGGTGCTGAGATCATCCTGGCACCGGGAGGAAATTGGAAGTGACTGACTGGCAGTGGCGTGTGCAGCCTCCCAGGGAGACATGAGCTGTAAACGCTGGCAGGACCTGCCAGTAAGTTCTGTTAGAGGAAGCAAGATCCTTGTCAGATGGTCTGAGAGTGCTCTTATTAGGCAGTTATTGATTCAAATCACTCACTGAATTGTTTAGGGCAGGTTGAGCAGTCACATTCCAGCTGAAGCAAGGGATAAAGTGCCCTAGGCAGAATGAGTCTGTCATTAGCCTGGAGGGGAGCCCAGCATGCCTCAAATGTGCAAAGCCAGTGCAGGTAAAGACATTGTGCTGTCATTCCTCAGTTTAGAAGCTCTGGAGACACCTCTGCCCTGCCTGGTGGAACACGATTGTCATGTCTAATGTCATGGAGTGGGATTGCAGTGGTGTGACCTGCTGTGGCCAGGGGGAAAAACCATCCCTGGATTCCCCATCCCTGTATTCCCCATCCCTGGATTCCCCATCTCTGGATTCCCCATCCCTGGATTCCCCACCCCTGGGTTCCCCATCCCTGGAAGTGTTCCGGGTCAGGTTGGATCAGGTCAGGGGTTCTGAACAACCTGTTCTAGTAGCTGGCACTCCTGACCATGGCAGGAATCATCATTAAGGTCCCTTCTGACCCAAACTTTTCCAGGATTCTATGATCTCCTTCTCTAGCTCATTTCCAATTTCTAGCTCATTTCTAACAACCCTTCTCCTCACCCTGAATTGAATTTAAATCTTTGTTTTAGTGAAGTGAATCTTCCCTGAAAGCAGAAGGATATTGGGTAACAGGAGAAGGTTGTTGACATTTTAAATGTATTGGTGTCCAAGAGGGCGAGCCAGAAAAGAGCTGTGCAAGTGTTTGACGTGAGCTGAGCTTTGGGGAACAAACGCATGATTTTCTGGGCACGTGCTTTTCAGCCCTGAAGATGTTGCCTCCCATTCCAGAGATGCAGATTGCATGTAGGCTGGTGGAAAGTGATCTTGCCACCCTGTCAGTTTGGTTTTTCCCTAGGCACCAAGGCAGTTCTTGTTGCTGTGATGTTTCAATTTGCCTTCAGGAAACCTTGTTAGCATCAGAAGCAGAAAATATGAAAGTCGTGCCTGGTTTTCCTTCAGCATCAGTGCATCAAACAGGAGCTTCATAAGTTTATTTTTCCAATTAATTTTCTCATGTTTTGCACCACACCTTCTTAAAACTTGAGTGAAGTTCAAAGAGTGTTCAGGAGCCAGAGGAGGGTTAGACTTAAAGAGCAGGAACCTCGTGCTGGAAAAATACAACGTTTGCCATCTTCCAGGAGATTTCCAGCCCTAAATGAACAATTCTGAAAGCAGTTCTTAGTCAGATGGGTTTGGGTTTTGATAATGCTGTGAGAAGCAGTGGATTCAATGATCCTTTGGGATCCCTTGAGATGTTCTGTGATCCTCTGGCTCTGTCAATTAAGCAGGAGAGTCAATGAGCCCTGCAGTTTGCCAGGGCATTGTTGACTAAAACAGCATTGCACAGGTAGGCACAACAGGTCAAGTGACTTTTCTTTCCCTTCAGGTGTCCCTCAGTTGAAGGATGAATAAAACACAGTGTGGAATTTGCATTCTGCAGCTTTGTTTTGTTGCTTTTTTTTTCTTTTCACCTCCAGGCGATTCAGAAAATGAGCCCGTGGATGGGGAAGTTTATTTTAGGGGATTTTATAATAGACTTAAAAATACTCTGCGTGGTTGAGTTGTGTCCAGAAACAGCACATTACTCTGTGAGCTGAAGATGCAGGCAGGTTTCAGCACAAAAATGATTCCAAGAGAGCTCCCTGGCTCTCTGGCAAAGTGCTGGAAGATGCTTATCTTCACAGAACAATGGAACAGATGAGCTACAGCTGCTGGTTGTAGTTTCAGCCAAACATTCATTCACTGACAAATTCCTTTCACTGGAGTAAAATGTTAAGGGAAATTGTTAGGGGAAAAAAATGAAAAAAAAATTCAACCATTTTTTTTTTAAATGATACCATTTGTAGGATTTTACTTTCATATTTTTATCCCAAGGGAGGAAATGTAGGTGGTTGGTTTTTAAGAGCCTTGTTCTTCTGAAGGAGGGCAACATCCCAATGTGGGGAAAGATCTGCTTAACTTGAAAAGAAATAAATGTCAAAACTAATAATAAATATACTTTTTCATAAGCATTTAGTCTTCCAGTAGCAAACCTCTGTTTAGCCATCTTCAGTATTTATCTGAATAGTGTCTTTCTACTTCTTCCTAGCCAGGCAAAGAGAGGAGGCTCTCATTTCTCCAAAGCCAACAGCAGCCCACCAATAAAAATGTTTCTGCAAGGCCAAATTTTGGTCACTAAATCCCAAAATTCACTGATTTAGATGGGAGCACTTCTGTACTTAATTTTTTGTTTACAGGATCAAGAACTTGCCAACAATCTCCCCCACATGCAAGAAAATAGACACTAACAGAGAAAATTTCACCACATATTTGGGTTGCTGCTAAAAACAACAGGATCCCTGGTTTATCAGAGCTGAAGGGACACCACTGTCTTCCAGCTCTTTTAGTCTGCTTTGGTTTGAAGGATAAAGATCACAGCCTGCAAGGAATGTCCCTCAGAGGAAAACCTGCCTGTATGGGAAGGGCTTGTTATTTATTCTTGCTGACATTTTTGTGTGAAAACCAAGCCATTTGAGTAGGAAAATGGCATAACCTGGCTCATTAAGACCGTGTTGTTTCCTAAGAAAATGATGTTTTATAACTTCTGAAATTCTGAGATGTGTCTTTAGGTTTGTCGCCTAAAATGACAAAGGTTTAAAACAAATAAATCTGAGGAAATGGGAAAAAGAATAATAATAAAAAAGGGGAAAGTGGGGACAAAATAACTTGTTTTGCAGATTTTTTAAGAAACTGTGGACAAATCCCAAACTGCAATGACACCAAGCCTATATGCCTGCACAATATATTTGCCTTACACAGAGGCATCAGCCCTGGTACTATTATATCATTATAAAGTTGAGAAAAATAAAAGTAATGACTGTTTTCTGAAGTGCTGAACTGTTCCTGGGTGGCAGTGCTTGGAGACTGATGCTGATTTAATGCTGTTATCTCTTTACCTCCAGAGGAAGTATGCGCTCCATTACAAGATTGCTCTCATCATAAACTACCTGGGCCACTGTATTTCAGTGGGGGCCCTCATAGTTGCCTTTATGCTTTTCTTGTGCTTGAGGTGAGTAATGTGTTTGCATGTTTCTAACTCACTTGGGTGACGCTTTCTGGGTTGCTCCAGCCCTCTCCTGACTCTGTACAGGTCACGGATGGTCCTGAAAGTGGTCATGGCTTTTATATTTCTGAGCAGATCCATGGTTTTGCTGACTAATGTGCTGGATGAGCTCCTCCTCAGCATAGGAGCTGTAGTCTGTTTGGGTCAGGGAAAGAACTGAACATGATTTATTGATGCAGCAAAAAAAAGAAATCAGTGAGCACCGTGTTCTTCACTAGGGGAGACCAAGATCTGAGTGTGTCAAGTTGCAAGTTTTGAGGGCAAGTTTTGTTTTCTCACAAGGCAGAACATGGTAATGTCTTGCATTCCCTGACAGCTAATACCCAGATCTAAACCAAAGGAGACAGAACTAAATATTTCCATTTTGCTTTGGGTTAATTTTGGTTTTTCTTTCATTAAAGGGCTTAGAAGTGTTCTTAAATAAAAAGAGGAACATCATTAGTGGAGCTTAATCCCCAGCAGTGCTCATGAAATGATGAAGGCAATCAAAGGGACTGCATAGAAACCCTTCCCTGATCTGGTCCAGGGTCCAGAAGGGAGTTTGGCAAATGGAGATGTCAGAGAAAGCAGAGTTAGGGCTGCAGGGAAGAGAAAGGACAGGAGGAAAGGCAAATTGGTGGAAAACAAATAGATGTGGATCAGTCATCATATGTATATCCACAGCCCGAATCACAGGAATGTATTTTCATAGGAGTGGCCTGGTGGGTTAATTGTGTTTTATTTCTTGGATTCCATGCCTGGCATTTCTGTTTAATTTGTGCTGTGTTGTCCAGGAGAGTTCAACCTCAAAATCAGCTCCACTGAGTGCTGTGCAATGATAATCCTTAAGAAAAACCTTGTTCTAATAGCAGAGGATAAACTGTGGGTGAAGGATATCCTCCCCCTGGCCAGGAGTACAGCAGGATGATTGACAGTGACCTCAGTGCAATTATTTTATATATAATTTATAATTACTGTTTTCCTGGAGCAGAGCATCCCCAAAGTCTTTGCTAAGTCTTCTGAGCATTCCTAACAAGGCCTTTTCTAATAACAATAGGAATCTTCTCGCACTCCAGCATCTATAAACAGAATAATCTATGCTAATGGAAACAAAAAAAGCACCTTAAAACATTAAATGGGAACTTTTATGATGCATCAGTTTAAACTTCCATTACAAGCCCTCTACAGTGCATATAAAGCTAATTCCCACAGTGCTTGGAGACCTGAATTAATTTGCACTGAATAAAGAATGCAAATTATTCATTACAGGAGCTATATTCCCTGCTTTTATGCTCAGTAAATGCTTGAGTAAATAACCCAAAAAACAATTAGGTAGGATGATATAAATGTTATCCAGCTTCAAACACGGAGGTGGCTCACCTACGTTCTTCTAAATTGTTCTTCTGTTATTTAAACTTAAGGTTTAAATTTTGCACTCAGCTTCAACATTAGAAACAACAACTGAGTAGAAGCAATTAAGAATTTCCTGTACATGCTGTGAATTAAGATAGTCCATCTCTTCAAATTCACATTGTGTCATGCAAAACGTGTCCAGTGTGCAGCCAGAGTTAACCAGCAGGAGATCCCTCAGGGTCTGTCAATATACATCCATTTTCCAAAGTTCTAGAGAGGTTCCAGGGAAGGCAGCTCAAATTCACGTTTCATTACAGGTTGTCCCTACCCAAATTTTGGGTTATGGACATCTTAATCACATTTACCTCTATAAAGTTTCCCAAGAACAAATCTGTTTTGATAATCAATTTCTAATATTTGTGGCTTTTTTTTTTAATGCTGTTTTATTTTGGATGCAAGAAGGTATGATGGAATTGGGTGAAAGGAGAGAATTTAGGTAATTCCTGGCCAAAAAAATACAATCTGATCGTTCCTCATCTTGACCTAAAGTAGAAATCTGCCAGCTCTTTATTTCTGCCCCACTCCATCCATCTACCTCACTCCACGAGTCCCTGCTGAGGGTGACAATAGAGGAAGATTCAAGGAGGGTGAATCTTCATTGAAGTCCTCAATAGAGGACCTCCAGGAAGATTCAAGTTTTACATCTGCTCCCAATTTTTGTGCTTCTCCCCCAGGACCTGCTCAGTTTTCCCTTGCTCTGTCAGTGCAGGTGGATCCCAAAGACAGCTCTGTCTCCAGGGGGAGGCTGGAGCACACCTGCTCTGCTGGAGCAGAACTGCTGGCAAGGCTTTGGGATCTCTCACTCTGGGGGTTTTAGGAGCAGGTGAAATATTTGGCTGGTGTGGCAGAAGGTGTTACTGTTTTGAATCCAATAAAGGATTTGTTCAGCTGGTCAGGAGGGTGTTCTGCTTTTGGAAATGAGCTTCACCATCACTGCTGCTGCCCCAGCCCAGTGGGGCTTGGTCCTCACTTGTGCTGAAGCGGGAAGGGGGGAGGAACTGGATCTCGACCCTATTTTTCCAAATTTATCCTGTCCCCTTGTACCCAGCTTCATTCTTCCTCCATTCCTTAAGCAACTTCATCCTTTGTTCCCAGCCCACCCTCCATTTAGCAGAAAAGTCCTACTGCCCTAAACACTGAGCAATCACAGTGTGTTAAGGGTCAGGAACCTCAGATGTAGCAGCAGGTGATGAAGTCATCTGCCATTTGTGTCCCCAACACAACTGGGAGGGGATGAGAGATCAGCCAGGGCCCCCTTTTCCTGCAAAGACCCATTTTACCTTTATTTTCTCCAGTTCTGTCCCATCTGAACCTGTGCAATGACAACCAAGCCAGTAAACATTTCATTTAGCACCTAAATAATAAAAAGTGAAGGAGAGGCCTTGATTGTTGCCGGCACAGTGGCTGAATGCCAGTGAGTCACTGTGGCAGCAAGTCAATATCACTTTCTCAAGGTCTAAATGTTGGTGGTCTTAAAATTGTGAGAGCTGTTCTGTCTGTACCATGCAAAGCCAAACAAACTCACCAACAGGAAAAAAGGAAAAATAACGGATTTTTGCACAAAGTGTGTTGCAAAAGTGGATTGATCTCCAATACAGGCCTTGGAGAGATTTGCTCAGGGCTCTTCACTTGGCATTGTTGAATGGATCTGCACTGCTGGGATTCTCAGTCTGTTTGCTCTCATTAATAGTCAAGGTTTGCTCCCCCCCTCCACTGACTCAGCCTCATCATCCCACAGAATCACAATCTCACACTGCTGAAGCAGAAATTTTCCATAGGAGGAATTCTGCTATCAGTAATACCAATCAAGGTGAAGAAAAAGAAAATAATTTTTAAAAAAATCCAAAGGATTAAAATACTTATTTTGAATCACATTTTTCCTTTGCTGTTGCTGATAATGCAGAAACCCAAATTGCTTTGTCCTGGATTTTCTCTTGTCACTGTTAGAGCATCCTCTGAGGTAGAATAAGAGTCCTTTGTTAAACTCCTGACTTTTTATTAAACAATGTGCTGGCAGTGGCCAGCAGTGACCTGAGTGGATTCCATCAGAAGAAGTTTTATTTGTTCAGTGGTTATCAGAGAAGAAGTAAGGGAAGAAAGGTATTTGTTCTGGGAAGCATCCACGTCCCTGCTGAGTTTTGAATCCAATAAAGGACAGTGCTGACAGGAACACAGGCTGGAGATTAAAAATGCTATGTCCTTGCTGGATAAAGGCAGCTCTAAAAACAACCAAACCCACAAACATTGTCATAACATCTTCTGTCACTGCTATGGTGGCAGTGAAAGCAAATTGAGGTTTTGAGGGAAATTCTGCTTTCTTGTAGCCCTTAAGTTTAGCTCTTTCTCTTTCCCCATTAAAGCATCAGATATGTTTTTTTCTCACAGGCCTGAGGCAGTGTCCCCATTCTTTTTTGTGATTACACACAGATTTCCTAAATCCCACACATTGTTTCTCCCCAAAAGACTGGAACTTTTTTTTCCTCAAACAATGTAATCACTTCTTTTTTTTTCTTTTTGTCCCCCCTAACCATCTCCTATCTACTTTCCTTTATCCTCTCCTGTTCCAAGCTCATTTGAACTACCCTGTTGCTCTTCAGTCTGCTGCAGGCTTGGCAGGATTGCTGCTGCAGGCCTCTGTTTGTAAGAATGGAAGAGTTTGATGAAATTATTTGTAGAAACCTGTCAGGAGAAATGCAGAGCATCAATACAGAGCAGGTTTCATAGAGCAAAGTGAAGTGACACCTCTCAGAACCTGCAGACTGAGGATATGTCAAGTGGGGAGGAAATGTGCACTATTAGTTCTGGTTTGCCTTTAAAAGGATGAGGTTTCTGATGTGATTAAAGCAGAGCAGGCTCCACATCTAAGGCACAAGAGTAGTCACAAGTTCTTTGTTCCAAGGTAATAGAGAACTTTCTAACTTAAACAGTTGCTATAAGGGTTTATTTTGCTTTTCTAACCTATCACTTTTACTCACTTCTGCTGCACTGTGGATACTTTTGTTCAATAGGCTTCTATCTCACATGCACATAAATGCTTCTATTATAACTTCTAAATTCAGGTTATTCTATACAACTACACTTTTACATTATAAACCTTTCACTATCTTATTAATACAATTTTTCACTTATTTAAGGCATATTCTTACTTACAACTCTAGAAACATAAGGTTATGATTTTTCTGCTTAATGTCTGTGTGCTGTATTTTTACATCAGTCCAAGCTTCTTCTAAGGCTGCAGATGAAATCTTTCAGTGTCTGTGGAAGGTTTTGTTTTTCCAATTCCCACAGGCAGGAATGAAAATTATGGAGCTCTGTCAATAAGATCAAACCCAATGAGGGGGTCATCTTTAAATACAGAACATCTGAAGTGCCTGTACTGCCTGAATCTCTGTGAAGAGTCTCATCTGAGGAACTCAGATAAAGGCCAGGAACACTTTTCCTACTGATTAACCCCAGGCCATCGCCTTTGCTTGCCACTGCCTTTACTCGCCCCCTCTTCATCTCACATCTGTAGCACTTGTTCTTTACGCTCTTTGTGTAGAGCCTACCCCTCACAAAATAAAATCCCAGATAGCAGGGCCCTCATGAGCTCCTGCAACAATACCAGTAATTAAAAGTGTGCCCAGAGAGCTCTGTTCTTAAAATGTGAAAGGTTTCAAAAGCTGCATCTGAAATCGTGGTGTTGTAACCTAGCACAATGAAGGCCACTGAGGAGTGTTGTTGCTGCCTATAAATACATCACCATGGGATAAACACTGGAAACTGAAGAGCTGCTTATGATCAAGGACAGTGTCAGTGCAAGGAAAAATGGGTATAGGTGCTCCACAGACAGATTTGTGAGTGGATATGAAAGGATGATTTCCAGCCCACAGAGCAGAGGGGTGCCAGAGCAGCATGGTAGAGGAAAAAATTTGAGTCAAACTAGAGTATCAGGAACTTATTAAATGTTTTTGCTCAGTTCCTCTCTTGACCTGAGGTTTGGAGGCCACTTTCTATCCTGTGCTAGAAGTTTGTCACTGCTGGTATGTTTCTGTTGCTGCCAAGATTTTGGCTGTGAGTTTTTGGAGATGGACATGAACTTGTTTGAATTCTGATTATAGAACTGCTCTTACAAGATCTAGATCTGCGTTGACTGACAGGCTAAAATTTGTCTGTGTTCTACTTCTGATGATGATGGAATGGTTGTGGGAACAGTGGAGAAAACATTGCAATTGTTCCAAGATTTCAGAAAAAGAAGGAAAGCAAAGTTGGGTCTTTGGAGTTTGTATATGAATCATGCTCAGGAGTGCAATTTGATTTAAAAAAACCCACATCCTGAGTCACCTCTGGGAAGGAAAATCAGAGAACATGTTTATGTTTTCAAGTTGATGTTTAGAGTTATGAACTGCAGATGCACCTGCAGCTGTTCAAGTGCTAAATGGTTCCATTTCAGTTCTCACCCATGGAATTGCACGCGTAGGTCCCTCACTAACTCCACTGTAGTTGTTCAGCACTCAGGAATCTTCTCTTCTGCCTCATCTGAGAGATCATTTAGGTGCTAGAGTGAGTCCAGAGAAGGGAACAGAGCTGGGGAAGGGTCTGGAGCACCAGGAGGGGCTGAGGGAGCTGGAAAAGGGGCTCAGCCTGGAGCAAAGGAGGCTCAGGGGGGACCTTTAGGCTCTGCACAACTCCTGACAGGAGGGGACACCTGAGGGGCCAAGTTCTACACCCAGGGAACAGGGAGAGGAAGAAGGGAAAGGGGCTCCAGTTGTGTCAGGGGCAGTTTAGGTTGGATATCAGGGAAATTTCTTCACTGAAAGAGTGGTCAGGCATTGGAACAGCCTGCCCAGGGCAGTGGTGGAGTCACCATCCCTGTAAATGCTCAAAAAACTTGTGGATGTGGCACTTGGGGGACAGAGCTTAGGGGTGCTGGGTCAATGGTTGGATTTGATGATCTTGGAGGTCTTTTCCAACCTAACCAGTTCCATGGTTCTGTGAATTCTGCTGCTTCACATTGCTCTGTCAGCTAAAACATGAGAGAGGGGAGAGGTGGACAGTTCTGTCGCCCCTAAATGGGCCATGGACACCCCTGGCAGCTCTGGGGTGCTTCTGCCTGTTATGGGCACAGCAGCTTCCCTGGGGATGTGCCCAGGCTGAGCCACTGGACACGATTCCCAGTGCCCAGTGAGCACCATGAGAATGAGGAATTTAGACCAAGCACAGGAATGATTATCTGGGAGGTTGCCAATCTTTTCTCAACTCCTGGCCAAGTGCTCCAAAATAATTAAATATTTCACACCATGTCTTGGTGTAAATGAGGCCAAGGAGAGTGTGAACAGCAGCATCAGCAGTTCAGACTTTCCTCCTTGGTTTATCACCACAGTATCTGCAAATGTGGATAATGTAATAAACTTTGCTAATTGTGTAATTGTATTAAAAGTAAAAAAAAAAAAAAAGTACCTTTGAATTCTCTAGCTGGTCATTTAAATTAATTTGGTTTCAGAATTTTTTTTTTAATAATCCCATGAGGGGATTATGAATGAGGACATGCTGTGCACTGTATTTCACAAACAGCAGCTGTAAGCCAGATCAACCACTCTGAGCTCTCACTGTGTGGCTTCTGAAGTCCTGACTCTGATTTGTGCAATCTCACTGCAGTGGCCACTCTCCATGGAAAACATTCACCTTTCCACAGTGTGGCCTGCTAACTACAACCTGTGTCAGAAACCTGAGCTGCAAGGTGTTTTCTGCTCAAAAAAAGATACTTTGCAGCCCTGTTATCTCTTTGTTCAAAAATTACTGGCATCTGACCACCACTGAGCAGAGCAAATTAGAGCAGAGTCCTAAATCTTTTTCTTCAGCCACAATCCCAAACTGCACTAAATAACATAATCTGTATTTGTATCGTTCTTGTGAAAATTGGAAATTCTCTCCAGTGGGCGACTTGGTGGCAGAGTCAAGGCTGGAGTTGTGTTTGTGGAGTTTGCAAGGGCTGGGTTTCCCTTATTTAAGGGAATTTAAGTTCTCCCTTATTTAAGCAGTGAGCACAGCCAGTCTGGGGCTGCCCTGCCTGTTGTGTGTTGTGTTGGCTGCATCCTTCCCACCCCTGGAACATCAGTGCTGGAAGCCCTTGTGTCTAAAGCAGGCAGGATGCCCCATGTCTGATTAAAAACTGGCTTGAAGGCAGGAGAGTGAAGCTTTGGAAAAGACAAACACACAGATGCTTCCACAGTGGGTTTATTTTTAGGATCTCTGCACATCCTAAATACTCGTGGAAGCTGCTGCTTCTCCTCTTCACCTGAGCTATTCACTCCTGTCCTCCTGATAAAGCTGTCACCTCCTTCCAGGCTTCCATTTTCCCTTGCTTTTCCTGTGGGAGTATTTACATTCTGCCAGGCCACTGCCACCAAGAAGCTGATTTTCCCTGCCAGCCTCTCCAGCTGCTGTTCCCATCTGGTAGCATTAGCAGTTCCAGAATATGTCATTGATCGAGCACACAGGGGAAAGAAACCATGGGCACCTCAGGGGTGGCTTCCATGTGGGCGAAAGCAAATAGGCCCTGACAGGCACAGAGCCTGGGAAATAACTTGCTGTGAGGTATTCTTCCCACTCTGTGCCATTTATGGGTTGTGGATGTGCTTTGCCTGCCTTAGGAAAGACTAAAGAGGGGAAATAATTTTTTTAAGTATTGTCCATGATTCTCCTTCTGGCGTGTTCCAGTCGTGGGATGGGAAGGGTTCCAGCAAAGTGCACTCCTATTTCTCCTGTCAGCTGTTTCCAGAGAGACTTTGGGACAGCAGTCTTAATTGAACATCATTATTAATGGAATACTACATGAATTAATAGAAGGTTTCCAAGCTTCCTTAATAAAGTTTTCATTTGCAATTATTGCAATGCAGATACTTCAACTGATTCAGCGAGCTTTCAACCATGCTGGCACATTATTATGATTGTTAATGTTAATTGTTTGTCTCATGCTTTGAATGAGAAAATAGTGGCTCTGTGCATCCCAGAGGAAAATTGCCACTGTATGGATAGAGTGAGAAAAAACCCAGTAAATGAACTGAAAGCTACTTTGAGTTTTAGCAGGACTATTTATAGATGTCAATTTCTGAATCAGTGAGGCCACCTTTACAGAAAGGATTGATGTGATTTTCTTTCTGCCTTTCCAGATCTCACAATTTTGCAAGTAAAAGGAATGGGGTTTCTATTTCTCTGCTTTCTCTGTAGAATCACACAATTAAGGTCATTTAGTGGAAATAATAAGCAGGACATCCTCTCTCTGCCAACAATCAGGAGCTCTTCCTGCCCACCTCTGACCCAGGCTGCAGTCAGCTGCTGGAGAATTTTGCTTTTTTTCCCCTTTGCTTCTGTTTTCCTTCATGGGAGCTCAGCTCTGACACCTGCACATGAGGCAGTTCAGGATGCTGGTGGCTGGAAACTGAGTCAGGGAACAACATGATCTGTTCTCAGATCACATAAAGGGGTTCTTGTGTGCAATTTCTCACAATACACCTGGCTCTTGATTTACTCATGAGGAAGGCCAAGGAGAAGCATGTTGGCTTTCACCTTAATTGCTTCTTCGTGTCCAGCCTGCTGCAGAGCTGAGCTGAGTGCTCTGTATACGTGTGTGTGGTGAGAGGGAGGCTCGTCCCAAATCCCAGATAATCTCATTGGTTTGGCCAGCACAGCCAGAGACAGGCTCTGGCACTCTGGATTCACTGGAATACACTCATCTTCCTGTAGATCCATGGAGATTCACTGAGCTTGGAGTAGACCTCTGAGATCTTTCACTCCAACCCTTACCCCAGCACTGCCAGGTCCACCACTTAACCCTGTCCCCAAGTGCCGCATCTGCATGGTTTTTGAACAATTCCAGGGATGGTGACTCCACCACTGCTCTGGGCAGGCTGTTCCAATGCCTGACCACTCTTTCAGCAAAGAAATGTTCCCTAATACCCAATCTAAACCTTCCCTGGTGCAACTTGAGGCCATTTCCTCTGGTCCTGTCCCTGTCCCCTGGGAGCAGAGCCTGATCCCCACCTGGCTGCACCCTCCTGTCAGGGAGTTCTAGAGAGCGAAAAGATCTCCCCTGAGCCTCCTTTTCTGCAGACTAAACACCCCCAGCTCCTCAGCTGCTCCTCATCAAACTTGTGCTCCAGATTCTTCCCCAGCTCTGTTTCCTTTCTCTGCACAAGCTCCACTAGAGTTGTCCCCAAATTCCTGCAAATATCAAACAAGGCACTTCATAACTCATTGAGAGTTATCTCAGTCTCCCATGGGAGTGGGCTGTCTCTTGCTACACTCCTCTACCCAAAGCCTCACATCATCAGCCTTTGAAACAGGTTTGATGTCATGTAGACCAACCCATGATGAAAAAACACCAAAATTCTCCTGGGGACACCATGGTCAGAGCCAGGTATTGATGATCTGCTGGTTCTTCCTCTTCCTTCCTTCCTTCATCATTTCCTCCAAATGGAAGGATAGAGAATGGTATTTGTGCTTCTTATCCCTTAACCAGTTGTCTGGGTCATGAAGACATGAAAACATGAGGAGATGAGGACACGAAAACATGAGGATGTGAAGACATGAAAACATGAGGTGATGAAGATGTGAAAACATGAAGACATGAGGAGATGAAAACACGAGGAGATGAAGACACGAAAACATGAGGACACGAGGAGATGAAAACATGAGGAGATGAGGACACCTCTGCTAAACCCACAGCAGGACTCCTGTGCACCAGGCCCTTATCAGAACCTCCTGCCCTTTCAGGAGGAGGTATCTGGATACCCTTCAGCAGGGAAAGCACTGGTTCTTAAGAAATCATGAGGAACCAATCAACCCTTTCATTTACAAAGCCAAGTTGCCTCCAGTGGCAATATCTTTGTTCTCCATGTCAGAAATTGTCTGTCCTTTTCTCTTCTCAAGGAAATCCTTTTCCTTCTGCCTGCTCCTTCACTCGGGGCGACACACACCCTTTGCTTGTTATTTCAGGGGGATATTTCCTGCCCAAAATCAGCTCTCAGGCACAGCCAGAAGTGAGACTGCTGCATGAACTGTGTGGCTGCAGCACCAAGCACTCCTCCCAGTTTGCTCCCACAGCCCGTGGATGAGCAGTTTCTTGCTGTCCAGATCCAGGTTTTTACTGTTCCTTCACCTTGCAGCTCCCACAGGACAGGAGGAGGTGCATTTGTGAGGAAATGTCTCCTCACCCAGCCCTTGGGAGTGGGCAGACAAGGAGAGAAGAGGAACCCACACAGGCAAAGATGTTGTACTGTGAATAACAGGTTATGAGCTCTTCAATCCATCATGTGAGTGCAGTAATCCATGGTCTGATCCCAGTGAACCTAAACCACAAAAGGAGTCCAGTGACTCCTGGGAGGAGTTGGGGCCACCAGTGAGGTCATTTAATGCATTTAAATGCAGCTTCTGGATCAGGAATATCTTCTGACTGCCAGGAGCAAGGAGGTAAGAGCACGGACCAAATTGCAGTTCAACTCCCCTGTTTCCAATGCTCTTTCCCAAATAAATTTTTACTGATCCCCACAGGGACTGATTCCCAGCCTGAATGGCACACTGGTCTGGGTGAACATGGAAGTTCTTATGTCTTTATGTTCTGACCTCAATCTTTAAGTCTGTGGTCAGTGAATTGCTGCAACTTCTCTCTTTATTCCATCCATCCTCAGACCCATGCACCAGGGAAGAGCCAGCAGAAGAGTCCAGCCAAAGCTTTGAGCAGTGATTTTTGTCTGAAAAGGATTAGAGTAGGAAGGAAATAATGAATTCCTCCTCACTGGAAGCCTGTAGCCTCAGTCTGTGGTGTCTTGTGATGTGCCAGCCTTCAGGATCTCTGCGGTGGTGATTTGTGCTGCTGTTCTTGCTCCATTCAGCACACATCAAGCCTTGTAAAACAAGTGGAAATGGCATAAGTGATGTTACCTGACATGAAGAGGAATAGGAAACCTTCCATCATCGGATCCTTTGGGCTGGGGAACTCTGAATGGCTCTGTAAGTCACAATTCCTTGACAGCAGTGCTGTAATTGTGTCTGAAGCAGCAGTTCAGCACTCAGTCCCCTCAGCTCCCATTTCTCCCCCCTCTCACGTGATTCTTTCCCTCTTGAGGGGCATCTCTCTGTGCTCTCATTTCCTCCATGTTGCCACCGCCACCACCCCCAGATTGGGATATCCCCCTCCTGAGATAAGAGCAACCCCCAATTTCTTTGCTTCTGGATTTTGGGGGAGTTCATTCATGCCAACCCCTGTGCCTCCAGAAAAGCTCAGTTCACTAACTTGTAACACAGCTTAATGTGTTCTAAATTCCACCTCCTGCCAGTTGAAGAGTGATAGGAATATTCTTTTTCTGTGCTGCCTCTGAGGGCACTTATTGCTGCTCCTGGAGCACAGGTTTGGTTACTTTTCCACTGCACACAGCAAAGCCAATAATTAATCAAGGAGAAAGGAACTGTGGGGCTAATTGGCATAGAAGACTGATACCAGTGTTTAAGTTTTCAAAATGGGACAGGTCATTTTCATGACTAACAGGGGTATTTACATTTAAATTAAGGCTCATAAATTTAAGCTACTTCCTATCTACCAAGAGCCAGGAAAAGACCTGTAGAGGATAAATGACTCCTATGAGTATTCTGGTTTTTTTTCCTCAGGCTTTGAGATGAATGAGTGTGGCAAGGTCAGCTTTGTCCTTTCAGCAAACATTAGCTGTGCTGCAGGTCTCCTGTTGTTCAGCACTTTTGCTGCCCAGTTTTGGGAAATGTCCTTCATTCAGTGCTCACCTCAGACTCCAGCCTGGCTGCAGAGGTGAATTCTGTGCACAGGGTGAGCTCCTGAGCCCAGCAGAGCAGTCTTCCCTGAAAAAAAAGCCTGGAATGAGGAGACTCTTTCCTCAGCACCCCTCCAGATGCTCTACACCTGCTAAATTACAATAACTGCACCCACCAGCAGTGCCTGAAAATGAGAGAGCTTTCTCAGGGGCCTGCCAAGAGATTGTTCCCCTGTTCCAGGGGCTGCAGCCCTGCTGTTCCCTGCAGCCTCCACACACTTTATTATCCTGCAGATTCTCCCTCCCCACTGCAAACCTGACACAATTATTTCTCAAGCTTTCCCTGCCCTTGGCTGTGAATTGCATTATTGCCACGGATTTCTATGCTGGTGGTAGTTAGGAGAAAGAACAATGGGCTCTGGGCTCAATAACAAACTTTCAGTGTCCAGTTGGGACTCTTATTAAAAGAAAATAAAAGGGAAAAAAATTAAGGAGAAGTTAAAACTATTCTGTGCCTGGGGTCACATCACTGCCTGAGTTATTGGAGAAAGTCTGTGACACTTTCAGACATCTCTCAGGTTATTTTTCATGGCTCTGCTAGCCCCAAAGACAGGAAGCTTTTCAGCAGGTGAAAGGAGAGCTATTTATCATGCAAGCCACACACCCAGTGTCTCCAGAAGGGATGGGGCAGTGGTGTGAGGTTACTCATACCCAAAATATGGCTTTTGCTCAAGGCAGTGGTACAGAGAGCCAACTCTCCCTGTTCCATGAAAGCTTCAGGCTTCATTTTGGTCAATTCCAGCTGCTGGCCACATTTACACTTTATTTAATTTTACACCAGGAGCTCACCTTCCCTCAACAAACGGGGCTTTTTGAAAACAAGGAGTGTTTTGATGATTATCTGTTGAGATTGGGGGGTTTCCAACACAGACCAGACCCTCTTGCTCTGGGTCCTGCAGAGATCACTAAAAATCTGAAGGATGCAAAGTGATGGGCAAAGAATAAAAACCAGTAGGAACCAAGAAGCAGTAAGGAGCACAAAGATCATGTAGGCACTAGATAAAAACATAGAATCATAGAATTGCTCAGGTTGGAATAGAAGAGATCATCAAGCCCACTGAGTTCATCAAAGAAGACAATGTGGTTTTGATGACTGGGATCTTTCTGGCAGAAAATCTCTTTTTTATGATCCAAAAATCTACAACTCTTTATTTGATCCTGTATGCCTGTGTGTCCAGACCAATGTCCTGCTGTAAATCTTGTGGCAATAAGATTTCCTTAGCTAGATTTAGTAATGTTCCAGTTTATGGAATGATTAAACTAAAAAATATCTAAATATATCTCTACCTAAATAGATGCTTGCAGCAAGGATTTTTCCCCCCCACTCTTTTATCTTGCCTTTGCCAAGAAATACATTCAAGTGTGCCAAATCTGTTTTGTTGTTAAAGCTCTCAAAAGCAATTCATTTCATCTCAATAATTCACAGTTTGACCTGAATTTCCTTCGTTTTAGTCCCCTGCCTCCTTCTCTCCCTAGAAGCAATGTTTCAAACTCATCCTTTCATTTGCTAATCCTTGACCTGGAGGGAGTGAATAAAACACAGAGGTGAAGGGGAGCTGCAGGACATTTATGGGCAGGGAGATGCACAGAGGACAGCCCTGAGCAGGATTGTTCAGAGCCAGGGGCTCTTCTGGGGCTCAGCACGGGCAGCTTGGTTTCCTCATTTCTTTGAAAGCCAAACCCTGAACCCCAGCCTTTTGTTAAAAGTGAAGTTCTCAAAGTGAGGCAGGTCTGAGAGCAGCATTTGGGAGTTTGCAGCTTAAATAAAAGAGAAAAGGGTCTGAGCAGCTGGAGATTTGTTCTCCAGCTTAACTCATCATGAGTCACTGAGACCCTCAAACCAAATACCAATTTCATTCTGGCAGCCTGACTTGTTAAACTCAGAGGTGATTTAACATTGGCTTAGCAGGGTTATACCTCTGAGTGTCTCTCTGTAAGTGTCTCATATGTGGGAGGTCTTCTGTTGGGTTTTTTTTGCTGAATTGCTTGAAATCTCTGTGAGATTTGTGAGGCTGAAGGACACCACAGAATTGCTTCTGGCCCTAAGACTGACTCATTTAGTCCTGAGAACAATACAATCTGTGTTTTATGGTAGGAAAATTATGTTTGTTGTTAAGAAGAGTGGTTTGTTTGCCTTGCAAAAGACCTGAAGCAACAAAAAGTTGGTTTCTGGATTGTGCCTCTCTTTTTGTTGTCCCTAGGGTGAGATCAGTCCCTTCCAGCTGAGCAGCTTTGAGCCACTTTCTGTGTTTGTCCCACATTATCTGGCAGCTTCCCTGGCAAACAGAGAGCCTGATATGGCCACTGCCAAATCCCAGGAAGTTTTCTGGCTGTTTGAACCCTTGTGGAAATGATTTTCATAAATAGAGCGGTATTGTATTTGTGGGGTGCCCCGTGGCAGGGAAGGAATGATGAATCTGACTGCATGTTCTCAGAAGGCTAATTCATTATTTTATTATACTATATTATATTAAAGAATACTAAACTATACTAAAGAATACAGAAAGGATACAGACAGAAGGCTAACAAGATAATAATGAAAACTCCTGACTCTTTCCAGAGCCCTGACACAGCTTGGCCCTGACTGGCCAAAGAGTCAAAACAATTCACATGAAACCAATGAAACAATCACCTATGGATAAACAATCTCCAAACACATTCCACATGAGCAAAACACAGGAGAAGCAAATCAGATAATTATTGTTTTCCTTTTTCTCTGAGGCTTCTCAGCTTCCCAGGAGAAGAATCCTGGGCAAAGGGATTTTTCCAGAAAATATGAATGATACAGAGGGGTTTGCTTTGAGCTGAGAAAAGATCATTTAATTGAAGATTTTGTAACTGCAACACTGCAACTTGGCACTTGCCATCCTTTACCAGTTCACAAAGAATCAGAAGAGAAATGTTCTGGTCCTAAATGACTGAACCTGTCGCGAGTGACTCTGTTTTGCTTCAGTGATGCTTTATTTTCTGGCAATATCATCATACCCTGGCTGCCTCCTGGAGCCATTTCCAGCAGCAAGTATATTTCAGATGTGCCCTCTTTTGTTTTATGGCACTGTGTCCCAGCTTACTGTAGCTCATATTTTACATTGTGCTCATAATTTACATTGCACCTCAATGGAGGCTGGGGAGGGACTAAAACCAGACACAAATATTTCCTGATGAAGGAGGATGTGCAGCTCTGCCTCATTTAAGGTACAAGTTTAAGCCAGCTAAGCCCAGGATTAAAAAGCAGGCAGTTCATGCTCTCCTGTTGCATTAATTCAGATTCACACAGGTAAGCCTCTTCAAGAATTAGCCAAATGTAAACTATTCCAGCTTTGCCACTCCAGCACAAATATTTGCCACTAAATCTCCTCCTGTGAGCAACTCAGCAGCCTCCAGGGCAGCCTGATTGTTCAGAGGCTTTTCTATCAATTCCAGTGGTTCTAGAGATGGAGGGAAGGGGGGAGCAAAACTAATAACCAAGGATGAAATAACAGTTCGAATGTTTGATTTTTTTTTTCTTCCATTATATCCAAGCAGTTTCACTTGCTTGACTTGATTCAATTTTGTTGTCAAGACAAATTGTTGTCCGTGGCTGTGCAAAAACACAAACCTCTTTTTTCACAGAGTAACAGAGGGATTGCAGGGGGATAAACTGTGCAATGAACAGAATTTACCCATTTGTTCTGTATGGTTATTGATGTGTGGGTGGGTATATTCATTATATATGTTCACTTCAGTGTGTTTCCCTGCTCAGGAGTATCAGATGCCTGAGGAATATTATCCACTGGAACTTGATCACCACGTTCATCCTGAGGAATGTGATGTGGTTTCTGCTTCAAATGATAGATCACAACATCCATGAGAGCAATGAGGTGAGTGCAGGGAGGTGGCAGGGCCCTGCCTTGCAGCTCAGGGTGCTGAGTTTCTTTGTATGGATATTTCAAGGGACACTTATAACATTTATGACACTTACACCACGTGCTCAGAGAGATTTCCAGGTTTCCCTTCATTTCAGTGTCAGCTGGGCACTCATCATCCTTGATTAGCTCTTCAAATGTAAGATCTGACATCTGAACTTCAGTCCCATGCTTTGGGAAAACAAATAAGAAATCATTAGTGCCCACACGAAGAAGATGTCTGTGCATAAATCTCTATGATTACTCTTCCAGAGTTCCTTGGAGAAAATGTAAATTCTGTTAATGCAGTGTTTGCTCTGTCTGTGCTTCTGGCAGTGTCACACTCCAGAAAATGGAGTTTATGAGCTTTATGGTCAACAGTTTCATGCTGTGTGACTTGCCCTCATGATAATGCTGCAAATCTTTATTGAGATTTTTACAGTTATTTAGGAAAAATCTGTTGGAGACAGGACTCAAATACCTCTTAAAATGTGAGCACAAGGTGACAATGAAAATATAAACCTGCAAATATAAGGATGGGGCATGACATGCCCCAGTTTTCATTAACTCATCTTTTGTCTGCAGCCATTTTGGGAAAGGTGCTTCATACAAGCTTGGTGACAACTTTGTTGTGTGATTGTGGGATAAGTCAGTCAAAATAACACCACCAGGATGAATGGGAACATCATTCATTCTAGCTGTTGATGTGACTTCTTCTGTGCTGATCAGTGGAGATTAAATAACAGATACAGAAGCATCGATGTGGAAATATTTTGCATTAAGTTTATAATGCTTGCAAAAAAAATCAAGAAGGAATTGGTGAAGTTATCTGGAGCCTAATGGTGGGTACATGTGGGGATCAAGAATCCTCAGTCAAATAAACAGAAAGATGTGAACTCTATGGGCTCTGTAATTTTGTTCAATTCTATTCAATTTTAATAAATCCACAAAGGACTTGCTCAAAATTCATTTTATCCTGGTCTCTTATGAAAGTTATGCAGGAGATCACACCACGATTATTTGTATTTG
This sequence comes from Geospiza fortis, assembly GCF_000277835.1. Classification (NCBI taxonomy): domain Eukaryota; kingdom Metazoa; phylum Chordata; class Aves; order Passeriformes; family Thraupidae; genus Geospiza; species Geospiza fortis. Next base: position 743,019 of record NW_005054367.1, read on the forward strand.
TTTGTCCCAGAATCTTCCCAGTTCCTCAGCCAGTTCCTCTTAGGTCTGACACAGGAAAAATTGACAAGGAAAGGAAAGGAAAGGAAAGGAAAGGAAAGGAAAGGAAAGGAAAGGAAAGGAAAGGAAAGGAAAGGAAAGGAAAGGAAAGGAAAGGAAAGGAAAGGAAAGGAAAGGAAATTTGGTTTAAACAAATGTTTGAAAACAAAATGTTTAAGCATCTGGATTGTTTTGGGCTTTAATCCTATTTTAAGGGTGAAGCCAAATTAATTTTCAAATATTAATGAAAAGTGTTAACACATCCAAAAGATTTCTTCTTTTTTTTTCATTCAATACACAGGAGTGATCACAACTTTTGGATGGGCTGTCACTTTGACTGTGCTTCTTGCCCAGTAAATTCTTAAGCCTCAGAATTTTACTGGGCTTGGTGGTGCATCTGTTGCTCTGTTGGCTGCCTGTAGACCATCATTATTTCCTGCATATGAAGGCTAAAATAAAATTAACTGAGGGTAAGAGTTGGAAATACTTCACTAGAGTTAATTAAAAGGCTGGAGAATGGTGAGACCAAAATGACCAAAATCAGTGGTAGCAGAGAACCCAGGTAATGAGAGATGTCCTTCAGGGAATGCACTCAATATCTGCTTGGTAAGAAGGAAGTTTTCCCAGATTTAGATGAGCAGCACTGTGGAAATTACCCTCAGTTCCCTGTGATTTATTGCTGGGATGTTCCCATCTAGAGCTGTTTGTGCCTCCCACAGTTGTGCTCTCACTGCACAGCCATTCTGGGGAGAAAAAACACATTTTCTCACATTTTACAAAAAATTCCTGTTGAGGTTGTGGCAAAATTCAGAGGTGACATGTGACATTGTATGACTTACAGAATGAAGCACCAGTGGCAGGAACAGAGGGGATAAATTGGCTGGTAAAAACATGCTTTTAAAGTAGTTTTTTTTCTTTAAATAGCAGTTGTGCTCCTTCCCCTCAGTGGAAACCAAGCAAGACCATGACATTGAAACAGCTCACCTGTGGTGACATGACCTGCTCCTCTTGGAGGCTTGTTCTGGAACCTGAATTTTCCAGATTTAGATACAGCAGATCCTGCTTGTTATGGTCAAAGCCAGCCTCAGCAGAAGGTCACAGATGGATCTGTGAGTTCCTGTCAGCACTTAAATATTGTGATTCCAAGCCACAGGACAAATCTGCATCCCATGAGTGAATTCTACCATCGATTTTTTTAAGGGAATAACAACATACAGAATCTTTGAAATACCATGATTTTAAAATATATGATTGAAATACCATGAAATACCAATATATGATGAAATACCATGATTTTAAAATCATACCATACTTTTAAAATATCCTTTTCTGTTCCCTTTCCAGCCCTGGTGTCGATGTATTACCACTGTCTACAATTACTTTGTGGTGACCAACTTCTTCTGGATGTTTGTGGAAGGCTGCTACTTACACACTGCTATAGTGATGACCTACTCCACTGATAAGCTGAGGAAATGGGTCTTTCTCTTCATAGGATGGTGTAAGTGACCTTTGTGGTTAAAATGGTGCTCTGTGGTACCTGGCATTAAAGCGTTAAAGACAAAGAGAGGCAAGAATAAATATTATAAATCCCCCTGGGGTGAAATCTGGACCACTCAGTCTGAATAGACTTTTCTAAGTGAGGAGTTGTCTTGAAAAAGAGCCTCATCTGCCAGCGCCACAGCTGCTGAGGGATTTGTTCCTAGAAACAGCCTTTAGCAAAGAGTCACACATCAACTTTGGACTGTCCTTGGGGCTGCTCAAAGACTCAGCTGTGGCAAAGCTGCCTTTGGGATGCTGTGGTCAGTTATGGTTCCTGAGGTCAGAAAGGGATGTGGAAAAAACTGGGGAGATTCTCCAGCTGAAAATGTGATCAGGGATCTAAAGGACATGAGCTGTGATGTGAGGCTGAAGGAGCTGAGCTGCTTTAATCTGGCAAAGAGGAAGATGAGGAAGGATCTGTTTGGTACCAGGAGTGATCTGAAAGATAATTACAAAGATGATGGAGCCGAATTCTGCTTGGTATTAGCAGGTGTTGTAAAAAGGGACAAAACCCATAAATTGCAGACTGGGAGGTTCTGGTTCGGTGTTAAAGAAACAGAAAATGTACCAGGAGATGGTGGAACACTGAAACATGTGACTTTACAGCTATGAAACCTCTGACCTTGGGGTTATTAAAAATTTAGCCAGGCTATACCCTGGGTGAGTACTGATGGTTCTGCTCAGAGCAGGAAATTGGAGCAAACACCTTCAGAGATCCTTCCCAACCAACATCTCCATGTTTTGAACTCTGCCAGGAGATGTTTGGCAGGACAAGCCCCATGCAGGCAGTTTGTTCACTTGAATGAAAATCTGAGGTCAAACAGACGTAATGAATCTAGCAGTTTGTTTCTGCTGAAGGAAGAAAGGTGGAAAAAAGTCACCAATATTTTCTTTTGAGAAAGCAGAATGACATTTTGTTCAGAAGTGCCTCTCCCTCTCTGCAGAAGTAATTGGATTGCAGTTCTGAAGGCAGAAACAGCCTTTGAAACAAAATATGTCATTCAATCCAAAATCAGATGGGAGGAAAGAGGAGTTGTAGTAGAAAGAAAATGTTTATTTGGGGAGTTGATTCAATTTTTTCCCCAGTAGTTTTCAATTCTCTCAGCAAACTGGAAAATCAGCTGCTTACACAGCTCCCACACACCCACAGACTGCTCTGATCCCTGGTGTTTTCACTCCCTACCTCTGTCAGAATCCTCTGGGTCTCTGATTGCTAATGTAGGAGTGCTGTGAGCTGAATAAACCTTTCCAGCCACCTTGTGGGTGCATTCTGGTTCTGCTCTGCCTCCTCATACATGTTTTTTTACCAGTCTTATTCTCAAATCCCTATTCTTCACTTAACAAGGAAAAGTAAAATGTTTTGCTGTAGGAGAGAGGACATGGCTCCATTTTCCCTGTCCATTCCTCCAAGAACATGGGGAAATGAGTGCACCAGAACCTCTGAGTCCATGGTGAGCAGGATGAAACAAAACACAATTCTCTGAAGGGCACAGGAGCCACCAGGGATGGTGGGGCAGGAGATCAGAACTGCTGAGGTTCAAGATGACCCCTCAACAACTCAGCCCCTCTGTGTTGTGGTTCTCTTTCCATCTCTTCAAAGCCTCCATTTCCCACAGAATGGAAAGTGGGAAGGTTAATAAGAGACAAATTTGTGTCAGAGACAAATGCACCTCTGCTCCTCCGTGGGGGTCAGAGTCACTGGGGCTCTGTCCATGCACTCACCTCAGTGATTTCAGTGGTTTCAGAGACATCAGCCTGCACTTTGGAATGGGGGATGGAGATGGTGAGTTTGGGTTTTCCTGAGGTGAGAAGTTAAAGGGGGAATGGAGAGGGAAAAATCTCCCCTTTGAATTTCGACATCCCCTTGCCTGAGTGTGCGTCAAGAGGCCACTTCCATTTACTGTTCCTCCCTTCCAGGTGCCTCCTCCAGCAAATCTCCCTCAAACCAGCTGGAATGGAAGGCCTAACACAAACCCTTTGTAGGGAGTGCAGTGATGTCTGTAAAGTTAAAAGTAGCTGGATCCTTCAGAAAGAAAATAAAAAACAAACAAGAATTCTGATACTGCAAGATACCAAGCTATTCTTTCTCACAATCCTGTTTCATAAGGAACACTGAACTTAAAAAAAAAAAAAAAAGTGGAAAATTTTGAAATTGTGCTTCATCTAGAGATCCCAGTATGTTTACAAGCTTCTTGAAGCCTGGGAAATAAAAACCTAAACACTCACTTCCAAGTACTGACTTTAGAGATTCTGCTGTGCCAGCTGCAGGAAAATGAAAAGGGGCCAAAGCTGCCTTTAAGTCAGCCAAAATTCTTCTGGTCACTTCTATGGAAGTGCAGGTATTTATGTGTGTGTTTGTTAATATTTCTGTTAACTTTCCTTACTAAAGTTTTGTTGGGATGATTTTTTTTCATTTTTAAATTAAAAGATCTTAGCAGTTGTGATGTCTCAAGCAGACCAAGATATGACCACTGTTATTTAGAGTCTCCCATTCATTAATTCAGACTCTCCTCACACAGATCTGAATTTACTTTGGTACCATGGACACATCCATCCATCCATGATTAACTCCTAATTCTTTTTTGCTCCTGCAGGTATTCCCTGCCCAATCATCATTGCCTGGGCCATTGGCAAGCTGTATTATGAAAATGAGCAGTAAGTGATGTTAATATTTGTGTTTGTGTGGCTCTCTAAACAAATTAGGAAATTAATGCACATCCAAACCATATCCCAGGTCACATATTCCTGCTTCCCCTGGCTGTACATTTCCTTTTTCCTCAGTTTGAGGAGCTGCTCCTTGCTCAGCCATTCCCAGTCCCTGCCTGTCCTGCCTCATTTCTTACATGTGGGGTTGGAGAACTCTTGTTCCCGAAGAAAAATGTCCCTGAAGAGCTGCCAGGTCTGATCAGTTCCTCTGTCCCTAAGGACAGGTTCCCAGGGGGATCTCATCCACTGATTCTCCAAACAGCTGGAAGTTCCTCTTCTGAAATGCAGGGTCCTGACTTCGCTCCTTGCCGGAGCTTTTGTCCGTTTGTCCTGAGCCCTGGGGGAGTCATGTGCTGCTCCCAGGAGGTCACACCCAGCCAGATGGACCCAGGCAGCAAACATGGACTGGCCTGCAGCTTCCTGTGGAAACCCAGGGCACTGGGAATATTTCTCTGTCTGCTCTGGGGTGCCCTGACCCCCAGGGCAGCACTGACTCTGACCCTCATCCATGGAGAAAGTTTCCCAGACTTCAAGATAGACTGGAGTCCACAAAAGCGTGCAATAGATTATAGAGAGCAGTGTAGGTGTGTCACTTGGTGAGAAATTGAGGTTTTGGGATTTTTAGTGTGTTGTGGATGGAAGCAAGATGGAGGGCACAGGGTGTCATCCTGGGTTTCTTCTTCATGCTTCTTCTTCCTCCTTCTCCATGGGTTTGGGTGGCATTTTGTAATTGGGCAGAAAAGTCCCCATTGCAGCTCTGTGGGATCAGTTATTGGGTTAAAAGGGAAAATAATCCAGGTGTCAGTTCTTAATTGGATAGTATAGTGTTAAAAGACCTTGGAACAAGAGATTGTTGGCCATTTTGTGCCTTCTAATGAAAAGCTGCTGAACTCACAGCAGCGAGACTGTTTCACTGATAAGAAATAATGAACACTTAAGTCCAAACATAAATTACTATCTCAAGTGCCTTCAATCCAAACCCAAAGAAACCAACAACTTGTACCTCACAAGAAACCAACAAGTACCTTCACACTTCCAAGACTGTTTCAGACTGCCCAAAATTCAGGAAAAATGGAAATTTCCTCTTTCTCTGTCTGAGTATCCATTTAAGTTGTGTGGAGGTTGAGCTGGGGTTCAGGTTGTGTAGCTCATCATAGTTTAAAAGCTCAAAATAGAAAGAATGTTTAAAAAATGCTTCAGGCAACTTTCTGACTTTTTAATCTTTGTATTTAATAGAGGTCTTTAATATTAGAGATCTTTAATATCTATTAATATCAATTTAATAGCGATCTTTGCATTTAATAGAGATCATTTGCTGCACAGTGAGGCAACTACAATTGGTATTGTGGCAAATATCCTGCCTGGGGTTTATCACTTCTTTAGCAAAACATGGCAACTCTGGGAAAAAAAAAAGTGCTGTTAAATCTCAATTTAAAAAATCACCCACAAATTATTAAGAGCTATTGCAGTAATTTCATTGATGGGCATTTGTTAAGGGGAAGAACATTAGTGAGATCTAATTAACAATAGTGATAAAACCAGTGGTGGATTTGGTTATATGAAGAACTAGCAGAGATCCCTGAAGAATATTAAGTAGTGCTATTCAGCAGAAATGTGTTTTACATATCTGAGTCTTATCACAACTGTCTTCCTAAATTGTCCTCTTCAATATTCAGGGGATGATTATTTATCTTTCCAGACGTAAAAACAGGAATAAAAAGTGGTTAAATGGCTTTTATTTCACACAAATAATTGTCAGTGATTTAAGTTTCTCCTTTTGCTTTCAAAGAAATTATTTTATTGCAGAACAATGGCTTGTGTTGGATTTAAAGTAAGAGTTCAGATGATTGGCAGAAGAGTTTGCAATATCTTAGCTAAAAGTCCTAGTTGGAACAGTTAAGACTCTAAATATGAAATATTGCTAATCAGTTGCAGACATTTGTAATGTTTCTGGCAAATGACTGTCTCCTCTTGGCATTACTCACCCGATTTAATTAGAAATATTTAGATTACAGTGTAACAGATCTGGTTTATTACCTAATGAGATGAACACAGACCTAAAAAAGCTGTTGGATTTTTTTTCTCCACTGCCTACAAAGGAGCCTTGGAGCATCAATGCCCCTGGAGAGTCCTGTGTTGCAGAGTCTGTCCTTGGCCACAACCTTGTTTCCTCAGTGTGGAAATAAATCCACATTCATTCTTCACTCAGCACAACCTTGGTCTAATACTGGACTTCAGATAATAAATTTCAGCATTTTGGTCCTCAAGCTAAGCAACATTTAAATTCCAGAGAGCAACAAGAGCAGCCTTTGCCCTGGAACCTCATTTGTGCTCTACCAGCTCAGTTCCAAATCCTTTGCTGCCTTTTTCTAGCCCACTAATTTCTGCCACATGCCTCAGTCTACTTCATATTAGTCCCACTGCTAGGGCAGCCAGCTTCCCAGGAACTCTTTGCTCCTCTTAGTTCTCTGAGTTTCAGGCAATAAAAAATAGCTCTCCCAAAATACCCTTCAAAATCTGCTCTCAAATGTAGATCTTGCAGATTCTGGAGAAATTTGTTTCCTGCCCTTGGCATATCTTGTAATTTTTTTTTCATGTCTTTGCAGCTACATTAAAAAAAGTATAAATTCAAAAACACAGTTTCATTCATTTAAGGCTGCCCTGGGGATTCTTCTTGGATGATAACTTGGCTGGAGGAAGTACCTTATTCCAAGTCTTGCTCTCAAGCCCGAATTTTGGAGGATGAATTGCAAAATTATCAATTCACGTTCAGTGCACCAGGGAATAGCAGACATCTTTCACATTTCTAAAGCATTCAGAGCTCCCTCATTCATTTGGAACTTAAAGGATGTGGGAATTGAGCCAAGAAAAGGCAGATAATTGTGAGGGACTGAACTGTTGCTGATTTCAGTTGTGTACCTCAACACTCCTGTCCAGTCAGAGCATCTTGCAATGGGCAAGCAGCTCCTCCTGTTTTAGCAAACACCACATTTTGGAGAGGGGCTTTGAGGGCGTGGTGTGATCCACAAGGATCCCATCTGAACCAGAGCTTTCCTGGTCCCAGTTCATTTCCCCTGGTCTTGTGAGGATGTGTCTTACAGACTCCAACCTCTTTGAGGCAACCCATTACATCTTGCTGCTAGTAAAAGTGCAAATGTGGCTCTGTGGTCTTTCTGGCCCAGGAATTATCCCTGTTTCCATGGCTTCAGTGGCACTAAATTATCAGTTTTACAAAAAAAGCATGGGGAAGGCACAGCTTTTGCTGTATAGATTTGTTATGGGGTATCCATGACAGGGAAGAAAACTCTCAGACCTCTGAACTCCAAAATCTACTTCCTAAGGGATCTGGAGCTCCAATGATCTCAACCTTAAGGAATTATGAATGCAAAGCTGTCTTAGCTTGGTGGAATCCTGGATGCAGACCCCATGGCTGTATCTGTAAAACTGAATTAGCTGGGCCTGGATTAATTCCTAGGGCTCGACTTCCAAATACCATGGAATAATTCACACCCCTACAATTAAATCTTCTTGGCCTCCAAAATCGGGGGAGCTGCAGTTTGTGGACTATTGGGAATGTCCTCTGGCTCCTGCTAGCTCCAGATTTGTTCCCCAGGAATAGTTTTGGCCGTGGTTAGTTTTTGGCCTGGACCAAAACTACCCCAAGGAAAAGGGAATGGTGTGAGCTCAGACCAGAGCCCAGTCTCTCATTCATTTACCAACACAAACAGAGCAGATTTATTATTCTCAGGGAAGAGGATGAAGTGAGTGTCAGTGTGGGTTGCTGTGAAATCACAGGATTCTTTTGTTGTGTAACACAGCAGGGAGAAAAACACTTGGGATTAGTGGAAGTCAGGCAGAGCTGGGTCACGTGTGACACATCCAGGCTCTCCTCTGCTCTGGGGCTCGCCTGTGATTTCTCTTCACCTGAGTCCATTTCCCAGCCTGTTCTGGGCCATCCCAGACAGTTTGGAAAGGAATGTTGGAGCAGGACTTTGGTGGCTTCAGATGATGGCTCTGCTCTGTCTGCTGGCTCTGGTGGCCATGGAACCTACGGTTGGAAAAGGCCTCTCAGACCGGGGAGCCCAGCCAGTCACCAACACTGCCAGGTCCTCCACTAACCCTGTCCCCAGGTGCCACATCTACATGGTTTTTGAGTGCTTCCAGAGTCCCCTGTGGTCCCCAGATTCGTTCAAAGCCAATGAGATGACTCCTTATCCATTCAGTGCTTTATTTAGACAGCATTTCTATGCAACTTGAGACATTGCTTTAATTAACAGCCCTTACTTTGTGCAATGTGTCTCTGGGCACTGTAATGGATAACAGGGGTTTTTTTCTCTTACACAAAAGACTTCTTTAATCCCTTTCTCAGACATCTCCTGCATCCTTTTTACAGCAGGTTCTTATATTTTTTATAAATATTTACATAGGCAATTGCCAAACATAGAGGGAACATGAGTGTTCTGATGGAAGGGAAAGTGGGGCTCAGATCTGTGTCCAACCACAGGTGATGTGCAGCAGAAAACTCCATTACTTGCTGATTATTTATATATAAACAGTGCAGTGAGCAAAGGAACACCTGTCTATAGTGTCCTTCATATTGCAGTCTAAAAGAAGTGAATTTACCTTTACAAATTGCTTTCTTACTTGTTTTGTTTTTCACAGGTGCTGGTTTGGAAAAGAGCCAGGGAAATATATTGACTACATCTACCAAGGGCCAGTGATTCTTGTTCTCCTGGTAAGTGTTTGTGTGGGTGGGAGGACACTGCCATCTCCCACTGAGAGAAAATTTGATCTGTCATGTTCCACATCTGCTTTTATGAAAAATAGGACGCAAACAAGGCCAAACATCTTCAGGTGCTCTCTGAAGCGGCCCCAGCAAATAACACTGCAAGAATTGAAGTGATTTGGTTTTGGCTGTTACTTTGGGTTTGCGCAATTCTTTCCTCCTCCCTCTGCAGTGCTGTTTGCCTTTGTACAAGGTTTTGAGAGGTAGAAAGGAAAAATGTTCAAAAGCCAGGGAGTGCATTACAATATCTGCTCATCACCTGGGGCTCCTGACAACTACAGCAATTCTGTCACACACATTATTTAGAAAAAGTAACAGTCATGGTCAGGAATTGCATCTTGCACAATCAGCTCCATTTTCTCCAGCACCAGCACTGCTGTGTGTTTGTTTCTGGATTTCCTGTTGTGAAGTTTCCTTCCCAGTGCTGCCCACGCTTACCAGGCTGTTTATCTGTTTACCCAACACTCCGTCTCTTGTGCCAACCAAGATTAGGCAGAGGGAGAAGGGAGCTCATTCATAACCCATTTTGAGCCTTCAGCTGAAGCACAGTGGTGCTTTCCCAGAAAAAAAAACAAACCTGAGTGGGGATGGAAAGTATTAGTTAGCTGTTAGTAAAGACAAAGCTGAAAAAAAGGATTCTGCTCTTGCAGGCAGATGAACCAACAGTGAATTCCCAGGGCTCAGTGGGTTCCCCCTCCTAGGGAACCAAGGTGCCTTGGTTTGGAAAGACAGGTGTCTGCTTAAGGAAGGCAGAAGCCTCCTCTGAAATGGAAAATGTAAACCCCCTCCCTCTGAATTGTTATAATTTTGGAATTAAGGGGCTCTGAGGCAAAGATATGGGAGTAGGAATAACAGTTCTTTACTAGGAAAATTAAAAATAAAAATGCAGTAGTACAAAAAAGAAAACAAACCACTGCCAGAGTCAGACCGTGCCCTGTCCCCCCTGTGTGTCAGGGGTGGCACAGCCCCATCCCATGGGGGCTCAGCCCTCCTGCAGTGCCAGCTGTGCTGCTGCTGCAGCAGGGATCCTGCACAAGGGGGGAGTTTTCCTCTGCAGCTCCAGGGCTGCTGCAGTTGGGCCTGGGCTCCCTCTGGCAATGCAGGGCAGCAGAAAGCTGCTCCTCTGGCAATGCAGGGGGCAAAGGCTGCTGTGCTGCGCCAGGCTCAGATTGGATCCAGGTAGGAATGCTTGGCTCCTCCCCTGGGCGCAGCATCTCCCCATGGGATGCTGGAATTGGATCAGCCCTGCAGGGACACTCAGTGGCCATGGACAGCAGAGATCTCCTGGAGGGAGGGTTGGCTGTGGGAGAGATAAAGAAAACTGCCCCATGAACAGGAGAGAACTGCCCCACCTCTGACAGATGGGGATAGAATACACACTTATCTTACAACCCAGGACACAAGGTTTGCTGTAGCTGTCCCTTATGTCACTCCAGCCCCCACAGGGAAGGTGCCAATGCTCCTGAAGAGGCACCACTGCCAGCTTTCTCAGGGCTAAGGAGCCTCATGTTCTCACCTTGTCAGTGCCCTGTTCATGGGATTCAGTGTGAAAAACATTTCTGTGCTGCCCAGCAGCTGATCTGAGTGTGTGTCCTGAGAGCAGGAGAGTTCATTTCTGTTGTTAAGATTAACAATCTTAACAATCTTTTCTGTGTTAATTGTTAAGATACAGCAAAAAGATCACCTTAAAAGAGGAAAAAACTCCCCATAATAGAATATACTTTTATGTAAAAAATTGTTTTCTTTATGTTGTAAGAAGAGAAATAGCAATGGGTGTGATATACAGAATATAAATTGTGTTGCTGAGGGAGCCATCACAAAACCAGAAAGAGCCTCACAGTAAATTGACCTCATTGATACAGAGATTCCCTCACAAATAAATCCTATTTAGACAACACAAGGTGGGAGATTTGTGATGCTTGGAGCATTTGGGTTTCACATCATTGCCTGGCAATCTGTGACTCTGAATTTTCTATAACCCCTTTAGTCCACAGGATCTGTGAAATCATTGGGTAGCACCTCTGACAGATACCATAGAGTCATGAAAATGGCTTCTTTCTCCCCAGAACAGCACTGTAAATATTTAAAGACCCCAGAGAGATCCAGAAGATGGAGGTATGGTTGAGGGCTGCCATTTTGTGTACAGATCATTATATCTGCCTCTAGTTTGGAGCAGCCTTGAGCCCCCTCTGAACTGGGCCAGTGATGAAGAGCCCAGAGCTGACACTGAACTGAACCTTCCTGCCTTGGTCTGCCTGCACTTGGGCCCTAATTGAAACACTAATGAGGTAACAGCAGTAATTGCACTGTGGGGTGGAAAGGAGCTGATTCAATTTAAGGGCAAGCCCTTCCTCCCCTCACTTTAGGGTTATTCCCCTCAGAGAGCACTGCTGGGGCAGGAAAGCATCCCTCTGCAAACAAAATCTAAACTGCAAATCTGAAACCTCCTGTTACAGCACGATCCTGATTCCTAAAATCTGCTCCCCTGCTTTTTTTTTTTTTTTTTTTTATTTGAACTGTCAGTTCATTTTTGGAGTGTTTCTAATTAAAACCCACAAGCCCACGGTGTCTTAGAGCCACTTGACATGCTCACTTGTTTGATCTTTATGTGAATAAATTAAAACTGGAGGTAATGACTGAAGCATCACTTGCTGTTATTGGAGTCCGTGACCCTTTCAAGGATGCTGTGAAAAGTGCTGGATGAAGAGCACTGGAATTTGACATGTGCCATGTACCCGGGGCAGCACAGTCAGACATCACTGCCCTCAGATGGGATTTTGTCTCTGCCTCTGCACAAAGTGCTGCCTTCCTCTTCCCTCCAGTGAGCAGTGCCCACCACAAGTGGAAAACACAGGGATTTCAGAAAGAGGACAGTTCTGAGACATCTTTCAGTCACTGCTCACGAGTTGGAGTTGAATTAATGAGGAATCGACGTGGAGCTGCAGCTCTGTTTTGTGAAAGAACAAACAGGACAGGGCACAGGCCTGATGGGACAAGGGGGAATGGCTTGGAGATGATGGAGAGTAGATTGAGATGGGATATTAGGATGAAATTCTCTGCTGTGAGGGTGGTGAGGCCCTGGCACAGGGTGCCCAGAGAAGCTGTGGCTGTCCCTGGATCCCTGGGAGTGTCCAAGGCCAGGCTGGATGGGGCTTGGATCACCCTGGGATGGTGGGAGGTGTCCCTGCCCATGGCAGGGGGTAGAACAGGATGGGCCTTAAAGTCCCCTCCATACCAAACCATTCTATGACAACTCTGTGGGACAACTATCCCAGGCCTCTGCTGGAAGAATAAAGAACACGAATGTTACAAGAAGAAATTGGTGTTATTTCCAAAAGAGGACCAACACTAAAAGCACAAATTCTAAATACTCTATGAAATTACAGATCCTGTGTACCTGGGAAAGTTAAAATTGCCTTCACCCAGCTGAGTGAAGAGGCAAGAGCTCAGTGTCCAGCTGAGGTGAGCTTTGGTTACTCCTTGGACACATCTTGGTGCATTCCAGAAGCATCATTGCACCAACCAGTGGCAATAGGATTGGAGTGCTGAATATTCTTAGAGGGATAAAACTTCCTTCTAAAGATGCAATTCTGTTGAAATATTATTTTTAAAGATTTTTTTGTGTGTGTCAACAATTATTTCCACTGGTTTTGATTTCTCATTTTCTCACCTCTGTGCATTGAGCTGTTGCAGCACAGGATGGTGTAACACAAGGATCAGGTCGTGCAGGAGCTCTAAGCCTCACTGGGAAATAAAGATTGGCCACACAAAGGCCTTTGATCATGGTGGCAGCCCTCAAGTCCATCTCCAGATCACATTATTGTGTTGTATCTTGGGTACAAAACCTTGAATGAAGCAGTGGAGTTGTTTCATTGATTGATTGATTGATTGATTGATTGATTTTCTACTTGTCTGTGTAGAAGGAGCTCAGAGATTGAGCTGAAAACAGGGAAACTATTTTAGAGAAAATTGCAGAAAAAAAAGGAAACTGAATATAAGTGCTGATTCTGTATATTGGGCAAGAAGCCTGTATTTTTATTGACAAAACATCTGAGGGAGAAAATTTAGGTAATGATCTTTTATTTTTTTTAGTTTCATTTCTGAATGGATTTTGACTTTTACATATCCCACAAGAGAACTAATAATTGAGCACATTGGATGCTTTGAAATTTAACTTCTCGTAGCACTGGAAAGACACACTCTATTAGATATTTTCTCTTCAGTTGAGCACATTGGGGTTTTTTAATTCTTTTCTCAGAATCACAGAACCAAGTTATAATCACTGAAGCTAAAGAAGAGGCAAAGGGTTGGGAAAAAAAACCAGGGAAGTGAATTCCTTAATAAAATCAGTGAATCCTCCTGATTTTATTAAGGAAAACACATTTCTTGTGTTCACTTTGAGGTGTAAAACTGCCAAAGAACTGTTGAACCACAAAAACAGAGCAGGGTCAGAGGAGAAGTCTCAGAGAAGAGGCACCAGAGGCACCTGAGCTGCTTTTTCCCTCAGTGACTTCTGCTGTGAGCTCACCCCAGCTATGAACTGCTCTGCAATATTTCTCAGAGTTAAAACTGTATAAATTCATAATTTTTCAAACAGGCAGATCAAATTTTTTTTCCCCCAAAAACCTTTCATTCAGCTTTAATAGATTTTTTTCCCTCTTGTGCTTAAGAACTGAAGAGTTTTGCAGCCTCTGGGGGTTTTTGTGTCTGGTTGAAAATAATTCACTACAACCAGTTAGCTGCTGCAGTGAGTGGGTGTATGAGGTGGGGGAGGCCCTGGGGTTCACTTCTGCCTCTTCCTTCATCATTTATTTAATTTTGAATAAGTTAGAGTGCTGCTCAAAGCTCAGCATCCCCAGCTATGAAGCCACTTTAATGATTATCTATTTTAAAATTATCTATTTAAAAATTATCCTCCCTTGCTCTGAGATTCCTGGATGACAAGTAGAGGAGTTAAGGATCTTTATTTCAGTGTGGGATTTTGCTCAGGAGAGAAAACCACAGATAGCCAAGAGGTCTTTATGATGTGCTGCTCATTAAAGATGCAGCATTTTTGTGGTGGAAAGATCAAAGCTGGCCCCAGTAATCAAGGTGTGACCACACAAATGGATTTTTACTTCAGCACCCTCTTGCCTGGATTTTTCTTTCTCAGTAATTCCAGGTGGGTTTGTTTCCTTTCTTCTGCTGGGAGCTGAGATGAGGTTTTCAGGGAGCCAGTGAGTGTAATTCCAGCATTTCTTTTGTGAATGAAAACTCCCAAAGCTCATAACCCTCCATGGAAAGCTGAGATTGTTTTGTCTCCCCCGTGGTGTTACCTTCCCATCAGGTGATTTCCTGTGCCAGCTTATTCCCTGATCACTCAGTCCCTGGACAGCTCTTTGCAATCAGTCTTGATTTTTGCTGCTCTGAGCAGTTTGGTGCCACTAAAAATCCGTCAGCCTGTTCTTCAGTCTCTTTTACAGGTCGCTGAGATTGGTGTGGAACAGCACAGATCTGCTGCTAGCCTCTTTCCATTGAGAAATCAGAATAATATATGTGTATATATCCATATATATATGTATTCCTGCCCTTTTTTCCTGGTGTTGTTATGCAGAGTGCTCTTCCCTTCAGGCCATCAACAGCCAAATCTCTCTGGGAACTTCTGGAGTGTGGAATTTGAATTCCTTTCAGAGGATATATGTATATATATATATGTATTCCTGCCCTTTTTCCTTGTGTTCTTATGCACAGTGCTCTTCACTTCAAGCCTGCAACAGCCAAATTTCTCTGGGACCCTCTGGAGTTTGGAATTTGAATTCCTTTCAGAGGATTGTCCACTGGATCTCCCTTGTTCTCTAATTGACTCATTCAGAGGACTTCCCAAGCCACATCACTCTTCCCTTCACACCTTGTTTCTCTTCTTTACAAAGAATTTGTCCAGACCAGCTTCAGGTTATGGGAAATATCAGTATCTCAATGCAGCAACCACTGGCTGATGATCTCGAAGGACTTGACAGGAAAAAAAATCAGTGAATACCTGAGTTAGTTCAGTTTTTCAGAACCAAGGCTGTGGAAAGACAGGGTGTTTTTAAAGTTTGTCACATCAGAGAGTGGAGGTGCTTAAGCTTATCAACAAAATCAGCTGATTTATTGACAAAAAGGAACTTTTCATAAGTGAGACTTATCCTTCCACCATCCCAGGCTGCTCCAAGCCCTGTCCAGCCTGGCCTTGGGCACTTCCAGGGATCCAGGGGCAGCACAGCTGCTCTGGGCACCTGTGCCAGGGCCTGCCCACCCTCACAGGGAACAATTTCCTCCTAATATCCAATCTAAACCAACTCTATTTCAATTTGAAACCCTTCCCCCTTGTCCTGTCACTGCCTTCAGTTATTTTGATCTGTCACGCTCCACTTCAGACACCACAGTCCCACATTGCTGAAGTTTTTCTGATCTTCTAAAGAAATCAAAGTTTTCTCACTCACTGTTTTATGTAAAGAATTATCTCACCTGTGTATGTAGCTCTGTACATTTCAGTTATGGGGTTTATTTGGCTGAAAAGCATTCCCTAGTCCTGTGTACCATCCTCCTTGCTGATACAATTGCTTCTCTGAATATTTTCTTGGTTTCTACTGACTCTCTTCACACTTCTGTTTCCACTTCTGCATTGTTCTGTTCAGAGACTGAGATTTTATTATTACTATTGATATATTTTTTTCATTTCCCCTTCTCCTTCCTATCTGAATGGCTTACGTTTTTTCTCAAACACTGATCAAATTAGTTTTCCTATTGATTTTTTTAAATCTCTTTTCTCTAAAGATGAGCAGTTCCTCCACTGCTGCAGCTTTGCAGTTCATGACCTGTTGACATCCTTGAGTTCTTCTTGCAGGACTTTTATCATCATTTCTGCTGTTCTGCATGCAGGTTGTGCTTGCTGCACAGAGCACAAAGATAATGTGCTGGTTTGATTACAGCCCAGAATTTATCTCCAGTTTTGCCACCATTGCTATTATTGACTTTTTGCTATTCATATTTTGTAGCTGTGGAGTCAGTAAGTCCCAGCAAGGTGTCCAATACCCTGTACCTTCTACAAATTTCCTGAAATTTCTACTTCTGTTTGTGTAATGTTCATTCTTCTTAATCACATTAAGATTTTTTAAATCAAATAAGGATTTCTTAATCAAATAAGGATTTCAGGAATCCTTATTCCTGATTGTGCATAAAAGTGTTTTCCAGCCCTTTGCCCAGAGGACTCATTGTGGTGCCTGTGACCTTTGAAAAGGAAACTTTTGTGATAAAAAGCTCTGTCTGAGGATCAGGTCAGGCCAGCATGGTAGAACAATTAAAACAAAGCATTAATTAACGGGCAGAGTGCTCATCTGAGGTCAGGGTGGCAGCATCCAGAGCTCTCACTCAAAGGACTGCTCTGATCCCAATTTGGGTTGCTTAACCCTGAGGTGATTTTACAGCACTGCATAAAAATATGAAATCTAAATAGAATCATTTTTATGGTTCCTGGGAGTGAAGAGGAACAAACATTCTAGGAAGCAGAGGAGCACAGGCTTTCTATGAAGCATGGAATACAAAACCCAGCAGAAAATGAGCAAAATAAAAGCCAGTTGTCCATTAAATTCTCAAAAGAAAGAGCAGAGCTTAATGACCTCCCTTTTAAACTCCTGGGCTTGGGGAAAACTGCAGAGAAGCCCTCAGCATTGCCTCTTTTGAGCACTTTGGCTATTTCATCTTGATAAGGGAGATAAATTTCCTCTCAACTGGAGTTTGCTTTTTATGAGAGAAAAATTTTACCACCAAAATCATTTACTGAAAAGTTTCTTTTGGTTAAGAAGAGTTTCTGGGCTCGTGTGTTCAGGTTATGATAGAACAGTGCCAAAACAGATGGCTCAAATGCTTTCTGGATCACTGGCTTGTAACTCCATTTTGGGGGTCTGAATTTTCATCTCAATTTAGAAATGGGAAGACTAAACTTCTGGCAAGAAATGAAAACTTTTTTCTTTCCCATCTGTACTTGGAGAGGGTCTTATTCCAGCAATAATGATATTCTTAGCATAAATAAAGGAGAAGAAGAAACAAGCCATTTTGTTCTATCTTCAAGACTTTGCTTTTGGATTCATTTTATCTACCAGTAAATGTCAAGGTAAAAATCCTTAGTTGTGTTTTCCATTAGGAAGCAGAAAACATGGATAAACAGAAATGAATGAAAATAGAAAATGAGCCTAAAGAGAAATAAAAAGGATGCACTGCCTTTCATCATTACGTCTCTTAAATGACCTTTCCTGGGTCTCCATTGATGGAACTGATGTGTGGGTTTTGTTAGAGCTGCCCAGCCCTGAGGAATTAATCTGTTGACACAGAGCTCCCATAATAACAAAGAAGTCCTTGACAAATGATTGTGTACTTTGGTTAATACAGCACTTAGGCTCTTTCCTAGGAAAACTCCCTTTGCAGTGGCGTGAGATCCTTCTGCCCCTGAAACACTGTGATCCAGCTGAGGAACAAAGAGCAGAGCCTTCATCTGCTGTGCTGTAAATCAGGCTCACTCTGGTAGCCACTAGAACTGGATGGATTCTGTCCAGCTGAGAAAACAGCTCCATTTTCATGTCCCAGCCTTCAGCCCTTGCAGGGTGTGTGCAGCAGCCTCTTCCCTGCTTGATCATGTCCCCTCTCCTGAGCAAACTGCCCCCATCATCCCCATGAGCTTGGCCCAGCAAGGACAAACAGACAATTAAAACCCCATCTGATTATGCACTGAAAATTGATCTTCAGATCAATTCAGAAATAGTTAAAATAGTTTCTTCAGAGCTGAGTGCTGCTAAAAGACCCTACTGAGCCAGTTTCTTTCTGAAATAGAGTCCAGAGTGCCTTTCTGAAAAGGCATCAGAGTGAGTTGTTGGGTTTTATTTTTTGTTTTTTGAAGAAATCATTAAAAGTGAACACACTGAAATGTGTTTCTAGAAGGGAAAACCAAAAATAAGCATTTTGCTGTGACCACATTTTCATCTTCTCCCTTGGATTTTTTGCTTGCTAAGATCTGCATTGTAGGGGTGACCCTATCCAAGTCTCAAAGATCTCTCAGAGAAACCTTAATAGAGACAAAATGATGGTGCCTCAAAACATTTTTAAGCTTCCATAGACTGTAATGTCTCAGAACCTCATTGACACAACCCCATTCACTTCATTGAAGCTCACATGGGATAACCTGAAGATCAGTGGAAGATTTGTGTGGGCAGCTGCTTCAAGTCCAAGCCCTAATAGTCCAAAACCACTCATTTAAAATATGTCAAATGAACAACTGTTGAAAGTTTCCATTTCTTTGCAGTGAATACAAATAGATCTTGGGATAACCAACTGCTTCATCTGACAAGCAATGATGCCAGTCCAACTCAGTTCCTTATGCTCTTGCTCTTCTAATCCTCACTCTGGGGTGGAATTGATTTATAGCCAAGGCCAAGTCACTTGGCTTTTTTCTCTTAGATACTAAATCCAGAATGGGGAAGAATCAGTTATTCCTTTGCCTGGAGAAACTGTGGGATGAAGCCAGCAGCAGGAGCTGTGTGTGTAACAGAGCTGTATATATGTCCTGTCCTGCTGCAGCAGCAGCTGGGCAGAGAAACTTAGGAGAAAGTGGAAAACTGTAGGGAGATAGAATATAAGAAAATAAAGATATTGTGGAAAGTAATCTCGCCCATAAGGAGTTGCAGCTGGGCCAGTTATCAAAGATTAGGAGCAGGCCTGACTTTAACAGGCCACAGCTGTAAGCAATGAGACAAAGATGCTATAAAAGAGTGAGGTGGCTGGTTGAGAAGGGAATTGGAGTCACTTGGCTGCTTTGTGAAGGAGTCAGTGCTCTGAGGAGTTGCCTACGAGAAACACCAAGAAGGTCTGAAACTTTTGGGATAAGGAGACAAGAGTATGGAACCCCTGCAATAAGATGACAACAGAAAGCCAAGCCTTGAAGGAGCTTCACACATTCTAAAGGAGATTCTAAAGGCAGAGGAGCTGTGAATTACTTTTCTAAGCTCCTTTTATGCACTGAAAAGGCCAGAGGATTCTCCTGACTCCTGCATCCAAGCCATCACCTCTTGGGCACACACACAAGACCCATTTTTCCAGCACCTTCCCTCCAGCTCAGGATACTCTCCTACCACCTGTCCCATTCACCAGCCTTTAAAAAAAAACAGTTCTCTGGTTTGCAGATAAAGGCAGACTGGTAAAAGACTACAACAATGATGGAAGAAGCAGAGTGAAAGTCACTCTGAATTTCAGATGAGGTTACTCAGGAGGAGGACTCAGTTTGAGTGGCCAATGCTGCTGTTACCCTCTCCTAAAAAATGGACTTAGAAATTATGTCCTGGCAGGGTTTCTCAGATACCTGGGCAGTTTTTTAAAAGCCAGCACTGAGGAATCTGCCTTCCTGGTGCTCCTATGGAGAGGTGAGATCTTTACCAGCTTTGTGTCACATGTGCCAGTGCCACTCACAGGCTTTGGGGGTGCCTCAGGTGCTGCTCTGCTCTGGGCTTGGGCAGCTGAACTGGGAGAATTAAAACCAGACTTTTATAGAATGAGAGTTTTTCTGGTGAAAGAACTCCCAGAATTTTCAGCTAGCAATTCTTCTGGACTGATGAATCACGCCTCTGCAAATGAATTTCACAAAAGGCCAGAATCCCTCATTTTCTGATGCAGGCTGTGGCAATTTGAATTTCCAGCTCAGATGGCAGGATGCTGTCACATTGAAGCAGGACTCATGAAACTAGAAATGCCTTCTTCAGCCCAGTTCATCACTATAATGCCTTGTGATCAGTCCCACTGATATCTGGAATTTTCTCTTACCTTGGAGTCTGTAATTCAGTCTGGCACTTTTCATTACAATTGCAAAACTGGCACATTTTGGATTGGTGCCTTTTTTGCATCCTTGATAGAAATAAGCCAAGCATGGCTCTGAGCTGATAGAGGACCTCAAGATTCAGCAGCAGAACTGCAGAGAGGGAAGTTTTCATTCTGTGGGTGAAGGTCACCTCCATTCACCTTCTGCTGGGCAGAGTCTGCCTGAACATCTCTCTTTGTGTTCCTGAAGGAACCAGTGCGAGGAGTTTAAGATTCAACTCAAACCACAGATAAGGAGCTGCTTTTGTCTCTGATAAATAAAGCATGAACCAGTATCAAGCTCTTAATATGACAAAAAACAAATCTGAGAAGAACAAACACACAGGCTGCCGTGCTTTGTTTACTTCTCGTACTCCCCAGGGCCCTGCTCTGCTGAGGAAATCATTTCCAAAAACGCCGTGTTAACTCCTAGAACAGCATTTTTGTATCTCACGTAGGGTGTTTACACAATTCCCACTGCTGCCGGTCTCCCAGAGTCTGCTCAGGTGTTTTAGTGCTCCATTTGTTCTGAGCCATGGAGCAGGAGCCACAGGGAATGCTCTGATGGATGCCAAGATATGTAAACACTGAAATACCCCCCATAGCATGGGGGAAGAAGGAGCATATTTTGAGAACACCTTTCAGTTGGCAGCTCAGCTGGGTGTTTGTAAATATTCAGGTGTCAATCACAGAATTGTTCCATTTAGGGGCTGAAAAATGCCAGGAGCCCCTGGGATTGTGTGTGAGGTAAATATTTTCTCCCAAGCTGTGCTGGGACCTCAGCAGTTGTGTAGTTCTGACAGCTTTGGGACAGACCCATGTAAGCTGCCCTGCTTGATGCTCTGAAAGCAACTCCAAACCTGCTCCTAAGAGCCAAGCCCTTCCACTGATCACAGTCTAAAAATCAATCTTCTCTTCAGTTGGTTGGGTCTTTAATCTTCTGTTTGCACTATGCGAGAAAGTTGCCAGCACATGCTACAACAGTAATTAGAGCAAATATCAATTCTCAGTGAGGAGGCTGCAGCACAAACAATAATTAACCAGCTCAACAGATTGAAAAGGGGAGTGGCAAATCCATCAATCCCACCTTTAGTTCCTGATTGCGCCCAGAAAAGGAGAAAAGGCAGTAAAAATAGGCTCCTTGTTAGGGTAATAATGATGTACTCCATTTTCACTGCTGTTTTGGAAGCATTAAGAGTGTTGGATGTTTGCTGTATCATCTGGTGTTTCTAGTAAACTTCTGAGTCTGTTGCAATCAGTGGTAAAGCCAAAAGGCTGTTTTCAGTAAGATTGAAACTATAAAATGTTCTTTTTAAGGTGTATCACATCCTGTAAGCAATTATTTTACTGACTGGTTGCATTTTTTTATTCCTCTCTCTCCCTTCCTTTCCAGATCAATTTTGTATTTCTATTTAACATAGTTAGGATTTTAATGACAAAGCTGAGAGCTTCAACCACTTCAGAAACAATCCAGTACAGGTAAGTCAGCTTGTGATTTCTGGTGCTAACAAAGCTCTGCCTTGATTGTCCTGTCCTTGTCCCATCTGTGTCTTTCCAGACGCCACTGTTGGTGGAGCTCATAAATTAGGCCCACAGTATTTATGTGTGCAGGCTCTCCAGAAAAGCCTGTCTGCATTTTTTTTGTCCACTCCATTTCACTTCAGGCACCAACACACATAGAATCCCCTCCTCTCCGTGAAATCTGAAGGATTTGGTCTCATGTGAGGACAGATTTACCCATTTCTGTGTGTACACAAGTGTTTGTAGAGTAAGTGCTGCATCCAGCTCTGGGCTCTCCAGCACAGGAGGGACCTGGAGCTGCTGGAGCCAGTCCGGAGGAGGCATCAGAATGATCCCAGGGATGGAGCAGCTCTGCTGTGGGAAGAGGACGGGGGAGTCGGGATTGTTCAGCCCGGAAAAGGCTTTGGGGTGACAATTTTGGCCTGAAGGGAGCCTGCAACAGGGTGGAGAGAGACCATTGACGAGGGTCTGGAGTGACAGGACAAGGGGGAATGGCTTCAAACTGACAGAGAGCAGGTCTGGATGGATGTTGGGAAGAAATTCTCTCCTGTCAGGGTGGTGATGCCCTGGCACAGGGTGCCCAGAGCAGCTGGGGCTGCCCCTGGATCCCTGGAAGTGGCCAAGGCCAGGTTGGACAGGGCTTGGAGCAGCCTGGGATGGTGGAACGTGTCCCTGCCATGGACAGGGGCTGGAACTGGATGATCTTTAACCTTCCAACCCAAACCATCCTGGAATTCTGTGATTAGTGAGTGCATACAGTGAGTGCATTTAATGTTCCATTTAAAATGTAGGGGAGGGAAATGAGGGGTGATTGTGCCCCTTCCTTCCAGCTGCTGCCAGAATTAGTGTAACCACTCAGTGGCTTGTATCACAGAACTGATCCTCAGCTAATCAGTGCCTTCATTTGGGTTTGGCTTCTCAGGGAAATCAGTTCCCACACCCAGCAGCACCCCACAAGCACTGGGATGGCAGAAAGGAAAAGGCAGGAGGGAAGGTGGCTTGGCCCCCTCAGGCACCTGTGTGGGCTTACATCATCCTTAACAGCCTAAAAGCAAATTCTCAGATGCCAGGAGATGCTGAGTGCCCTCCTCTTGTCATCTGCAGCATCTTGGAAGGTATTTGGAGGACTTAGGGACTAGCAGGTCCTTGCAGTAGGAAATGGCACAGGGTTTGTGGAGCGAGATCAGTCACTCTAACTCATTTCTGGATAAAACCTCAGCATATCAAGCTGAGTTGCATCTGGATGTCCTCAAATCAGGCTGCACTTTGGAGGCAGTTTTGCTGCAGTAATGGGTTTTGTTGGTTTGCCTGATTCCTTCCTTTTGCTCCTGTCAGGGTTTTGTTAGTGGAGTTCATGCAGTGGTCTGAAGTTCAGGTCCTTCTCTGCACATTTCCTGAGAAATGAAGGAAGAAACACCCCTTTTTCTTGCTCAAACCTCATGCCACAAAACTAAAACTGGCCTGAAAAAGCCCTGATTCAAACCTCGGTACATTTTTATCCCTTCTGCAGCTTGCAGGGAGGCACTAGAGACATTAGAGTGAATCAATCTACAGCAGCTGCCATTGTTCCTGAACAGTTGACAATGATCTTACCCTTGCAGGCTCTCTGAGGGAATTGTCTTTTCCACAGCCTAGATGGAAACCTTTAGAATTCCAGCAAAGCCTTGATGCTCAGAGGCAGAGCAGTGCAGCCCTTTGCTAAGCAGATATTAAATAGTGTGGCAGCTGGTTCCTTAAGGCTGTCACTTCATCCTGACACTGGTTTTCTGCTCCCCTGCCTGTCTTTATCTACCTGTTATGGCATTATCCAGGGATTTACACAGACTTACCCAAATTTCAGCCTTTGTGTTCATACCATGACATGCTGCTATCAGCTGACACCCCAAGACGCTGTTACAGCACCAATAATAAGGATTAGCCCCTAATAATTCTGTTAATCACTGATGATTATTGATGATCACTCTTTCATCACCTGCTTTGCGATTTGTGGTTCCTAAGACAGCCCTGAGCGGTCGAGTTGGGTGGGCAGATGTTGCAGAAAGTGTTTACACTGCAGACAGCATCAAATGATGGGCACAGAGTGGGTCTCAGCTGAGCTGGGCACTGATCACATCTCCCTGAAGTGTCAGAAATCACTCAGCAAACTTGCAGAGAATCCCAGGGCTTCAAGCCTCACTGGCAGGAGAGAAAGGGAAGAAGAAAGAAAGGGATAAAAATAAGGTTCCCATTCACGCCCTTGAGTGCAGAGTGTGGGAGAAGCAGCAGATTCAAAGGCTGTCCTGGGACACTTTCCCAGGTGGGCAGGACTGCTCAGGCACGGAGGGTGGCACTCCTTCCATGCTCCTCCTTTCCATGGTTGTTCTTCCCTGTGTTCATGTGGTATTTTTGGGATCCCCTGTCGTGGGGAGGAATGATGAATCTGACTCCATGTTCTTAGAAGGGTAATTTATTGTAATGTTGATGTTAATGTAAATGTTATATGTTTTATGTTATATGTTTTATGTTATGTAATACTATATTAAACTATGCTAAAGAATAGAGAAAGGATACAGACAGAAGGCTAAATGATAATAATGAAAACTTGTGACTCTTTCCAGAATCCTGACACAGCTTGACCATGATTGGTCATTAAGTTAAAACAATTCACATGAAACCAATCAAACACCCACCTGTTGGATAAACAATCTCCAAAGCAGCAAAACACAGGAGAAGCAAATGAGATTATATTGTTTTCCTTTTTCTCTGAGGCTTCTCAGCTTCCCAGAAGAATCCCAGGCAAAGAGGATTTTTCAGAAAATGTGACAGTGACAGTTCATTTGTTTTCTGTTCCCTGCCCACAGGAAGGCAGTCAAGGCCACGTTGGTTCTCCTGCCCCTGCTTGGCATCACCTACATGCTTTTCTTTGTCAACCCTGGCGAGGATGACATTTCCCAGATTGTTTTCATCTATTTCAATTCCTTCCTTCAGTCTTTTCAGGTAAGAGAGCAGGCTTGCAGCTTTATCAGCTGAAAGCTCTATCCTCTATACAGCTCTGTCCTCGCTGCTTTTCAGACATGAAACTTCAGGCAATGAAATCTGTGATAGAAATTATAGTTGCAAATTGTTGGGAAGGATGAAAGTTTGACAAGAAAGTCTCACAGATATGGATGCTTGGCAGAAAAGATTTCTGAATGTAGAGTCTGAAGAAGGAATAGAGATGGGAGCAAGTTTTGATATAGAAGAAAAGAATCGCTGAGCCAGTCTCACTGGATAACCAAGGAGGCAAAGGGTGTGTTGGTTAGAAGGGGTTTTTATGGCTTAGAGCAAAGGATAAACCATCTCAAGCAAGAAGATGTTTTTACCAAGCAGAAAGATAGCACAGGTGAACAAATCAGCAAATGTGGCAAGTACAAAAAAGGTCTCAGAATTTTCCACTGCAAGAAAACTGAAAAACAACTTCTAGCTTAAACTGTAATGTACTAACTTTTAGTGATTGGAGAACAGTAACATGAATACGGAAATTATAGTAGTTATGATACGCTATAGGTAATAGTGAAGGGATAGATTGGTTCTTCTGCATTAAGATGCTCAGCAAAGGAAAGTCTATAATGCATTGTAACCTAAACCAAAGGGTCTCCAGGCCTGCCTGCAGCTGGAGCTGACAGCTGTAGGCACAGCTCTGTCACCCACCACCCTGGACTGCTGTAACCTCTTGGATACAATAAACTGCATTTGGAAGAGCTGCCTGGAGTCCTGCATCTCTCAGCAAATAGCTCAGCTTGGTTCACACATGAATAATACATGTACAAGAAAGTCATGTGGAGTGGGAAATCCTCTCAGCTGTGGACTGGAGGGATTCATCTCCCTGAACTCAGCACTGGCTTCAGCTCCTCACATAAAATCAACAGAGAGAGAGAGAGAGAGAGAGAAGATGCTTTATTCCACCTGCCTGAGAGAGGATGGAGGGTCCCCTCCTGAGGTGCCTCTCTCTTCCCAGAGCACACACTGGGCTCACACTTGGACTCAGTGCTGCTAAACCAAAGGGAAACAGCTCCTACCTGTTGGACTTGCTGCTCTGCTCGGGTTGTAAGAGTCTCCAGACGAGTTTATGTTTACTTAATCCATCAGTCTTACCTTTAGTTCCTCATTGCACCCAGAGAAGGAGGGAAGGGAGTACAAATAAGCTCCTTGTTAGGGCAATAATGATGTGCTGTTCGGTGCAGCCAACAGCCCAATTTTTAATTAATATTAGAAGTAATGTGGTGATATTTATTTTTAAGGGATGTTAGAATTTTATTTTAACTATTTTCTCTGATTCAGAAAAAAAGACATGGTGAGTGTAAGTTTAGAGCCAGTTGGTTAAAAAGAAAGGAAGACAACAAAACATTAACCAGCTGCTTTCAGAGAAATTCCTGATATTTTCTAATGTTCAAAGATCATTTATGTTTCAAGGGATGGATCACTGAACAAGCTTTTGGTAGGAATTTCACTGGGAGGAAAGGGACAGTGTTTCAGACACACTTGAGCTGTGTTGCCCAGCCTGCTCTGAGCCATCAGCCCCATCTCCTCCCTCCCCTGGATTTACTGGAGCTCTGGCAGGGTGGAAAAGGCAGAATGGAAAGGATGGAAATTGGAATGTGGGCAATTGCCCCAACTCCATGAATCTGACACAAACCCAAAAGCAACTGAACATCCTGAAGGATCTTTAGCCACTGCTTTCTGCCCAGGTGTGTCCTGCAGCTTTACCTCCTGAAATTTGTTTAACATTGATGTTTTTCCTTCCTGTGTGCAGGAACAAGTGCTCTGATACCCAGGATATCAATACAAACATGCTGCTGGAAAATCTGGGCTTGGGTTACTGTTCTTACTGATTGCATCCCGCTAGAAATCACAGCTGAATATCCAATATAAAAAATGTTCCCTTCAACCTGACAAGGAAGCAACTTTAGCCTTTACCTGTGAAGTAATTCCACACTTTTCACTCCCTAAAATTGTGTTTTTTATCTGCTGTTGCTCAGTGTCTCAAAGAAATGTTGCATTGCTCATTAGTTCTATGAAGATGTGTGTAAGAAAGAAAGCACAGGGAGTCCCTGGTGACTGGGTAATGTCTCTGATGGTTAATGGTAATAATAATTACAGCCCTGAAATCAACATGGGCAGAATCCCACTCTCAGGAATTCCAACCTTTGCAGTCACTGCTGTCAGCAGATTGCCCAGAGCCTTTGAGCTCAGGTGAATTTAAGCAATCTGATGATGCATTTGCCCTCATGGGACCATCTAAAGCCATTTAACACCCCCTGTTTGAGTGCCTGGGGTGTCCCCCCAGAGCTGTCAGCCTTGAGGCAGCTCCTCTGAGGGGGATTGGGTGCTGTAGAGATGTTTTAGCCCAGCTGCAGGGACGATCCCCTCTGTCAGTGACAATGTTGAAATGTTTCCCTAATTATTGCCTGCTTTCTCTTCTTTCCAGGGTTTCTTTGTGTCTGTATTTTACTGCTTCTTGAATGGTGAGGTAAGTGATTCACCCCAGGGAGGTGGGATTGTTTGGGTGCCTGATTACAGAGACCTGAGATGTTTTTACAGGGGGTCCCAGTCCCATCAGTCTCTTGTAGAAGGCTCCTAATGTGCACCTGAGTTTCCTAGCCTTTGTCCCCAAAACTTTATCAACTTCAGACTGTTACCTGGGAGATCAGGGCAGAGGGAAAGAAGTTTTATCAGATTATAAATTTTCTGTTCTTCATCTTAAGACTCTTTGAAATTACTCATTAATTAAAAATATGATTTCTGGGCATAGCTTATTACTTCTGACTGTGGTTAAGGATATGCTGCAGGTGACCCATTTTTATGGTGCCATGCTGATCTGAGTGAGTTTGTCCATGTGGGTCACTATCCCTGAGTGATCAGTGCCTGTTGCATTCAGAAAACAGATTAAATCAGAATTAATATGAGGTACTGCTACTCAAGCAAATGCTTCACTAATATCCCTTAGTGTTTGACTTCCACCCTAAAGTGTGAGAGATTTAAATCTTTCCCCTGCTTACATTGTCAGTGACTCATTTACCTGCATTAAAATGTGTCATCTTTGTCCAGCTAAAATTTTAGTCTTTGCAGAAATCAAATCCATATTTCATTTTTCCTGCTGTATTGGTATAAACTTTGTTTGTGCTGCTGCTTAATTTCATTGTGGGCTATGAGAAAGAATGGGCATGGCTTTAAAGCAGCAGTATTTTATTTTAAATATTTTCATTTTACAAATTTATTTTATTTTCATTATATTTCTTCTATTTTACATTAGTTTTCTTTTGTGCTATTTTTCATTAGTATCTTTCCCTCATTAATTCTGAGGTGATGCTAACAAGAAGCAGCTCAGTTTTCTGAATTAAGCACATCCCACTTTTAAATCCTGGCAGCAGATTTCTCTGTTCTCTTTCCAACTTTCCTTCCATAAATTGTCACCATTCCATTTGCCTCTTAAAAAACAGGGAGTTTAAATCTTCCTCCAAAATACAGGTGCCTGTAGAACTGCATTGACCTCAGGCTGTGTCAGGGGAGGTTTGGGTTGGGTATCAGGGAAAGGTTCTTCCCCCAGAGGGTGCTGGGCACTGCCCAGGCTCACCGGGGAATGGGAACATTCCCAAGGCTGCCAGAGCTCAAGGAGGGTTTGGACAACACTCCCAGGGATTCACAGAATTCCCAGAATGACCAGGTTGGAAGAGACCTTCAAGGTCATCGAGTCCAACCCAGCCCCAACAGCTCAACTGAACCCTGGCACCCAGTGCCACATCCAGGCTTTGTTAAACACACCCAGGGATGGGGACTGCACCACCTCCCCGGGCAGCCATTCCAGAACTTTATCACTCTTTCTGTAAAAACTTTTTCCTGCTATCCAACCTGTATTTCCCTTGGTGCAGCTTGAGGCTGTGTGCTCTGGTTGTGTCAGTGCTGCTGGAGAAAGAGCCCAGCCCCAGCTGAGCACAGGCACCTTTCAGGAGCTGCAGAGAGTGATGGGGGCAGCCCTGAGTCTCCTTTTCTCCAGGCTGAGCACCCCCAGCTCCCTCAGGGGTTCCTCACAGGGTTTGTGTTCCCAGCCCCTCTCCAGCCTCATTGCTCCCTCTGGTTGAGCACAGTCTGGGATTTTTGGGATGTCTCTGCAGGAGTTGGACTCAATGATTCTTGTGGGTCCCTTCCAACTTGGGATATTCTGTGATCTACTTGTCATATTCATCAGGTCTGCACTGTTCAAGCAGAAGGAGAATCTTCCTGCAGATAGCAGACTTTTTTAAAGTCTTTTTTACTTTTTCCACTGGTGTCCCAGTGACCATCAGGGGCTGGAACCCAGGCCATGTGATCTCACAGCCGCTCAGGACTTTCTGTCACCCCACTTCCATTTTGTGGCACTCAGACCTGGAGCTGTTGGCTGTTCACAGCAGGTTTTCACTCTTCTGGCTGTTCTGGCATTCTTTCAGCTGTTTTTACTGGGAGAAATATCCAAACTTCCCCTCCTCTATACCATTCTGAAGCTGTCTATCCAAAGCCATGAGCCAACATCCCATCTCCTGTAGCTTTGATGAGTTCAGACATTATTGAGCCTGTCAAAGGAGGGCGATTCACCTCATGCACTTCTAGGCCTTGAGAGCAATCTGCTGGGAAATCTGGACTGATTCCAGACCTGATTTTCCGGCTGAATCACGCTGGGTGTAGGTATTTCTGAGGGAGTCAGTCCAAGGTTGAGACACCCAGCTTGGGATGTTGATTCATTTCCCTAAACTCAGATATCTGGTGCTGCTGGGGAGGCTGCAAGAGGATCTGAGGCATCCCCATGGCTCTTAGCAGCTGATGCAGGATCTGGAGAAGATTCTCATCTATTGTGTTTGCAGGGACCCCTGTGGCAGAGAGAAAAGATGAATCTGACTCCATGTTCTCAGAAGGCTAATTTATTATTTTATGATACTATATTATATTAAAGAATACTATACTAGACTATACTAAAGGATACAGAAAGGATACTTACAGAAGGCTAAAAAGATAATAATAAAAACTCATGACTCTGTCCAGAGTCGTGACACAGCTTGGCCCTGACTGGCCAAAGAGTGAAAACAACTCACAGCGGAATCCAATGAAACAATCACCTGTGGGTAAACAATCTCCACATTCCACATGTGAGCACAACACAGGAGAAGCAAATGAGATAAGAATTGTTTTCCTTTTTCTCTGAGGGTTCTCAGCTTCCCGGGAGAAAAATCCTGGGCGAAGGGATTTTTCAGAGAATGTGAATGCCACACTCATCTGACTGGGAAGTGGCAAAGCCAGGTGGGATCCAGTGGGGCTTCTCAGAGGGCTCTGTGTCGGTAATTCAAGCCAGCCAATAAAACCTTTTTGCTTTTTGAGCTTTTCATCAGCTTGGTTTCCAACAGGCACCTCCATCTGCTCACCTGAGCAGCTCCAGCCTGGGCTGGCTCTCCACTGCATGCCCAGACACCCTGCTGCCATGTGGGCACCCACAAAAGCTGAATTTGGGAGGGAAATCTTCCCTGTAGCATTTTTTCACATCTAATGTGCAACTTCCACTTGACTGACTAAACCATGGCAACTCTCTGACTGCTTCTTTGAGGTGAACCATAAGTCCAAACCTCCCAAATATTAAATATTGTCTATTTCAAAACTGTCAGAAAACTTTGGGTTTGTCTTAATGTAGTGTGAGAATGGTTTTTTGGAATATCATAAAGCTTTTACAGGATAAAATTTCCTGTTCTAGCCTCAGTTTTGCACAGCACTGAAGGAAGCAGCAGACTCAGAGAATTTTCAGAGCTTTCTGGGTGTGTAATCACATTGTCCAGAGCACAAATTTGCATTTCACAGTACACTATTTTAAAAGCTGAGCTGCTCCCAGCCAGGCATCCCTGCTAGAAGTGGTGATGAAGGCAATGCCACTCAATCCCCATGAGGTGCCAGATTTTGCTCAAAAATGGGAAAAATAACCAGTGAGGAGCAGCCTTTCAGTAGCCTGAAAGCTTCGTAGAAATCACTGAAGCCTTGTTAGTATCTCTTCAGTGAGATATCTCTTCAGTGTTCCTGGCTCTGTGGTGGATGGGTTGATAACTTGCTGTCTCAGAAGGTTTTAAATAATTCAGGTTTTCCAGTTACAGCAGAGCTGGGTTCTTTAAGTGCATGTAAAGGTCTTTATCAGCTTACTCATCCTCCCCAGTGCCAGGCTTGCTCTGGATGATGACACAAGCAAAAAAAGCCTGGAAAATCCATCAATTTAAGCTTTAATAATGCTGTGATCTCAGCTCCATCCATCCCATCCTGTGTTTGATACACATCCTGCACATCCACAAACTGCCAGTAGCTGTCTGTAGTAGAGCTCAAAAATTATGGATACCCCTCAAAAAAAACCCAAAAGTCCCTTAATAAGATCTTCAATGAGTGCTTCATGTGTGGGGGGCTTATCCCTTCACAGTTTATGTGTTTTCTTTTGCTATTAGACTAAAAGCTGCTGCATTTAGTAGAAGACAGAGGAAACACCATTGTGGGTTCCTCAGGTGTGAAAGAACGGCTGTAGGGATGTTCTACTTCCTAGAAAACCACATTAAAAACCCTGATTTGGGTTTTTTCCTGAGGCTGAGTGTGTGATTTCACTGAGTTTTCTCATCAAGAAGAAGGAGAATAGTAGGAACTAAAGGAACAGAGGTGATGTTGTTTTCAGCAGCCACTGAGGGACCCCTGCAAAATTCCTTCCCTGTCAGGGCTGGAATTGGATGCAGCCTTTGCACAGTTGTGCTGGATTTCAATGTTCTCAGAATAAGGAGAGGCTACAATTAACCCCAGTCCCTTATGAGGAGAGGAAATTGTGCAATGACTTTGTTGCTTGTGTTTTAAAGTGCACGTAGAGATTTTACGGTGAGATTTAGTAAATGTTGAGACTATTTCTCAATCTGATGTGAAAATCACTTGGTTTGGGTACAGGGAAAGCATTAATAGCAGTTACTGGAATCTGAGCAAATGGCAGAAATATTACTTAAGGCTGCACTTTGATAGAGCCACAGGAAATGGAACCATGTGTCCTGACAAACATGCATGAACTGAAAAATAAAGAGGAAAATTCTGCTGGCTCTGGTAGCTTTATGCTGTACCCCCAGTCCAGTCCCCACAATATCTGAGCAGTGCAGTTTGTGAAGCTTCAAAACCTCTGTACAACTAAAACTGGGTTTAAAAATCAAAATCAGCATCTTAGAAACACTGAGGATGTGAGAGGCTGCTCCAGAGAAGAGTTTGCCTACAGAGTTGGCAAGGGTTGGACTCAGTGATCCTAATGGATCCCTTCCAAGCTGAGATATTTTGGGATTCAGGGATTCTGTTTGTGAAGTTCCTGTCCCTTTGTCAGAGTTCTGTCTGTGAAGTTTGGAAAATGAAACAGCTGAGAGTTTTTCCTCTGTAACTTCCATTGATTTAAACAAACATACCTTGAGATCTAACCAGAAGTAACACCTTGGTAACCCCTGATACCACCATAAAATGTCCTGATTTTCAGGGATTTGGTCTCATAAATGTGGCAGCACTGGAGGGAAAAAGGGAAGCTTTAAAATTCAGTCCATGCAAAGAATTTCAAACAGTCTGATTTTATTTCCTTCATTTTTGAGTGGGCATTTGACCTGGGCATGCAGCCACCTCCCCTGCCCTCATTTCCACGGAACACAGTGCTACACACAGCTCCTGGACTGTGAAGCTGAAATAATTTCAGGCTTCTTTGGCTGCAGTGAGAGAGGCTGTCAGGCCCCTCAGCTGAAGGTAAAAAATCAGTAAATCAAAGAACCAATCTGAGATAATCAAATTCAACCATTCACCACACACTGCCAAGCCCCCACCAAACCATGTCCCCATCCACAGCTTTTGAACACTTCCAGGGATGGGCATTCCACCACTTTGTCTGTCAGCCCCTTTCAATGCCTGACCACCCTTTCAGTGAAGAAATTCTTCCAAATATCCAATCTAAACCTCCCCTGCTGCAATTTGAGGCCATTTCCTCTTGTCCTGTTGTTTCTGACGTGGGAGCAGAGCCCAATCCCCCCGACTGTCCCCTCCTGTCAGGAGCTCTGCAGAGCCACAAGGTCCCCCCTGAGCCTCCTTTTCTCCAGGCTGAGCCCCTTCCCAGCTCCCTCATCAGATTTGTGCTCCAGACCCTTCCCCAGCTCTGTTCCCTTCCCTCTTTCCAAGCCTTACAGAGAAATTATTGCAGCAAATCCACAGAGGAGAAGCAGTTTAGATTAAAAGTTTGCAGCTTTTTATGTTTTATTGCTTCTGAAAAGGTCTGAAGCTGTTTTGAATGAAGTGTGTGTGCCATGGGTGGGCACAAGGGCCGTTGGCACTTGACTCATTAATTTGTTTAGAGATTTTAGGGGAAAAAACACATTTTTTTGGACAGAGAGAAACACTAGAGGGCAAAAATATGCAAATTGCATTTGATCCAAGTGGAAAAGAGCATCTCTGGACTTCCAAGAAAATTGACAATGAGAGGTTTCTGAGAAATTGAGGTGTTATGAAAATTGGCATAATGAAAAATCTGTATGCACTTATGTTGAATGCCACTTCAGAGGAGTGAATGCAGCTTGTGAACTTCTGTTTCAATGACTGCAAAAAAAACCAAGATGCTCCTCAAAATTTTTTCAGTCAACTCACAGATCACAAGACTGAATTTCATTTCAGGTAACTCTGGATTTTAAAAAAAGGGTTTAGGGTGGAGATTTTTGGAACAAGGATAGATAGAGTTTACTAGAAGAGCATGTAGTGACAGAAAAAGGGGGAATGGCTTCAAACTGAAAGAAGGCAGGTGTCACTGACATTTCTTTTATGAAAAATCCTCTCTCAGGATTTTTCCTGCTGGAGCTGAGAAGTTTCAGCAACAAGATGTAAACCATGATTATCTGCTGCTGGGGAATGCAACAGGTGGATCTGTGATTGGTGCTGGTGTGAATGTTTTGGTTCAGTGACCAGTCACAGCAGAGCTAGCTCTC
>NW_005054367.1:776637-791620 GCF_000277835.1 Geospiza fortis
TCACAGGCAGGTTTAAATGGGATATTAGGAGGAAATTCTTCCCTGTAAGGATGGTAAGACCCTGGCACAGGGTGCCCAGAGCAGCTGTGGCTGCCCCTGGATCCCTGGAAGTGCCCAAGGCCAGGTTGGATGGGGCTTGGAGCAACCTGGGACAGTGGAAGGTGTCCCTGCCATGGCAGGGGTGGGATTGGATGAGGTTTAATGTTCCTTCCAAGCCAGGCCATGCAGTGATTCTGTGAATGGTGTGAAACTGGGCTGGAGGAATGAATCCCCACACAGATCCTGCTGGACCCTTTTCACTGCAGGTCAGTTTTTCTTTCAGTTTTTTAGTGAGCACCTTCTGCTCAGGGGACTGTCACTGTTGGGTCAGGAATGGGAAGAAAGGTGACACTTGACTCCAGACATTCTCAGAGGCAAAAGGCTCCTTCATTACAATCTCACAATATTTGTAACCAACATCATTCATCATTCACCCAGAACCTGAGTGGTTCTTAATCACCACCCCTGACATGATTGGCTAATTAAGGAAACACCCTTTGGTGAACATCTTAGGAGAAAACAACTGTCCAAAACACCTGCTGCAAGATTGTTTTAATTCTTTCTCTCAGCCTTCTCAAAACTCCCCAGAACAATTCCAGGGAAAGTTTTTCTGTTTCTCTCTCTGACCAAACTGTCAGTGTGCACAGGGGAAGATGGGCACAGCACTCCCAGCATTTCTCTTCTACCTTTGACTTCATCTACAAAGGGATGGTGCTTGATGAGGGGCTGCTTGGGGAGGAACAAGCTCCACTCTGAAGCTGAATGAAGGGAGCAAGGCAAATCCTGATTAAACAGGGAGAAAAATATAATAGTCAGGATGTTTAAGCACTGGAAGAGGGGCTCAAAGGTGTTTTGAGATCCCTGTCCTTGTTTGTGCTCAAAAAGACTTGATAAGATCCTGACATAATTTCAAAACTGGATAAAACCACTGTGCTGGATGTGCTCTGATCATGGCACAGGGCCAGAGGCCTTCTGATGTCCCTTAATTATTCTATAATTATTATAGAATAATTATAGAATAATTAAGGGACATCCTAATTATTTGTTCTATAAATAATTATTCTATAATTATTCTATAATTCATGAGTTATAGAATAATTACAGAATATCTTAATTATTCTGTAATTCATGAGTTCTGTGTCCATAATAAAGTGCCTGTCCTTCATTTCTATCCATATCCTGGATGGATACATAACCAGCCAGACCTGAGTCTGGAAACATCCTTTTAGAGCTGAATTCTTAGCTCAGGACTCAGACTCAGTATTATCTGACCAATATCAATAATCATCCATGAATTGACATTTAAAATGCAATTAGCTGGCTTGGAGAGAAAACATCATCAGAGAGGAATAGATCAGATGCCACTGTAAATTATTCTCACAACAAGGTGCAAGGCAAAGATAAATATGTTTAATTTTTTTTTCTGTTGACCCTTTAGCCAAGCATCATCTGTCTTTCAAAATCTATTAAGCTCAAAGTGGCTTGCTTTGCTCTGATCATCTTGGGAGGCTGTTCATTAGAACTGCCAGCTCTGAGTCAGCCCTGAAATGGTTTCTCATCCCCTGCCCATCAGCCCAGGCAGGCTACACATTATTCATCCCAAGCCCAAAGGAGGTGCATTAAGCATTCCTTAAAATCTGTGAATAAATACAAATATGGAGGTGGACTAGAGGGTTAAAGTTTAATTCCCTTTGCCCTGAGGGTCCTTCCCCATCCCATTTTCCTCCTCATTAACACCACTGCAGATGTGAGGGTGACTCCAGAGCACCCCACAACAAAACCAGAGGGGCTTGGGGTGCGCTGGGTGCACCCCTCTGCTGTGGGCAGTTCTGGTCCTTTGTGGCCCAGCAGAAAGGAGCAGCATTTGTTTCCACACAAAAATGTGTGGCAAATCTTTATGGCTAGTCAGAATTATTGCAGCTTCTTGAACTGTCATTTATGATACCAAAATTGCACTGCTGTGGTCTTGCAAATAAACTTTGACATCCCAGGCTGGCAGGTGCTGTGAAAATATCCCCAGATTGTGAAGAATTGCTGCCAAAGACCCTGGGAAAAACAAAAGAATTAAAAAAAAAGGATTGCAGACCAGTTAAGCAGGATAATTATTTTAGGCAGAAAAAAAACCCATAACAATTACATAAATAGTGATGTGATATAAAGTACCTGTTGAATCAAACCCAACATTGTGCCCAAGCTTTGTTTTTGTTTCCTTTGAGCCTTGCAGGTTGTTTTGACTACATCCCTTCCTGAGCTCAGGAGGATTAAACCCTGATAATGGCATCTTCATGGGGATGCTCAGTTCAATATTTGTGTGATGGGAACATGAGCACCCTTGGCCTGAGGGGCTGGGTCTGTGGGAGCCTTGCACAGGTGCAGTTGCTCAGTGATGAATTTGATTTATGAAACATGGATAAAGACACTCCTGTCTCTGGGAGCATCAGAACTCCTCGCCTGGAGATCCACAGGTCTGTCAGCCCAGGGGTCTCTGTGCTGAGGCCACTCTGCTTCTTTGCCTCAAATCATTCTGTGCTTAATCCTTCCAAGGACCTGGAGAGGTTTGACCAACACAACATTTGCTATTAAATACAGCATTTGCCATCCCTCCTTCCTGAGGAATGGTCACAGACATATTTTCTGAAAA
This sequence comes from Geospiza fortis, assembly GCF_000277835.1. Taxonomy (NCBI): domain Eukaryota; kingdom Metazoa; phylum Chordata; class Aves; order Passeriformes; family Thraupidae; genus Geospiza; species Geospiza fortis. The sequence continues at coordinate 779,318 of NW_005054367.1, forward strand.
ATCCTTTTGCCAGGATTTTTTCTCCTGAGAAGCTGAGAGGCCTCAGAAACTAAATGTAAACAATAATTATCTGCTGTGTAAACAATAATGCTGCTGTGGAATGTGGCATGTGCATCTTTGATTGGTCTCATGTGGTTGTTTTTAATTAATGACCAATCACAGGTCCAGCTCTGTCGGGACTCTGAGCAGTCACAAGATTTTAATATAATTCCTTTCTTTGCTAGCCTTCTGATGTCTCCTTTCTCTTTCTTTTAGTATAGTTTTAATATATCATTTTCTTTTAATATATATCATAAAGTAATAAATCAGCCTTCTGAAACATGGAGTCAAGATTCTCATCTCTTCCCTCGTCCTGGGGACCCTGCAAACACCAGCACAAGGAACACCCTGAACATTTGGAAAACTCTTAAAGTACCATTTAAGGCATCACCTTAAATTTATTTAAGTTCTGTTAATTAATGGATGGAATTTTCCCACCCCTCAAATCTTAAACACCTAATACATGCACAGAACCAGCTGAGCTTCTCTCCTTCAGCTTCAGTTATGGGCAGTGATTCACACAAATGAGACCTATTTTAATTGTCTCTTTTGGATGAGGTGTTGCCAATACCTTAGGTCTTACTGAGTCTCTACAGGGAGAGGCCAGGACTTCAAAAATCTCATGAAAATTAATTGCACTGCAGAGTCCGGCACAGTGAGACCAAGGCCTTGAAATTTAAAGATCCATTTTGCTGGTCTGGACATTGTTTGAAAGTCCCTCTTGTTCATCTGTAGCTTGCAAAAAGATCCATTCAAAATTCATCAGCCTTCCACAATTTGCAGAATGAAAGTCCAAAGTTATTCTCCAGTCACCTCCAACTGCAGCACAAGGATCTGGAACACAGCAAAAAAGGTGTTTAGATGTAGGTGGAAGTTGTTGAATTCACCACTGCAACCTGTTTTCAGAGAAAAAAAAAATCAGTCTTTTTTAAAGCCCATCGAGATCAATGTAAACCTTACTCATTTAATTAATTTGCCTTCTTATCAGGATTTCTGGGAATAAAACGTGGCATTTGAGCAGAGCAAGAACTTAATCAGTCACAGACTACTGAACACCATGAATACACAGATGAGATGTGAGGAAGAAATTCTCTCTGGGAGGGTGGGGAGGCCCTGGCACAGGTGCCCAGAGAAGCTGTGGCTGCTCCTGGATCCCTGGAAGTGTCCAAGGCCAGGCTGGACAGGGCTTGGAGCAACCTGGGATGGTGGAAGGAGTGGAATGAAATTATTTTTACGACCCCTTCCAACCCAAGCCATTCTGGTATTCTGTGACTGTTCTACAGACAGAGAGTGTTGAGATAGATATAGATATCAATATAGATATCAATATAGATATAGATATAGATATAGGTATAGATATAGATTAGATATAGATATAGGTATAGATATAGATATAGATATAGATATAGATATAGATATAGATATAGATATAGATATAGATACAGATATATATTAGATATAGATATAGATATAGATGTAATTTTTTTGTGTTAATGTTGGTATTCAATGTGTGAGACGGTATTTTTTTGATTAGATTTATTAGTTTTTATTTAGATTATAGTTTTATAAGCTGTGAGTTCTATAGCACTTTAATAATTTAAAAATGGAGTTGTATCTTTTTTAATAACATTTTTTAAAGAGAAATTGTTTATTTTATTATGTGATATGATAAACTTTTATTTAACCTACACACTTAAAATTTCAGTTTTATTATTTAATTTTTGAAGTTTTCTCTACGGCTTTAGGTTAAACGTAGTGTTCTTTTGGGGGATTAATGTTTGTTAGTACAGAAAGGTTACAATTTTTAGCAGTTAGGGTTCTAACAAGAGAGGACCTGCTGTCCTTCTGGCCCTCACTTGTTGACACTTCCAGGTGAGAGATGTCACCTGGGGCCAGAGGATGGTGACATCCCAATAGCCTTAATTCCAGCTTCCATTGCTGTGGCAGCTCATGTATTCCCACTCTTCTTACCAGGCACCTACATAACTATTATATTTTAGTATATTATTATATATATAAATAATTTTATGTATATATATAATTTAATATAAACATATCTTATTTAATATATATAATCGTATACATTATAGATAATTTGTATATTATATATATATTATATTTTAGTATATTATTATTTAGTATATATACTATTATTATTTAGTAAATATACTTAATAATAAAAATATGTTTATTTAGTATATTTATTATTATGTCACAAAGACCCAGGTGAATGGGCCCCTTTGTTCTGTGTAAGTGGATCAAAACTTCTTCCTCTCTCCTAATGATGCATGACATTTCTTCCAAAATCTGATTTTTAATGCTACTCAAGGCTCTTTTCTCAGCTCATTTCTAGTTGAAATGCAGTTTCTTTCAGTTTCTTGCAAATGCAATTTCTTGCAGTTTACGGCTGCAAGAAAGTAGCCAGCAGCCAGTGTCTAGCACAGGTAATAGAGCACAAAGTTGCTGTCTGTTTTGTCAACAGAAAACCTTCTCTAAATGTTTTCATCCTTCTCTCCATCTCTTTCATTCTTTTTGTTATTCTGCTGTGGAGGAGGGGGAAGAGATGTTTTTAACAGTATTTTTTATTTAATATGATCTGCAAGTTTGACAGATCCCCTGGTTAGGTGATCCAGTCAGTAGAGAAAAAGTCACCCACTGCTTTCCTTTCATCCCATTATCCAAATCCTTTCTCTTGACTGTTCCAAAGCAGTGCCCACACTCTGTACGCACAAATAATGTTGGCAAACCTGATTTGACCACAGCTCAGAAACTGGGATTATTGACTTTAGACATAGCAGAAAGAGCTGAAAAGGGTAATTCTGAAAGAGGACCTTTTGCAAGAAAAAGACAGACCAAGGGTCAACACAGGCACCTTCCTCTGTGCTCAGAGCAGGGGAAATTTTGGTCCTCTCAAGCAACTAAAGTTCACAGAGGTGAGGCTGATAATTTGTGTTCCCAGGACTCCTTGTGGAGCTCTAACCACTGATGACAGCCTGGAGCATCCTTGGGCAATTTCAGGTCATAAATGTGCTAATGCTGACTCTGGGACATGGTCCTGACTCCAGAAATGCTTAATAAATAGAGAAGGCTGCTCTTACAGAGATTAACAACCACGTTTGATAGTTGATATTTTGCATTCTCTTTTTCTTTTACTCTTCCACTGTGCTATTGCTTTTTTTGGTGTCTTTTTGCCACAGCCAGTTTTTTTCTTTTCTTACCTAAAGTTAACCTAGCATCTTGTTTCTGAGTTCAAGTACAAGATATAAATTTGGCCTTAACCTTCTCTGCTTGCACTCTGGTCACATACTAATTGCAGTTAATTATTCTGTCATTAAAAAATGCTTTGCCATCACCCTTGAAATTGCAGAGCCCATTTCTGTGTGCCCAGTCCATTAGGAATGGCTCCAGCTGTACAAGAAGACAGCATTTTTGTTGGTTTTTTTTTTATCCTATCTCAAACCATATCACAAAAGCCAACTGCTTGTTTAGACTCACATCTTTATCTCCAGGTGGCTCTTTTTGACTTGGTTGGCTTGAAGCACAAATGATAAATCTAATCTGGCTTCACTGGCTGAGTAAGTATCTCTTCACACTGGTTCCTCAGGAAAAAAAAATCCCACAACAACAACAAAAACAAACAAACAAAACCCAGCAAAAAAAAAAAAAAAACCCAAACAACAACAAAAAAACAACCCACAAAATTTCACTGCAGAAGAAAGGAGAAAAATTTTTTCTAACAGTGTCTCAGCATTTGGTGACATCTGGGGAGAAAGGAGCATTCAAGAAGCAACTTCGCTCTGCATCTCAGGTCTTCATGGGACAATTTCCCATGACAGTGGTCTGACACTTCATGTGTTACTTAAACCACTTGTCTGGTTTAAGCATTCAGTTAGGCTGGGTTTGTACCCACAGGAGCAAGGAGTGTTTCATTCCACAGGTCTGAGTGCCATCCTCAGGGGGATTGTCTCTGTTTCTCCACTGTCTGTACTGGAAGCATAAATAATGGATTCAATAATTGGATGGGGCTTGGAACAACCTGGAAAAAAATGAACTTTAAGGTCTCTTCCAGCCCACACCATTCAGTGATTCTGTGATAATTGGCCAAGAGTAGGTGTGAGTCTGTCAGGGGAGGTGACTCCCCCCTTACATGGACTCTGGCACATGGATTTGCCTCTGGGTGTGCTTTATATCCTCCTTCCCATCCAGAATCAGGGGCAAGGATCCCTCTGCCACTGCAGGTGGAACCATGGTAGGTTTGCCAACAGTGAATTCCCAAGTACAACACCATGGCACAGCTTTCCAGTGCTCCTCCTGTTTTCCCAGGAGGGCTCAGTGAGCCAGGGAGGTCAGTCTAGGGAGAAGGGGATGGTGGTCAGCAGTCCAGGCTGCTGCAGTTTGTGATTGAGTCCATCCATCCTGACTCTGCTATTTCATATAACTGTGCCATTCAGCTCATTTTATAACCTGATCAAACCCCATCATGAAACTGGTGGAGAAGTGTTGAAGCTACTGCTCCATAATGAGAGGCACTTCCAGAAATCCTCTGCACTGTTTAACCACATTGTTCTCATTCTCATCTCCAAATCATTCACGATGATCATGCTCTTCCTGGCAGTGCTGTCTTTAATTCCCCTTTTATTGGGTGTTTTCTCTGTCTCCAGTTCTATTCCATCATATTCTTTGTTTCATTAGGTTCTGACCCCTACTAAGTGTAAAAACCATTATTTATATTGAAACAAATCATTGATTCAAAATTAGAAGAAACCCAGAGTGGCTTTCTCCTCACCTTACCTTAGAAATCTGCAGCTGCTTGTCCTAAATCACAGAAGCACAGCATCAATTAGGGTGGAAAAGACTTCTGAGATGACTGAGTCCAAGCTATGACCTAAAACCACCATGTCAACCATGGCAGTAGCACAGATCACAGATAGCTGAGAACCCAACCAAAGAATTAAATCCTCTGCTCTGATTTGCCCAGTGTCTGCATCTAGAAGGGCTCTGATGGAAAAGCCACATTGCCAGGTTGAGGATTCCTCTGAAAAGGCACCAAAGAGGCAATTGCAAAAGTGTTTTCCAGGCTGGTGCTCATAAACCTGCAGTATTCCATGGACAAAGCTGTGCTGGGAGGGGATTGTGTGACTGCATTCACAGGGGTCCGAGGATGAGGGAAGAGATGAGGATCTGACTCCATGATTCAGGAGGCTGATTTATTATACATACTATATTAAAACTATACTAAAAGAATAGAAGAAAGGATTTCATCAGAAGGCTAGCTAAGAACAGAAAAAGAAAGAATGATAACAAAAGCTTGTGTCTCAGACTCTCTGTCCGAGCCAGCTGGACTGTGATTGGCCATTAATTAGAAACAACCACATGAGACCAATCACAGATGTACCTGTTGCATTCCACAGCAGCAGGTAATTATTGTTTGCATTTTGTTCCTAAGGCCTCTCAGCTTCTCAGGAGAAAAAAGCCTAAGGAAAGGATTTTCCATAAAAGATGTCTGTGACAGATTGTCTGCTCACAGTTTCTCACAAGCAGTGCTACAGCCCAGGGCTCTGAAAGCTCACCCAGAAATGGGACAATTGAAACCAGCCAAGAGAAGGAGAGCAGTTTCCCCTTTTTTGTGTCCTCCTTGTGAACTTTTCTATATTTTAACCATGGGGCCTTCACCCTGTTCATCTGGGACACCTAAAACTGACAGGGTATGGTTTGGATTGGAAACACCTCCAGTCCTGGAGCTCTTCAACTCATCTGAGCACCCTTAGAAAGGACATTTGAGCTGCTCTGAAGTGGGGCTGGAGACTGTGTGTGTTCCTTGTGTTTTGAGCAGACCTCACAGAGCCCCTGCAGACAGTCCCCAAGCTCTCAAAGAAATGAAGAAAAGCAGAGATTCTTCATCTTTGGGCAATTTTTTTTTCAACTCCACCTCCCCTGCAGCACCTGTGGTGGTGACAGACACGCCCAGGGTGGCTTGGATTGGCCTCACGCAGGTGCTGAGAGCTGAGAACCTGTGCCAGGATGGGCTTCCCAGCCTCTGAAAGCTCCTCCCAGGCCTTGTGCAGCTGCCATGGCAGCTGATGACTTTGTGGTCTCCTCCACAACAGCATCACTGCTGATAATACCCAAAGTTCCCCTTGTCTGCGGTAAAATGGGGCTTAAAACAATCCTTTACTTTTGGGGGATGCAGAGAAAATAAGTACATGATAAAGACTGAAAAATATCCATGATTAGATAACAATATTGTCTGAATTTACCTAAATTTATAATCCAGACATCTTACATAGAGCTTGTTGTCTAGACTCATTTTATAACCAATTAAAGGAAATAGGTATTTTTCATCTGACCACAAATATCTGGTCTATTTTGGACACCCGCTTTAGAAGGAGATGAATCATCCCCTTTGATCACACTGACTGGTTCCCTCTTGGTCAGGAGGAGATCTATAGGTCAGCAGTTGAGGTGTAGTGTCTATATTATATTATTTACAACCCCTCTTTGTAAAAAAATACAGTTTTGGTAAAGGAGGCTCTGGCTTGATATAGTTTTATGTAACAGTGCTTCTTCCAAAGTTCACCAGATTCCAGGTTGGCAGCAGGACATCAGCATCCTCTCCAAGTGTCATGAACAGTCCAGGCTTTTGACTCTCCAGGAAGCTGGGCCCAGATTCCTCTCACCTAATTTTGTAGGCTTATTTATCTCCCTGGGTTATGGGTTTGAATTGACTTCCTCTCTACAGTAAGCAGATATCAACAAAAATATCCAGAAATTGGTCCAAATGCTTCATGCCAGGTTCTGACTTTGAGTCTTCCCTGCCAGGGATTTGGAAGGGATTTGGTCTATTTTAGGAGTATTTCAGACCTTCCCTCCCACTGTGTTTGAGGTTTAGGGTTCCTTTCTCCTGTTTTTCTCTTGCTTGTATATGTATATATTTGAGCTAGAGCTCCTGGGTTCTCTCTACGCTCCATGCAAAAAAATAAAAAATACACTAAAATTCAAGGTTCATTTGACCTATTGGTCAGCACCTGCTTGAGGATGACCTTCTGCTGATGTGGAGCAACTTCCACTGCCTGCTGGAGGCGCTGGGGCAGGTGTGCCAGAGCTTGGTTAGATCCCCTGTGCTTCTTCACATCCAAGGGCAGCAGGGGCCCCTGGGATGGGCTCTCCAAGAATTCCATCAGGTCTTGGACAGGTCCACCCATCCTGAGGGCTTAGTTCAGTTGTGAATGTTTAGACTTGTTGGAAATGCTCTGAGGTTTTTAAGATACCAGATATGAGACATGAGGTGTGTAAAATGTTTTTTCCCTGAGTCAAGTACTCAAGAGAACATCAGTGAATTAGATGCTCCTGTTCAGGCATCTGAATCAGTCCCTGTGATGCCTTGAGAGGCTGACCTGAAACAGAGGCTAGACAGAGTTAAAGGAATAAAGTAGGGATTTATTAAAAGACCTTCAAAGGATACACCTTGGGCAGTACAAGAGGTGGGCTGTGGCTCTACCCAAGATGGACTCAAGAGGAACCCAGGATGGATGTTGGGTCATGAGTTTTCACACTTTTTATAAGTTTTGGTCCATTTCCACATTGGGGTTAATTGTCCAATTACAGCTTCAGGTTATGCAGTCCCATCCTCCCAGTTTGCTCTCCTCAATTCACTGTTGTTTGTACTTTTTGGGCCCAAAGCTGCAGCAGTGTCCTTGGTTCTGGGGCTGGAAAAGGATTGTTTTGTCTGACTGAACTGTGAGAAGAACTTGCTAACACTTCATATGAAGTTCAGAGTTATACACCAACGCAGTACAGAATCTGGAAAATATGAAAGCTAAAACTTAAGGCATCATTCCCCCCTTTAAAAGCTTAAGGCACCACCTGTGACAATTTCAAGCCTTCCCTCCCACTGTTTGAGATTTAGGATTCTTTTCTCCTGTTTTTCACTCGCTTGTCCCAGCACTGCCCAGCCTCCCTTTACACCTGAAATTGTGCCTTGACGTTGTCCCCTGTGTTCCTCCCCAGGTGCGTTCTGCTGCCAGGAAGAGGTGGCACCGCTGGCAGGACCACCACTCGCTGCGGTGGCGCGGGCCATGTCCATCCCCACGTCCCCCACGCGCATCAGCTTCCACAGCATCAAACAGACCGCAGCCGTCTGACCTCCCACCACCACCACCACCACCACCACCCTGTGGCCTTCAGAGCTCTCCTGTCTCCACTCCCACCCCAGAGCCCCTTCCTGCAAACTGCAAACTCTGCTCCTTTGGCCCCACTGATCTCTTTCCAATGAGGGGCCCGACCTGTTTCGTCTCCCACGTCCGCGATGCTGCTTGGAGGCAACCAGGAAAAAGCCTCTTGGAGTTGGTGGTGGTAAAACAGATTCAAAGAAGGAACAGGTTTGACCCTGACTGCATCCTGCGGAAGTTCACAATGTGAAGTCTAGAATAGCACGCTGGCAGGAATATTCAAATTTTTTTTCACCTTCCTTTCATTTTTTTTGTTTTTATACCCCTTTTCGTATTGCGGTGAACAAACTGTTTTGAACACGTTGCCCGTCTCACCCTGTACATTGATTCCCAATGATTTCAACAGTTTTGGTGTATAATAGCCCATCCCTCTCTTGTTTTCTTTGTAAAAAAGTTTCTTCTGTGCAAAACTCTCATTTGAGAACTTGTGGCAGCAAGAAAAAGAGTGTCTGAATGGTGAAAAGGTGTGAAAAGCCTGAATTTATCTGCCTTCCCCATTTCTCTCTTGGACAGACTGGGAATTGTCAGGGCATCACTGGACTGTTCCACACAGGGCATTTTGCCTGGTGAGCACCATACCCTGCTCTTACACAGATTTTCAAAGGACAGGAGTAGCTCTACGTAGCTCTACAAAATACTCTCATTCCTCTTAGCCCCACGCTTCCAAGCACAGTGTAAGTGGAAAGCCTTTGGAAAGTGGTTTGTTTGCAGCTCAGAGCATTAGGGTGGGGAAGGACAGCTCTTCTGGGTTTAAAAAACACAAAAGGGAAGCACTGTAAAGATAATAAGGATGAGAAGAGGATGTTTGTGTTCCAAGGATAATGCTACATGCTGCACAAAAGTATCTATTGAGCATTTTGAACTAGAGCAGTTGTATCTACCAGGCTTTTTATGTGATGTTCAAGAAAACTGTATATTTTCAATAATAAACACTACTCTGGGTTGGTTTCAATAAAACCAGGCATCATTTTCTTTAACTCTGGAAAGGAAGAGGACACTTGTCTTGAGAGTGGTTTTGAAGCTAAAATCAGGGAAGGAAATCCTGTTTGATATAGTGAGCCAAGAAGAAGAACAACCTCGTGATAAAATCCTGACATGGGGGCATTTAAATGCAAGAAGAATTGCCTCCCTTCTCAGCTCATGGTTTTATACTGGATCCCTGTCCCTCTGCACTCTCTCCACTGGGCTTTGCCACAGCAGTAAGAAAAATGTTGTGTTATAACATTCTCCATCACCTGCATCTCAACAGAGCTGGAGTAATTGCTGTTTCCACTTTTATCAAGCTTACTCTGAATTTTCTTCAGGTGTTTTATAGGACTTTTCAGCACGAGCTTGATTTAAACCTCCACATTTATGTTGCTCTAGTTTTCAGGGGCTGGAAAATCTTTTGGAAAACGTTGTTATAAATCCCCTGCTTATGGGGGAAGGGGGGGTGTTGTCTGTCCTTTCACCTCAGTCATATTCAACTTTGAGCTTGCTGGCAATGAACAGCAAATTTAAATAAACAACATTTTGTAACTTTTCCCTCTCCTAACTCATTTGGATTCATGTGCCTCAAAGAGATAACAGAGGGAGGAAGGAAACAGAGGGAGGAAGGAGATTTGAGTGCCCGATGAGAGAGGACCTGTTGTATTTTCTGAGACCCCTGATGAAAGGAGGAATGTTGAATCTGACTCCATGTTCTTAGAAAGCTAATTTATTATTTTATGATGCTATATTATATTAAAGAATACTATACTAAACTATACTGAAGGATACAGAAAGGATAGAGACAGAAGGCTGAAAGATAATAATGAAAAACTCCTGACTCCTTCCAGAGTCCTGACACAGCTTGGCCCTGATTGGCCAATAAGTTAAAACAATTCACATGAGACCAATCAAACAACCACCTGTTGGATAAACAATCTCCAAACACATTCCACATGAGCAAAACACAGGAGAAGCAAATCAGATAATATTGTTTTCCTTTTTTCTGAGGCTTCTCAGCTTCCCAGGAGAGAAATCCTGGCAAGGGGGATTTTTCCAGAAAATGTGATGGTGACAAGGACTGGGTCAGTGCTTTTATTCCTCACAGTAGCAATGCACAGCCCCTGGCATCTTGTGTTTGAAGGGAGGGACACATCTACAGGTTAGAAACATGTACAGTGAGTATCTCTGTGTTTGCTCTGGCTCTGGGCCCTGCTGGGATGAAAAAGGGATTTGCAGTGCAGCAGATTCTGTCAGAACTGCAGGTTATTGGTGCTGCCAGGATTGTAGCAGACATCCAGACATGGAGCAGGTCTGAGTAGAGAAGAAATTTGGCAGCTGAAGCAGTGAACTAATGGTTAACTCTGGGGTCCTTTACAATTTCCCTCAGTGAGCCACTGGAATATATCAGTGCCAGGGCACCCACTTTGTGCCAGTGTTTTAGGCTATTACTGCAATGTCCCTAGTTTCACTTACAATAATATTCCCTGAACATTTAAGACAATAAATAAGTGAAGACAGTTAAATTTGGTTTGTGTCTTAGTAAGTCAGGTGGCTGATCTCCCACTGCACTTGGTACCTGCCCAAGGAAACTGTGCAGCTTGAAGAAAATTAAAATATCCTTTTCAGCTCTGCAAGCTCTCACCTGCAGGACTTTGGAAGAAGTTCACAGTTCACTCTCCTGGCAGCAGTGGTGCTGCTCCTGTCTCTGCTGCACTGTCTGGTCCCAGAGGTGGACAGCTAACATCTGTCACCAACAGCATTTGGCACATCCAAGCTGGATGACAGAATACTCACCTTTCCTGGGAACACTAGCCAGAATAGCTGCTGATGACATCTCAAGGCATGGGATGCTCAGAAATTGGTTGAGTTTAGCTCTTTGGAAATCAGCCCAGGAGAAAACACCTGGGAGCAAAACAGATAAGCAAGAACTTCCATTTTCCCTGGGTAGCCCTTGATAAAAATGCTGGAGGTGAGCCACACACCCTCATGTCAAGAAAACAAATAAACATTTCTGAATTTGTACTGAGTGATGTTGATCTTGCCTTTTAATAGTGAATTAATGGTTTGGTGATTATCCAGGATACCTGTGAGCAGAGCTGCTGAGATGTTCCCCAGGTGTCTTGGGCAGCAAAGGGGAGTTCCTTGGCCTCTCCTGAAGGTGAGGACTTGGCTGAGGAGCAGCAGTGTGGAAAAGCACCCAGGGAGCTCATGGATGCTGAAATCAACCCAAACCAGGTGTGTGACCTGGCAGCAAAGCTCTGGGATGTTTTGAAGGAAATGATTATTCTACTTTGCACTCCTTAGACCACAGCCAGATGCTGTGCCCAGTTTGGTGACCCCAGTACAGGAGATACTCATAAACTAAAGCAAGGTCAGCCACAGGGACACCAAGATGCTCAGGTCTGGAGCACTCTCCATGTGCAGAGATGCAAATGGAGCTGATTCAAAATGAGGAAAGGATTTTGGATGGAGCTACCAACAGCCTGCCAGTACTTCAAGGTGTCTGACAGACCCAAGCCCTTCACAGTGGTTTGAGACAGGAGGAACAAGCAAACTGTAACAAAAAAGGGCCAGATAAGATGGAGAAAGGAGGAAGTTTTTCCTCCTAAAGACAGTTAAGCAGTGGCAGAGGTTTCCCAGTGAGAGTGGGAGATTCTTTGAGGATTTTTCAAGACCCAAATGGATAAAGCCCCAGCAACATTCTGAGCCTGCTGTAGTAGGGGGTTTGGACTGGAGACTCCTGAGGTGCCTTACAACCTGGATTTTTATGCCATCCTCCTAGCACTGGTATTGTCAGTCATGCCTCTGAGACAAGAGAAGAATGAACATGATCAAAGTCTGGTTGCTGCCTTTTTTCCCTGTGCACCTCAGGGGCTTTGGAAACATGCTCATGTCTCCTCTCTTCAAAAGAAGCTTCTTCCTTTTCTGTCTCCTGGCAGGAAGGCAATGAATAAAGTCACTCTCTTTAGGGAAAACTCTCCTCTTTACTTTGTGACGCCTTTTAAAGCCGCGTGTCCCTTTCAACAAAACAATCATTTATGGCACAAGTCTGGGATGATTCAGATGT
>NW_005054367.1:791670-796189 GCF_000277835.1 Geospiza fortis
GGTGGGTCTGTTGCACTGGCAGCGTCTGTGCACGTGTGTGTCTGGGTGTGTGCTCATGCACACGTGTGTCCATGGCCCCCTGTGCATTTGGAGAAAATGGATCAAATTTCTCTGGATTTATAACTTACTGTGCAGGAGGAAAACAAAGCTGCTCGTGTTCAGTGAGTCATTATGGAAATGAACGACTACAAGCACTCAAGTGCTTGAAACAAGACTCTCCAAAGCTCTTCCAGGAAAATGTTTGCAGTGCTGAGCACCATAGATCATGTGTGTGCCAACTGGCTGGGGGACAAGTGTAAGCTGACTTTGGAGCTGGGCTAATTGCTGCCCTCTGACACTATTTAAATCTTTTTTTTTCCCCTCCTCCTTTGCAGTAAATGCCCAGTTCCAGCTTGCAGTGGAGCCAGATGTGCTGCAGTTACTGGGATGCAGAATTTAGGGTTGGGTTTGGGTTCCATCACTGAACATGTGCAGGACAGACAGGGGATTGGGGTATGACCTTGTTCACAGGGGTCTGAGGATGAGGGAAGAGACAAGGATTTGTCTCCATGTTTCAGAAGGCTTGATTTATTATTTTATGATATATATTACATTAAAACTACACTAAAAGAATAGAAGAAAGGATTTCATCAGAAGGCTAGCTAAGAATAGAAAAAGAAACAATGATAATGAAGGCTTGTGGCTTGGACTCTCTGTCCGAGCCAGCTCACTGTGATTGGCCATTAATTAGAAACAAGCAACATGGGCCAATCACAGATGCACCTGTTGCATTCCACAGCAGCAGATAATCAATGTTTACATTTTGTTCCTGAGGCCTCTCAGCTTCTCAGGAGGAAAAATCCTAAGGAAAGGATTTTTCATAAAATATGTCTGCGACACTGGGGCCTGAGCAGGGCGTGTGGAATCCACAGCTCCAGCTTCCAGCAGAGCATCACAGCCCTGGGGATGTGCTCTGCAGCGAGACAAGGTCGTGTTTCCACCCCAAACGGCTCTGGGGTGGAAAATGAGTTTTGAATGAAGAGATGGAGTCACTCAGGACAGCGTGGGGCAGGAGGCTGGGCAGAGAGGAGTTGTGAAGGGACAGGCCATGCTCTGACCACCCTCACACTCATGGTTTCGTTGCTACCTACTCCTGCAGACAGCCACCACAAGGCTGTTCTCTTAGTCCATGGGGAGAAAAAAAAGCAATTTTGGGATTACAGTCCTCTGAGTACTGGGTATCCCTACATGGAAAGGATATTGTAGGTTCACAAGTGTGAAAGAAAGTTTCACATAAATCCTTAAAATTTTCACAGATTAATTCACTTTATTCTTTTTCTCATGTATGTCTTCCACAGAGCTGGAAGAAGCATCTCAGGAGAAACTTTTGGAAAAGAGATAATATAACTTTTGGAAAAGAGAAAATATGTAATTAAACCAAAAACCTGGATCACCCAGACAATCCTGTTGGGTTCTACATTGGTTTCTTAAGTTTCTCCACTTGCTAATTAGTGCAGGAGAAAGCAAATCCTGGTTGGTGTAATTACCACAGAGCAGTGCTGTAGTGACCTTGTGCTCTGAGGGGCCAAAGCTTTGAAGGAGAACTCCTCCAGCTTTAATGAGTTTCCCAACTGCTAACGAGGCAGCCAGCCTCCAGGAGGGCTGTGTGTGCTCAGCACTGTGCAAGGGCTGTGAAATGACCCTCCTGCCTCATCTCCCCTCTGCAAGGGCTCATCTCAGAGGCTGAGCCAATTAATTGCACTCAGCTGATTGACACGTGTCAAACGAGTGCTGCAGCCTGCCCAGGTGGCACAATGACAAACTGCAGGGTGCTGCTGGTGAGGGCACAGGGAGCAGCAGGGGGATGTCCTCAGGGTCCAGCAGGGTTGGGTTCATCACTGGCACGCTGCTACTGAGCTGGGATCAGTGGTTAACCTGGCTCATCCCAGCCCTGGCCAGCCACAGCCAGCCTGAAAGTGCATTTCCACAGTAGAAATCCCTGCATGTCCTGCCTGGGATTTGGTGCTTGACTCACTCTGACCTTTGCTGGTTGCTGACTCTCAGCCCAGCAGTTCAGCCAGAGGCCAATGGATCAGCAGCAGTGGCAGCCCAGGGATGCTGGCTCAGCAGGGATCCCCTCCACGAGGGAAACTGGGATTGCTGCTGCCTGGCAGGGCAGGAAAGCTGGATCTGAGGGCAGCCCAGCTGCTCTGGGGGAGATCTGAGGTTGCCATGCTGTGGTGGTGTTTGCAGGGGTCTGAGGATGAGGGAAGAGACGAGAATGTAGACTCCATGTTTCAGAAGGCTGATTTGGTATTTTATTATATATATTATATTAAAACTATACTAAAAGAATAGAAGAAAGGATTCCCTCAGAAGGCTAGCTAAGAATAGAAAAAGAATGATAACAAAGGCTTGTGACTGACCAAGACAGTCCGGACAGCTGGGCTGTGATTGGCCATTAATTAGAAACAACAACATGAGACCAATCACAGATGCACCTGTTGCATTCCATAGCAGCAGATAATCAATGTTTACATTTTGTTACTGAGGCCTCTCAGCTTCTCAGGAGAAAAAACCCTAAGGAAAGGATTTTTCAGAAAATATCATGGCTACAGCCATGGTTCTGTGTGTCCCTGTGCAGCAGCCAGGCAGGGACTGGCTCAGCTCTGTGAAATTATCCACAGGATCATTTGGGATGGAAGGGACCTTTAGAGGTGATCTGGTCCAACCCCCTGCACTCAGCAGGGACATCTTCAACCAGGGAAGGTTGGTCAGAGCCCTGAGCAGGCACCTGTGCTCAGGTACTTCAGAAAGGTCATTGAGTCTAAGGATTAAAGAATCCTTCTCTCTAACAAAAGGATTGTGTTCAGGATACAGAAAGAGGCATTTAAAAGATAGTTCAAAATCAGTCTCAAGGAAGGGTGAGACTGTAAGGTTGTTACATCCAAAGCCATCACATCAGAAGCCCTTATAATTCTAATTACAATGTTTTTAATAAATTTCTTATCCAATCAGCTGCTTCCACAAAGCTCACTACAATATTCATAACCAATTGATTGCTACATTTTACACAATTTACTGCAATGTATCTTTTTCTATCCAACCATAACTCTACAGAAAGTTATTGCTGTATCTTCTACTTTTTATCAACTCTACAAGTTCTATTGTTGGACTTTATTGTCTGTTCATGGGGCAGTTTTCTGTATCTCTTCCACAGCCAACCCTCCCTCCAGGAGATCTCTGCTGTCCATGGCCACTGAGTGTTCCTGCAGGGCTGATCCAATTCCAGCATCCCATGGGGAGATGCTCCGCCCAGGGGAGGAGCCAATAGAACTATATATAGTTCTATAGAAGTATAATTAATAGCTATAATTAATTAATAATTAATTTCTAGTTCTATACAAGTATAATTAAATACTATCTTGCTTAACCTATTTATTTTCGTATATGAGACATATTTCTACTTGCTTAAAACATGTTTCTCCTTAAACTACCAGTCTTTATTCTTCATGTTTGTTTCACTATTGTATTCCAAAGCTCCAAGCCTTCCCCAAGGTCTTAGGTCAAACACTGTATCTCTGTCCATCTCCATCTCCATCTCTGAGTTTGTATGTTCAGGGCCCTGGGAGCTCTCTATGCTTGCATTTCCCACAGGATTGAATAAGTTTCTGGAAAAAAAACCCAAACACAAATCACAGAATCACAGAATTCCCCCTTTGGGATGGACAGGTCCCTCACTGCCTGTCCACAGAGCAGCTCACACAGTGTGGGCTCTTCTTGGAATGTGCAACCCCAAAATGCAGAAAACCCCATGACAAACTGACAGGTTTGCACAACTCAATGCACATCTGAAACCTGCTGTACCTGTGGATTTCTGTTGGAAATACGTCAGACCCAACTGACTTTGTAGATACCCTCACACGTTCTTGTGTGTTTTTCAGTGTATATGAACTTGTTTGACATATTTCTGGCAGATCTGCTGCAAATATCACAGATCCACTGAAGCACAGAATGGTGTGGGTTGGAAAGGACCTTACAGATCATCTCATTCCAGCCCCTGCCATGGGCAGGGACACCTTCCAGCAGAAGGAAAATACTCAGTCCAGGGTTTGGAGTAGGAGAGTGATGATCTCACTGCTCCTGAGCTGCCTCCTGTGCATGAAGGTGCATTCTCTGCACAAAGCAGCTCAACACAAGCATGCACTAAGTTTGCTTGAAGGTTTTCTTTCAGCTTTGCTGATGGGCATTTTCTCCCTTTAATAAAATTACTCATTTTGCATGTTTTACATACTCCCTGAGAAAAATCTGCACCCAGCAATATTCCTCCACATTTGTGCTGTGCTCCAGGCTCACCTTCACCTGTTTGCAGCAGCTGCCTCTCTCATCCTCATGGTTTTCCCCTCCTTGGTGTGCACAGCCTTTCAATATGTGCACATACTTGCTTTGCTCAGCACTGACAAGCAGTGGGAAGTTGCTTGCAAAGCAAAAAAAAAAGAGAAAAAGTTACATAAAAACATTTTCTCAAAGCTGATAACAT
>NW_005054367.1:796227-806904 GCF_000277835.1 Geospiza fortis
CGTAAAGGCAGGGATGTAAAAAACCAAACAGCTCCAATCTGCAGCCTCTCCAACTCACTGTGCTCCCAGGGATTGGGAGGAAAGCCTTGCGCCTGTGCAGCCCCACAGCTCCTTCCATAAATCAGATTTCTCACAGGTTCTGCAGTGACAGGAGCTCCCAGCCACAAGATGTTTGTGGTTCACGTGGGACAGGCTCCTTGTGAAATGATTGCAGCGGCCCCAGCTGAAATGCTGGGCAGCCAGAGCCAATTAAAAACCAAACCCACCAGACTCCTGGTCCCTTGTTCAGCAAGTGAGGATCACATTGCTTTTCCCTGTCACTCACACATCAGCATCTTTTTGGGTGGTGTTATTCAGCAGTTGTTCAGAAATGAATCAACAATCTGAACAATCAAACTCAGCTCGGTTGTTTTGCTGCTCACAGACAGTTTTACTGGCACAGCAGTGTGTGTACCACTGGAGCAGGCACATATACCCCATCTGTGTCTCTGCTGAAATGGGGATATTTTGCTTGCCAGGACCAGATTAACATCTGCATTCAGAATCAGGTGGAAGACTGTCTTAGGTTGAAAGAGTTGGCTGGGGGTGTGTATGCTATCCCCATCAGTCAGAGGTGGGGCAGTGATCTCTGGGCAGTTTTCTTTATCTCTCCCACAGCCAACCCTCCCTCCAGGAGATCTCTGCTGTCCATGGCCACTGAGTGTCCCTGCAGGGCTGATCCAATTCCAGCATCCCATGGGGAGATCCTGCGCCCAGGGGAGGAGCCAAGCATTCCTACCTGGATCCAATCTGAGCCTGGAGCAGCACAGCAGCCTTTGCCCCCTGCATTGCCAGAGGAGCAGCTTTCTGCTGCTCTGCATTGCCAGAGGGAGCCCAGGCCCATCTGCAGCAGCCCTGGAGCTGCAGAGGAAAACTCCCCCCTTGTGCAGGATCCCTGCTCCAGCAGCAGCACAGCTGGCACTGCAGGAGGGCTGAGCCCCCATGGGATGGGGCTGTGCCACCCCCTGACACACAGGGGGCAGGGCATGGTCTGACTCTGGCAGTGGTTTGTTTTGTTTGTACTGTTGCATTGTATTTTTAATTTTCCTACTAAAGAACTGGTATTCCTATTCCCATATCTTTGCCTGAGAGCTCCTTAATTTCAAAATCATAATAATTCAGAGGGAGGGGGTTTACATTTTCCATTTTAAGGGAGGCTCCTGCCTTCCTTAGCAGACACCTGTCTTTTCAAACCAAGACAAAGATTCACCTCAAACCCTGCAGAGAAAATGCCAAACACGCAGCTGTTACCACACCGGGAGCATTTGGTGTGTGAGATTCAAAACAGGCTTTCAAAAGGTGGGAGTTTCCCAAATATCTTTCTGCTTTTTGACAACTCCACAGGATTCCTGGCCCACCTCTGTGCCCAGCTAAGGAGAAATCTCAAATCTGCTGCAGGAAAAGGTCCCAACACCTCAATTCCTGCCTCTCCCCAAGGGCAGGTGAAGCTCCCACCTCTCCATCAGGATTCACCTCACTGAGAAGGACAACCTGAATGAGGTATCCCCATGTGTGTTTTCTACATCCCCTGTTTTCTGGTAGGATTAAACTGAGGAGGGTAAAAAAAAAATTAGAGACAGCAAAAGCTGTAAAATAACTGTAACTCACACCAAGTGCCAAGGAAAACATTCCCAAGTCACAGAGCAGTTTTTCACAGCAGAACTGCTGGTCTTGGCTGGAGAGCTGAAGGAAGAAAAGCCCATCAGAAGCAACTCTGAGGCTTTCCTGACTCAGCTTTGGGACTGGGGTGTGCCATAACCCCTGGGGCAGGCACGTGGCTGCTGGGCAGCTGGGAGGAAGCCCCTGGTGTGGAGATGGAGGTGGGAGCAGGCAGTGCTCCCTTCCCCAGCAGCCCTGGGAGCAGCCTGTGGGTGGGGATGGCTCCTGTGTGCCCAGCCAGGGTCACCAGCAGAGCCTGCACACAGGGAAAACCTCTCCTGTGAGCAAAGGGTGGGAGAACTGCTCAGCCTGGAGAAGAGAAGTCGCTGGAGAGACCTCACTGCAGCCTTTCAGCACCTAAAGGGGTTACAGGAATCCCAGAGAGGGACTTTTGATAAGGGCAGGTAGTGACAGAAGGAGAGGGAATGGCTTCAAACAGGCAGAGGGCAGGGTTAGATTGGATATTGGGAAGAAATTGTTCCCTGTGAGGGTGGTGAGGCCCTGGCACAGGGTGCCCAGAGCAGCTGTGGCTGCCCCTGGAAGTGCCCAAGGCCAGGCTGGATGGGGCTTGGAGCACCCTGGGATGGTGGAAGGTGTCCCTGCCCATGCCTGGAAGTGTTTTTAATACTCTTTTTTAATACTCTTTAATAATGCCTTTTACATATGAGATCCTCTGGCTCACCAGGGAATTTTTACCATTTTTCCACATGTTGCAGACGATAAAATTCCATCATCCATGGGGAGATGCTCTGCCCAGGGGAGGAGCCAAGCATTCCTACGTGGATACAATCTGAGCCTGGAACAGCACAGCAGCCTTTGCCCACTGCATTGTAGCAGAAGAGATCTTGCAGTTTTCAGTGAATTTAATTGCCTCCTTCATGAACAAGAAGGTAAACAAAGCAGGGTTTCACATGGGGACAAATATGACTTATCTCCAGTGTTCTGTTGTGGTTTATTAGCTAATTCATGCACAGCTTGGAGCAAGAGTCATTATGAGCTCGTGTTTTTCCAGCACAAATTCTCTGTAAGTAAAGAAAAATTAGCTGCTCACATTAGTGCTCAGCATAAAATTAAAAGGGAATTACTCAAGGTTTGGCATGAATTAGTAAATGCACAGGCAGTGGTGTTTTAGAGTCAGACACGGGAAATTTAAAAACCTCTTGCCTTTTTCACAGATGCAGGTTTTATTTGTAGTGTTTTGGAGAAATCAGTGAGTTTAACTGATTCCTGGCCATTTCATATTTGTCTAATTTCACAAGAACAGTCAGGAGCTTTCAGCAGGCGCCCAAGTGTGAGATGGAAAAGATCTAAGATCCTCACATCCCAGCTTTTTCCAGATGTTTTTCCTTTCTCTACTGATTCAGGAACATATGATTAAATCTCTCTATATAATGGATCCATCAACAGGTTCTTCAGACTCTAATAATCTACCCACAGAAGCTCAAGGCCAGGTTGGACAGGGCTTGGAGCAGCTTGGGACAGTGGAAGATGTCCATGCCCATGGCAGGGGTGGAACTGGATGAGCTTTGAGGTCTCTCTCAACCGAAACTATTCCAGGATTCCCTGACAGTGATGAAGGAGGCATTAATTGAAATGACATTTTCCACTCTTGTTTTCTCTGTACTGTTCCTGGCAGAGGGGGTGTGCAGGTAGCAGTGGTTGATTTTTAAGCAGCCTCAAAGCTCTTCCATATCCCCAAGGCTGGGAGCAGCCTGGGTGAAAATTCCTGAGTTCTTGCAGGAAGTTCATGGCAGGGCTTTAACAAGCTCCCAGCAATGTTTGCTTTTCCAAAAAACTGTACCCTTATTATGGAAAGTTCTCCTTTGCCAAAATTTAACCCCTGGATGAGATCTCAGACATTTTCCTCCAGCCCTTGTTCTCAGCACATGGGAGAGACCAGAAACGTGGACACTTTGAGATAAAAACTATTAATCTTCTCAAGCAGCTTTTATTCAGACATTTCCACTCTCAGGCACCACTTTGTGGCTGAACCAGACCAAGCCCAAATAATTCCAGGCTGATGGCAGAATCATTCCTGCCACCACAAAGGGTGGATTTCACTCTCAGCCACTTCTGCAGGGAGAAAGCAAAACCTGAAATCCTTTCCCTCCCCATGGCTACAGCAGCTCTGTCTGTCAGGAGTTCACTGGAAATCTGTCATTGCATCATAGCACAAGTGAACTTCACCAGGACCATCTCAAAGGGAGGGGAAAAGTGAAAAAAAAAATTGTAAAATGTTCATGAACTTGTTGGAAAAAGAAATTTCTTTTTATGTTAGTCTTCTAAACTTTTATCACTTTTATCTTCTAAACCTTTAACACTTTTATCATTTTTAATGAATATTAATCCAGACTTTGGAACCAAGAATGATTTTTGTGATGGAAAAAAAATAAAACCATGCAAAAATGGGCAATGCCAGGAATGTTATAACAAATTAATTTCTGGTATTCATAGCTTTTCTCCCTTGAGAGTTTACAAAACTAACGAGTTCCATTAGTCAGCTCTTCTTTCAAGTGCTTGCTACTTTCTAGAGTTTGATCAGAAAATTCAAGGTCTCCTTTTTAATCCATGGGTACTCTGTAATTTAGCCCTGTCATAAATTAAACCTTGGCCAGGAGAATCTGGTTAACATTGAAATAAAACCCCAAATAAATTTGAAGTGCAGATCTTGCTCTCTTCATTCAAAAAGTCTTACTGCCACCCACCAATTGTCTTGATTTCCTCTTTCTTTTTGTCCTTTATGGATAGAATGAACTAAAATCAGTCACTTTAACCCCGTTTTGTGTTATTTTTGGACATGGCCTTGCCCTGTAGATGAGAAACTCCAACAGCTGCTCAGGGTGCAATGAGGACACGTCCTCTGGTGCTGGATGAAAGGATCCATCCCAGCTCATGTGGGATGTCCAGGGTGTGGGAATGAGCCTTTGAGCTCCTCACTCTGTAAAAGGGAGAGGAACAGGCACAGGTGGGATAAATCCCCCTTTTATTCCCCTTTTATTTTATAGATGTGCTGAATTCCCTCAGCACAGAAATTATCCACATTCTGAACCTGCTTAAATCCACCTGGATGGTTTCACTGGGGCTTCACTTTTATTTTGGTCTGATGTGATGATGAATCACATCCATTGTTTTCCATGGAGCTCCTTTTGGATCCAGAGTACTGTAAGTGGGAGGAGAAAACTGCTAATGATATCATTATCATCCTTTTAGGGGAAATCAGCTCCTGAATCAGACTGTCACCACAAAATTCATTTTGCCAACTTGAACACTGCAATATGTATTTATGCAGAAATTCTACGTGGGGAAAAGCACATAGAGAGAAAAAAAAATATATTTTAAAAATCTGTTCTCAATGGAAACAATAGGGGTAAAGCAACCACTAACTAAAAAGAAAGGAGAAATCCCTTCTTCTGGAGGGATAGATTATTTGAAATGAAATAGATAGAATAGAAATGAAAATACTCAGAATCTTCATTATCTGCAGTTTCTTTTTCATTCACTTTCAGAGGAAGCAGCCAAGGAAAACCCCAGGAGATCCTAAAGGACAGGAGATGCCTGGGTGCTGCTGAGGGAATGAGGCCCTTGGACAGTGCCTGGGACCATTCCCAGTGTGAAATGGGCCTTTCCAGACTGTGACAGGAGCTGGAAGTCCCCACCAGAGGCAAATGTCACTCTCATAATTACTCTTCACTTCAACAGTTTTACTCCATTATAGCCCCAGTGAGTCCTGCTGCTCTGATTCATATCAGCATTCACCCAAAACATTCCCTGAACACCCACAGCATTTATTAGATATTTAGATATTAGACATTAGATATTTATTTCTAAATATCTCTGGTGTGAACCACGGGGGAATTTGGTTGTGGAATCAGCTCTAATTTAAAGAACACAGAGGACCAGAGTGAGATCTGGCAAAAAATGCTCACTCTGTCCTTTTATTTTTTTTTTGTACTTCTACCCCATGTTTCAGTAAGATAAAGCAATTTGGTGCTTTTTTGGGGCTGCCCCCTCCCTTATCTACATATCCATGAGGCACCAAAGAAACACAGAGCACACAGGTCTCCCTTACAGGGATAAGAAAATGCCATAAGAAAATTCCAGGTTGGACAGGGCTTGGAGCAGCCTGGGACAGTGGAAGGTGTCCCTGCCCATGGCAGGATGTTCTTTAAGGTCTCTTCCAACCCAAACCATTCTGGAATTCTAGGATTTTAAATGTTCCTGGAGATGGAGGTACCACTGCAGGAATTCCTCTCTGCACAATTCCTTCTCCTGGGCCAGAAGAGACAAAGCATAACACAAGTGAGCACCATAGAAACTCAAGCAACTCTTAATTTTTAATATTTCTTCTTTTTTTTACTTGTAAGAAAGAAGCAACAGAGTGTGGAGTGAAGCCAAATTAAAGAAGAAAAAGTCAGAACAAGGAGGTGACCTTGTATTTCATCTCTGATTAATGCAGGTTATTTATTGTGAACAGCACCACTAGAGACTGTACCTTGTGCTTGAGGCACTTTTCTGTCTATAAATAGAGAGTGCTCAAGGCTGCTTGAAAATATATATGAAAAATGCAGAAATAAGACATCCCAAGAGATCATGTTTTGGACAGATTAATCCAAGGGCAGCTTCTACTGGAACTGAGGTCATAGAAGAGAAAGTACACAGAGATTTAGGGGTGTGTCCTGCCTCATCCCAGGATTCTGAGATCTCTGGTGTCTTGCTGGAGAAAAGCAGTGTCTGTGGAGAGATCTGAGATGATCTCTGTATTGTAGGTGACTTATCCTGAGCTGAATTCCCTCCTGGAACTGGGGACTCATTGGATCTGGAATTCCCCAGGGCACTGGAGACCTCTCCATGGAGCTGGGAGATGGGACAGGTAAAACCAGCTGGGATAACCTAGGTGGGGCACAGAATCATCAAATTGGAGAATAATTGAGGTTCAAAACACCTATCAGTGCCAGGTCCACTGCTAAACCATGTCCTTAAACACCTGCAATGGCAGGAGATGCTGTCTGGGCACTGAATCAGGACTTCAGTGTTATGTACTAAATGCTCTCAGTCTCCTCCATGGGGCATTTTTCTTTCCCTCTTAGCCCCAAAGAGCCAAAATGTGGTAGGATCTGTGATTTAGGTGATTTGTCCTTGTCCCCAAGCACCTCACCACCTCTAACATGGTTCTCCAAGGAGAGGGAGTTGTGCTGGTTTTTTTGGACTCAGTGAATTTCAGGGACCCGTTTGTGTCTGGATGAGGCACTCACAGCTTTGGACTGTCACAGTCACTTACTCTAAACAGTGAAGAACTGCATTCCCTGGGAATGGAGGGCATTTGGTGTGCAAACACTGAAATACAGAGCCTGAGCAAGGCTGATCTTCTGCAGAGCAACTTCTCCCCACTTTTACCACAGCAATTTTGCCCGTGCAATGTAAAACCATGGCAGGTTGGCAGTGTCCCCTGCTCTGCAGCCACTCCACTTCCCAGCCCCTGCTCTCACAGAGACAAATTATTTCTGTGTGAGAAGGAGGTAGGGGAGGTGAGGTCACATTAAGGTGTTCATTATCTGGAGAAAACATGGTGTTTTCTCCAGATCATGGTGTTTGCTCCCAGAGTGTTACGTGGGAGAAGACCAGAAAAAAACCAGAGGTAACTAACTAATTAACTAGATAATAAAAATAATAATAATAATAATAATAATAATAATAATAATAATAATAATAATAATAATAATAATAATAATAATAATAATAATAATAATAATAATAATAATAATAATAATAATAATAATAATAATAATAATAATAATAATAATAATAATAATAATAATAATAATAATAATAATAATAATATAGTAGTAGTAATAGTAGTTAATAATAATAAATAATAATAATGATAGTAAAAAAAGAAAAAAAGCCTCACTGAGATAATCCAGTCCCGGAGACAAGGCACACCAAGCCATGGGGTGCTGGCCAGGTCAGAGCCAGGTTTTGCCTTGCAGGTGAGGTGGATTGAGGGAAGGAGCACAGGGTTTCCATCCATCAGCTGAACCCTGCTGCTGCTGCAGCACCACGTGCAGCCCTGACAGGCAGGGAAAGGTTGGGGCTGCCTGAATCAGCAGCAACAAGGTTTCTTTTTCATGATCAAATGTATTGGTTTGAAAAGACAGGTGTCTGCTAAGAAAGGCAGGAGCCTCCCTTGAAATGGAAAATGTAAACCTCCTCCCTCTGAATTATTATAATTTTGAAATTAAGGGGCTCTCAAGCAAAGATATGGGAACAGGAATACCAGTTCTTTACTAGGAAAATTAAAAATACAAATGCAATAGTACAAAAAAGAAAACAAACTACTGCCAGAGTCAGACCCTGCCCCTGGGCTCCCTCTGGCAATGCAGGGCAGCAGAAAGCTGCTCCTCTGGCAATGCAGTGGGCAAAGGCTGCTGTGCTGCTCCAGGCTCAGATTGGATCCAGGTAGGAATGCTTGGCTCCTCCCCTGGGCGCAGCATCTCCCCATGGGATGCTGGAATTGGATCAGCCCTGCAGGGACACTCAGTGGCCATGGACAGCAGAGATCTCCTGGAGGGAGGGTTGGCTGTGGGAGAGATAAAGAAAACTGCCCAATGAACAGGAGATAAGTGCCCCACCTCTGACAGGTGGCAGTAACACACCCCCAGCTACATCCTGCAACCTGAGACATCGAGTTTGAATGGTTTAACTGGAAAAGCTGCCTCTGTCAAAAGTCAGTCATTTCTACCACTCTGGACACAAATTATGTGTCCAGTTTGGCAGTGAAATCCTGCTGATGCATCCACAGCATCCAGCTGCTGGCACTGACCTCGGGTAGAGAAGTGTCTTCTATTTAATTGCCCTGTGTTCCTTCTGTGGTCCACAGAGAGACAGCTAACAGCATCAGGAGGCCAGAACATGACTTATCTAAAAGAGCAACTTGAAAGAGATTTTTAGGCCTTTGTAATTGTCTATTTCTCTCTGATGGTAATAAGTGAGCTGAGGGGAGCTGGTCTGGGTTTAGACAGAGACCCATTGAATCACAGAATAATTGGAGATGGAGGAGACATTTAAAGGTCACAGAGTCCAATCCCCTCTGAATGAGCAGAGACAACTTCAGTGAGATCAGGTCACTCCAACCCCATCTAGCCTGGCCTTAAATGATGGGGCCTCCACAGCTTCCCTGGGCAACTGTGCCAAGGCCTCACCACTGTGATTGTAAAAATCATCTTTCTGATATCTACTCAAACCTACCCTCTGTTGTCTTGTTTTTTTAAGATTTTCTAAGCCTTCTGATGTTTACATTCTTGTAACAAACTTTCTCACACACTTTATGTAAATAACTTATTGTTTTGCATTATTTTAGAGAGGAGGAGAAATTTGACGGACTGTTGGTTTGTCCAGTGTCATTGGAGAGGTGGCACTGTCACCCTCCAATCCACTGTCACTTTTAGAAAACTATAAATGTCGGAGATAGAAATTAAATATTCTCTTTTTTACCTTGGAGAGCTGCGTGTCCGGCGCGTTTTATATCGTGTCCTATAGCGACAGCAATCTTTCAGTTTGAAGCCATTGTCCTTGTCCTGTCCCTCCATCCCTTGTCCCCAGTCCCTCTAAATCTCTCCTGGAGCCCCTTCATGAAACTCCGAGGTTTCCCTGGAGCCGTCTCCTCTCCACTTGAACATTCCCAGCTCTCCCAGCCTGGCTCCTGAGGTTGTCAGGTGGATCTTGCCTGATCTGTTTTTCCCCAGCCCACAGGACCTGCTCCAAAGCCAGCTGAGGATCCAAGGCATTTATTGAGGACAATTCTGTGGTAAAAGCAGCAAGCCACCACCACAGCATGGCCTGGTCTGAAACAGCCCAGCTGTTACACACAGGCAGCCAGAAAACCCTAAATAGCAGCAATTTTCTTGTGTCAAAATGTTTTGCTGACTGCAGGCTACAGTAAAAGGGGAGAAAATAATCTCAAAGGCCTCTTTTTGCCAGTTCAAGGCAATGCCTTAAATTTTAGCTTTCATATTTTCCACATTCTGTACTGCATTGGTGTATAACTCTGAACTTCATATAAAGTGTTAGCAAGTTCTCCTCACAGTTCAGTCAGACAAAACAATCCTTTTCCAGCCCCAGAACCAAGGACACCGCTGCATCTTTGGGCCCAAAAAGTACAAACAACAGGGAATTGAGGAGAGCAATCTGGGAAGATGGGACTGCATAACCTGAAGCTGTAATTGGACAATTAACCCCAATGTAGAAATGGACCAAAACTTATAAAAAGTGTGAAAACTCATGACATGGAGTCCATCCTGGGTAGAGCCATGGCCAGGGTCTTGTACTGCCCAAAGTGTGTCCTTTCAAGGCCTTTTTGATAAATATCTACTTTATTCCTTTAACTCTGTCTAAGCCTCTCTTCTAGGTAGCCTCTCTAATCATCAAAGGTCCTGTTCAATATCTCCAGTTCATGAGTGCTTTGATGCAGCTGAGAAACTGCTTCCAAAAACACATTTTCCCTGGAGCATCAACACACTGTGATCTAAAGAAAGAGGGCAAGAGTTCTCAGCAAAAATCCCAGCCTCTTTTGGTCTGACAGTGTGTGAAATTTTAAATCCATTATCCACCAATCTGCCAGCTGTGCTTCTCCCATCACTTTTTCCAACAAAAGTATTATATCAGAGGCTGATAGCTGTCATAAGGCTTTGATCCATCTTCAAATTGCCATTCTGGATTTAATGTGGCATTGTTAGCTGAGTCAAAGCAGGAGACATTTCTCTAATTCCAGCATTTAACAGCCTTTCTGTCTGCCAGCCATCCTCAGCCATGGGAACAGGGGAATGTTCGATCTGGGATCTGTGCTCCTGTGCTCTGGGATAGGCACTGGCCTGATCTTTGTGTTTCAGGCAGAAAAGTAAACCCACAACACAAGCCCACCCCACCCTCTGAGACTGTTCTATGACTCATTTTTTTTTTTTAAAGTAGGAAATAAAAAGCTTT
>NW_005054367.1:806955-807502 GCF_000277835.1 Geospiza fortis
AATAATCCCCAACACCCAGTTCAGGGAGATCTGCAGAGCAGTGGCACCACTGAACCTTCCAACAGTGATGGATGTCTGCATTTTCCATGGCATTTTCCCTGTGGGGGAGGAATCAGGAGCCCAGAATTAGCTCTGTGCAAGCTCTGGTTCAGTATAACTCACGTGCACACCCACGGTTTGCAGGGCAAAGCCCTTGGCAATCCCAGCAGAAACATTTGGGATTCAACAAGTGGCTCTTGACTGGAGCTTTCCAAAATTAGCAAACTCACTCCCCACCCACAGGGGCCATCCCTGCCCAAGCTGTGAGTGTTTTTTTGGAGTAAAGTAGTATTTGTGTAGCTTGTGTGGCTCCAACACAGCGTGGAAAATGCTGCTTGTTCAAGCACCTTGTTCTGATGTACAAAAATAGACAGGGTGTGTGTTATCCTTCCATGTGAATGGGAACAGGGTAGGAAACAGGGACGATGGAAGGAAATTATGGAGGAGTTGTGCTGTGCTTTAGTCCTTTGAACAGCCTGGGCTGGGACACCAGGTGAAGCCACAGCAG
>NW_005054367.1:807512-807965 GCF_000277835.1 Geospiza fortis
GGACATCTCCTGCAAATCTGATGGGAAAAATGGGTCAAGGTTGTGATTTCCTGCAAATCTCACAGGGAAGATTGGGTCAAGGTTGTGATTTCCTGGAAATCTCAAGGGAAGAATGGATTAAGGTTCTGATGTCCTGGAAATCTCCAGGGAAGAATGGATTAAGGTTCTGATGTCCTGGAAATCTCAAGGGAAGAATGGGTCAAGGTTGTGATTTCCTACAAATCTGATGGGAAGATTGGGTCAAGGTTGTGATTTCTTGGAAATCTCAAGGGAAAAAATGGGTTGAGGTTGTGATTTCCTGGGAATCTCAAGGGAAGATTAGGTCAAGGCTGTGATTTCCTGGGAATCTCAAGGGAAGGATCTTCCTCAGAGATGTCCAGGAGCCAATCCCAATGAAAGCAGGTAGAAATCATGGGATGAGGCAGTCACCCACTTAGGCTAAAGACTGCGTTT
>NW_005054367.1:809092-826609 GCF_000277835.1 Geospiza fortis
CTTGTTTGCCTGTGCTATCTTTCTGCTTGGTAAAAACATCTTGTTTGAGGTGGGTTTATCCTTTGCTCTAAGACATAAAAACCCCTTCTAACTAACACATCCTTTGCCTCCTTGGTTATCTAGTAAAACTAACTCAACAATTTATTTCTTTTATATCAAAACTTGCTTCCATCTCTATTCCTTCTTCAGATTCTACATTCAAAAATCTTTCTGCCAAGCACACATATCTGTGAGAGTTTCTTGTGAAACTTTCATCCTTCCCAACATCTGGGGACAGTTTTCCTCTCTGCAGACCAGAGAGCTCTGTGAGCCACCCAGTGCTCTCCTGAGGGGCTGGTGTTACCCACAAAGCAGCACTGGGAAATTCCCTGTGTGGGTTGGAAACTGCCACTGCTGGTTCTGGGGAGGGTCAGTCTGTCTGTCCTGCCCCCTGATGTACACCAGCATGGCTGTGATGTCCCTGCTCCTGCACCCCTGAGCCCTGACATCTCCTCTGCCTTTCCAAGCCCTCTCCTAACCCAGGCTCCCCTGCAGGTCATGCTGGCTGCAGCTTTTCCCCTTTCTAGAGAGCTGTTTCCTTCTCCACGTCCTCCCAGGCCTGCTGAGGAGCTCTCCAAGGAGTTTGCAATGTCAAAACCCCCTCGTAAATCAGATCTCTGCAGCTTTCCCAAGGAGGAGCGCTCCGGCGCCGCCGCGTCCCTCGGAGCCATTTCCCACCCTTCCCTCCCAGAGCATCCAAGCTGCTCCCTGCATTCTCAGCCCCCCAAAAAATTCCTCCAGTGTTTTTCTTGCTGCGTTTCAGAGAGCACAAGTAGGTGTTTGCAAACAAGCCCGGCCAAACACGAAGCCCCACGCTCCCCCATCCTGACTCAACCCAGGCATCAGGGGGGATTTGACAAGCTGTGCAATGCATTATCTCATCTCTGCTGCAGCTTTCACCCACGCCCTGTCCAATCAGGAGCCAGTTAGCCCACTAAAAATGTCAAACCAGCTCAGAAAATGATGCTCAAAAATACCTCATTGCTTTACAGAGCCTTATGCTGTTCATAACTCTTTTGTGCAAGGTTGTTTTGGTTTGGGGTTTTTTTAATTATTGTTCCAGCAAATTGGCAGCTCACCCAGCTTGTGACACTGAACAATCAGCTGGGTACTCAGCAGCAGTGAAGGAACACTTCTAAAGTTGCCATCCCAGCCTTCAGGGCCTGATGGCTGTTGGTAGCAAAGTGATTCCTCACACTGACACAGCTGAAATCCACTAATAAGCTCCTGCTGAGATATTGCTTTCTCACCCATCCAGCAGCAGAGCTGCTGAGAAACTCCCTGCCAAAATAAACGCCACTGAGAACTCCACCTGTCCTTCCCTAGACTTTCCAGCACAGTGTCCTGAACAACAACAACAAAAATGTGGCATCAGGAGAGGAAGAGAGTCTGACATAAAGCCCATCTCTGACCTTATGATTGCCATGAGTCTTTTATAATACACAGGAAAGCCAAGTGACTCTGGAGAAGACAAGGAGGGAAGGGGGACCATATGTCTCACCTCCATGGCTGTCAGCACATTTCTGACTTGTTAGAAAACCTGGTCCTCAGCCAAATGCTCTGTTTTCACTTTCCTGAGCAAGGCCTAGAGGGCACATCCTTGCACTGGCAGTCCTTGGCTGTGTGTGAGATCCATGCTGACTCCACAGCAGCAAAATGCCTCAAGAAGTGCAGTCAAAAGAGTGATGTGGTTTGGGGTTGCTTTGATGGGAGTAACCCATGAAAACCCCAAACCCTGCAGTCTGGAGGTGGTGCTCTCAAATTGAATTCTCAGAAATCTCAGCAGTGGCTTTATACCCACCCCTCTGTGCTCTAAATACATCTCAGATTTTAGCACAGCACCAGCACAACAGGATGCTTCATTTAGAATATTTGTTCCCCTGTATTTTCATTCTGGAAAAATGTACCCATGTTTGAGACAAGGTGTTAGATTGTGGCTGGTCTGTCACACAGGTCCCCAGTCCCTTCCAAACGCCAGGTGTCCCAGGGAGAAGCAAAACCCCCCTCATCTCTAGATGGTAAAAGGCATCCCCAGAATGCCCTGTCTGGTGCCTGGGGGTAATTCCTACCATCCAGCTGTGCCAGGGGGATTCCTAAAGTTTTCCATGAGATAACCCCACCCCAGAACCCTCAGGGAAAGGTAGAATTTGGTGCACCTGCCATGGCAGAATGCCTCCATACCCCAAGATTTGGGACAGCAGCTTTGCTTTCCCTCACTGGAGCTCCACAGCTTGGTGCCAAATATCTGTCAACTATCAATATCTACCATCCCCCTGGCCCTGCCCTTCATGCACAGTGTCCATCCTTCTGTCCTCCTACCTTCCCATCTGAATTGCTGAAAATCCTGGAGTGTGATGGTGTTCACAGGGGTCTCAGGTTGAGGGAAGAGACGAGGATCTGACTCCATGTTTCAGAAGGCTTGATTTATTATTTTATGATATATATTACATTAAAACTATACTAAAAGAATAGAGGAAAAGGTTTCATCAGAAGGCTAGCTAAGAATAGAATAGCCAAGAATGATAACAAAGGTTTGTGGCTCAGGCTCTCTGTCCGAGCCAGCTGGGCTGTGATTGGCCATTAATTACAAACAACCAACATGGGCCAATCACAGATCCACCTGTTGCATTCCACAGCAGCAGATAATCAATGTTTACATTTTGTTCTGAGGCCTCTCAGCTTCTCAGGAGGAAAAATCCTAAGGAAAGGATTTTTCATAAAAGATGTCTGCGGCACTGGAGTCTCCAGAACCCCCAGGGATTTTCAATTTACCAGACCACAAATAAATGCCATCCTGAAGCCCTTTCCATCTTGCTCACCACATCAGCTGATAAACCCCATCAAACTCCTCCCTCTTTCACCTCCTTCTGCTTCTCCTTCCCCTCTATCCACCAAATTACACAAACCTGCTCCAGCCACAGGTTCACAGCTGGTTCATGGGATCAGTGCGTAAATCATGAGGAAAATCCAGGAGGCAAAGCCAAACATCTGTTTTTTTATCCTTATGGCAGATCCAGGAGCCATAGCTGCTCTTTACCCAGGGAGAATACCAAGGAGTAAATCTCTGGCCAAAACAGCTTTTAAACTTGAGCTGAGCTAAGGTGTCACATTGCCCGGACTGTGAGCTCTGGTTTTACCCTGTTAGGACAGGTAAAGAGCTTCCCCCAAACCCCAGACTGGCATTCAGACATCATGAAGTGGTCCCTGGCCTAGGCTGACCCTCTGTTAGCACAGCCAGTCCTTCCTAGGAGAACACTAACTAAAATTAGCAGTGGGAAACACAGAAGGGCTGTCATGAATAAGGTTCATAGGCCAAAAAAAGAGCTGGAAGTAGAAATAACTTTGATTAAATTAACTGGTGAGTCTATAGAAAGTAAACAAACTGTTGGGTGCACAGGATGTTTCCTCCAGGAGCAAATTTTCCTCCAAGCTGCTACTCAGCCTTCAAAACTCAACGTGATTTTGAGCAATCACACAGATTTGTAACCAATTGCTAAATCTGGCAGAAAAACAAGGCTTCCTTGCTGTCCCAAGTGCATATGGAATTCAGGATGCTTGCCAGGGAAGGGAGGATGGATGTCTGGGAGTGTGATGTGTTTGAGTGATGGGGAGAAAGCAAAATGTTTCGTGTTTATTTTTGTCTGGGGTCAGCGTTGACTCAGAAGGAAGGCAACAGAAACTTGGGCAAACAAACAAAAAATAACCAGGTTTTCTGATGGCTGAAGCTGCTCTTGCCTGCAGGTGCTGAGGGAAGCTGGTGTGGTCACTGGTCTCATCAGTCATTTGGAGGTATGAGGACACAAAGCCCTTTCCTTTATTTCTCTGCAAACCAGCCTGGGGCTGGGAAACTCACAGGGAGAGTTCATTGAAACCTGGATTAAATACTCCAGCCTTAAGCTGAAGATATTTTTAGACCGAAGTTTGTTTTGCTGTAGAATCTCCCACAAGCTCTTCGTAGCTTGATCCTTCCATCAGCTTGGAAAGCACCAAAGGAGAAAAGACAAAGCAAAAGCTCCCTACAGGTCCCTAAGGCCACATCCATGCAGCTCTGCACACAGCTGAGCAGCTTAGACACACCAGGATAAGGGTGAAAGAGCAAAGGAATCCACAACTGGGCAACTCCTCCCAACCTAGACATCACAGAATCACCAAACTCCAGGTTGGAAGGCATCTCAAGGATCATCTGGTCCAATATTGCTTGGGAAAAGCACAATCCAGACAAGACAGCCCAGCACCCTGTCCAAAAGAATCACAAAAAGTGTCCAGTGCTGGGAATCCACCACTTCCCTGAGAAATTTTATTCCAGTGGCTGACAGCTCCCACTGAGAAAAAAGATTCCTTTTGTGTCCAAGTGGGATCTCCCCAGTGTTGGAACCCAGGAAATTCCTCTGGCTGCCCTGGAGGGCTCCAGCCCCTGCCCAGGGGGCTCAGAGACCTTGGCACAGAGCCCAAGACCCCTGTGCCTTTGATTTAGCCCTTGGAAAAAACAATTACCAACCTTTATAGGAAGAATTACAAGTCAAAAGAGTTTAAGTAGAATAATAGTTAGTTTGTCATGGGGTGAAAAATAGATTTTTGGGGTTTTTAGAATGGAGGCTTGGGGTCCCAAGATGGAGGAATTTGGGCATGCCTTGTCCTTTTCCTTCTTCTTCCTAGCCTCTGTCTTCTGAGTGATGTTGGCACTTTTACATTGGTTTAGAGTAGAAACTCACTGTCTAACATAGGTGATAGGTATTGGAAAGTAATTGTAAATATTGTACACGTAGTTTTTAGTATAAAAAGATTACATTGCCCAGGGGCAGGCAGAGTGCCTCTGACTGTTCTGCTGAGCAGATCTTGTCAGGCCAGGAGAAAGAATTTTATAGATAAGAAACAATAAACAACCTTGACACCAAGAAATTAAGAGTTCTGACTCCTTCTTCGACTGCTGGGCTGGAAAAAGAGACTTTCTAACACATCTCGGGGTCACTCTGACCAGCTAGAGATCCCAAGACCCCAGGAGTAATTTGTACCCATCACCCCTCATCTTTTCCATGTGGCTGCCTATAAAAAGCAAATCTCCATCTCTGCAGCCACTCTTTAAATACTTTGAAACACCAAGAAGACCTTGATCCATTACACTGAGATCCATGGAAATGGACACAGCCCTGTGCTCCAAAATATCCGTGTCCCTGAGCTCCAGACCCTGAAAGTCAGAATTTTGAAGGAAAATCAGTCAGCCTGGGAAATGCTGAGCCCATATTGCCCCTGGGACCTGAGCCTCAGGCGTAGAGTATCTCTTTCTTTTCTCCTCTGGAGACACAAAGTTTTCAGGTGTTCTGCCACCTTCCAGACTGCAACAGATTTCCCATGCCAGAGAAAAACAAATCCATGTTCACCTGCTTGTACAGGTCCTGGAGGCATCTCTTTGGCAGGCAAGAAAAAGTCCCTGGGTAAAATTTAATCTCTAATGTAAAATGTAATCCCTATTCTTCAATTAATCACTTCATCTGCAATTAGGCTAAAGCTGGCATATCAGATGTCTGGGTCAGACCTCCCAGTTCCACTTCCACCTACCAGGCTTCACCTTAATCAAACACAGAGAGTGATAAGGGCTGGTCTCCAGGGAAGGTCACTCATTTCTGTGGGGTAATTAGTGATCCCTGCAGTAAAAATGCTGCTGTGCTTCCCCCCACAAGCTCAGTGCTACAGGAATGAGGAGAGCCCAGAGGCAGGAAAACTACAAGACAGATAAATTGCAAGTGGGTAAATGAGGTGAAATGGGCAAATTATAGACACACAGTGCTTGAATATATAAAACTTCTCCACGAATAAAAAAATAGTGTTGCAGTAGCAATGTCATCATTGCCTTTCAGACCATCACACCATCATGGCTTTGGAGCTGGGATCCAAAAGATCCAAAGGCTGGATCTTTTGGGAAAATTGCTGGTAGACTCCTAGCAGAACTTGTCTTTCCACATTTCCAGAGTCGCTTTAGAGAACTGGAGGGAATGTCACCTCGTTAGGAGAAAGATTTCCAGGGACACTTCCAGGCTCCTCTGGAAGAGCATTTGCCCAGTGTCTGCGTCTCTGTATTGGGAGAACAGGCTCAGAAGCAGAACAGAGCAGGTGAGGGGTGCACCTTGCACAGATTGTCCCCTCTTGGGAGCAGAGGGATCAGGGGACTGGAGATGCTGGGCAGGCACATAGTCCAAATTCTAGCTCAAAGGGCAGGGGACTCTGAGGAGAAGACAGCAGGTCCTGTGTGCATCTCTCATCCCAGACGAAGGATAAAATGAGGTGTTCATAATTTCTGGCTGTTTTATGGGTGGGTTGGTGACAATTTGTCTCTCTAGTTCTTATTTACCACATGTAGTCTGTTACATACACTCAGAACATACAAAAATATTTATATTTTATGGGGGTATTTATATACTAAATCACAGAATCACAGAATAATGAGGCTGGAAGAGACCTCTAAGATCATCAAGTCCAACCTATGCCCTAACACCTCAACTAGACTATAGCACCAAGTGCCATGTCCAGTCTTTTTTATTTTTTTTTACACTCAGAAAACCTAAATATCAGCACAGCCCAAATAAACCCTAATCCCAGGACCCAATGTACCACCACTGGCACTGGCAGAGGTGACAAGCACCTTGCTTACTTGCTTGGCAATTGCAGTTTCCAGCTGTCTGCTGAGTCTTCTACATCTCTGAGTCATCTTATAGAATATTAATGGCACACAAATTACTCTTTGAAATGCTCTTCATAGGCTGTCCAAGCCAAAACCAAGGGTGAATCCAACAATGTCACTGTTTAGGATGAAACTGCCTGGGTTGGAAGGGGAGACAGGATGTCCCAGCTCTGGAGCTGCTCCCCTGCTGTTCCAATTAAATTTATGTGAAAAAGCAATTTTAAAAAATTAACCAAGTGGAGTAGATTGCCAAGAGCATGACAGTGCAGGTGGAAATATTTCAATGGCAATATCCCCTGCAAAACTGCCCAAGCACATTTGGGTAAATTACAATGAGCTCTACCAAACCACGCACAATTCATGAGAGTCTTTGCTGAGAAGCAGCTGGGAACATATCAGAGGAATGAAATCTGGGGTGAAAAATCCTGGAAAACTCCAAGTTACAATTCCCCGTGAGTCAGGTCATCTTGATCTTTCCCACACAATTCCCATACACCATTTGGAATTCAGTAGGAGATGGGACACATCCATCCACATCATGCCTATGAACAGGCTGCACCAAAATTATTTTCATCCCTTTTTTCAGAGACAGGAAAGATCTGGGTCTCAGGAAAGAGTTAAATTAGAAGCTTGTTGCTTTTTTCAACATATCTGTATCTCTTAAACACAAAGGATAATACCTGCAATCACGTAGCACAATAGATGTTTTCTGCTAGTTAGGATTTAGCACAATAAGACTTCTTTGTTTGGGAAGGAAAAAATTATTCTCTGCTTTAGGAAAAAGAAAGGAAGGAAAAAAAATCATATATCTTCCATTTAGGCTTCTATTGAGGGAGATTATAATGAAAAAACCCTCATTTTAAATACAATAATTTCATTCAGCTCATTTTAACTATTATGAATTGACACTAACAAGTGAAGAACGTGGCTCCTTTTCCATCCCTTTCTTCCTGTGCTTTTACACTTTTGTCAAGGTCAGAGCAATTAAGCTTTACTCTTTCCACATGATCAGCTGGTCAGAAGCCCAGGAGAGGAACAGGCTGAGCAGGCAGAATGTGATTCCAAAGGCAGGATGCTAAGGAGAGAGAGAAGAGAAGAAGCACTCAGGTGCCATTTCTCCAGATGAAATATTATGCTGGGAGGCATTCAGCCCTTGCTCACTGCAGAAACGTGTGTGAAACCTGGTGAATTTTATGTTTATTGCTTACTTTTAATGACCAAGATTCTGATCAGCCCAGCAATGACCTCCAGCTCACTGGAGCATTTATGGTGCCTTCTCTGGAACACTCGAGTTGAAGATTGTGACAGTCTGCAGAATAAAGTGACAGAGTGGCTCATGACCAACATGGATTTCTCTCACCTGAGCGCAGTGGTCAGGCCCATGGTTCACATTCCCAGCCCATGGAAACCTCGGCGTGATCTCTCTAACCTTATTTTTGGGTGTTAAATGAGACAATTTAGAATATCCTGCCTGGCTGCTGATCCAGGAGGTCACAGCAGACACCATTAGAAATCTCAGCAGCTCTCATTAAGCTGACTGAATCAAGCCCTTGCACTCCAGGGAATGGCACTTGGACACCTAATTCATGAATAAACTGAGTTTGGACTTTGAAATGTCTTTGCCTCCCCCACAAGTTGTCCTGTCAGCTCCAAAGGCAGCCACCTCCAGTCACCACCTGAGTCAGACACCTCCAGGCTCATTTGGGGTCATCAGAGAGAAACTGGCTCTTGTAGATCACAAATTACCTACCCTGGGTTTGGATGAGTGAGATCTCCTTACCAATTTCTAATCCAGAAAATATAAACTTAGGAGTGATTGTCTCCAGCTGCATGAAAACGACATTTTGTCTTCTCCTTCCCAGTTATCATCTATGATTTAGGCAAGGCCTTCCAAGATTTCTGTTCCCAATGGGAGGGTCCATGAGTAGAAACTTCTGTTTTATCCAGGAGTCAGTATTCTGTATTTTATCTGTTTTAGATATCCTCTATTTTATCCAGGAGTCATTAAACTCTCCCTTTTATCCAGGATTCAGTATTCCTTGGCTCAGGAGACCTGTAGGTCACAAGACAGGATTTCCAACCCATTCTGTTTCTACATGGAGTAGGTGGCTCAGAGGTGACCAGAGAAAAGCCAGAACCAGGTCAGGGTTGTGGGAAAAGGGATTTAATAGGATTGTTTAGAAAGAACACTGAGCTCCCCACCATAAAATTGAGGTAGGAGGGAAGCAGAACATTTCAGCCAAGGGCTAGAGCTCCCCTTCTGTCCCTTGATGGCCTTCAGCATTGTATTGGTGAGCCCTCTCCTCTCCTCTCCTCTCCTCTCCTCTCCTCTCCTCTCCTCTTTCCCATGTGAGCTGTCCATCCTGGAAGGACAGCAATTGTTTCTCACTCAGATTTGCCTCCCTTCCTGTGGCACTCCCATCTGGAACCTAAAAATGTCATAAACTACAAATAATGAAAATTCACTACAAAGGCACAGAACTCTAACACATCATCTCATCACACAGACTCCTCAAAGGATAACCCAGGAACCTTCCCCAAATCATTCCACCCCCTCTCCTCATCTCCCTCACTTCTTAATATCTCCATTTTTCATCAAAACATCCCCTTTGTCTAAAACCACAGATCTCTCATCTGGGTAAATCCTGTAGCAGTGGATCTCATTTGTATGTAAAAAAATATATCAAAAGAGGCACCAGTGTTTTTAAAGAAGCTTACTGTGTTTTCATCCTAACAATTTTCCCCTCCTACTGTCAGGGAGCTGTTTCTGTCACTCGTTTCAGGCAAGAATAAGAAGTGGTGATAAAAGGAAGAAAGCTTGTGAAGTGGCACCCTGCCAAAACAGCAAAACTTCTATTTTCCCCTTCCTCCAAAACCGTATGAAACTCAATGGTTTCTCACAAAGCAGGATCTACAAACTGAGAGGGTTGCAGAGACATAAATAATAACACCAGGGGAGCAAAGGAATAGAGACCATGGACAAGGAAACCCCAGGGACAAGGGTGAGAAGGAAAAAGGCTCCTCAAAACCACATGTGCTGGTCTGGGAGCCCCTGCTCACCAGGAGCCACAGGCAAAGTGTGTCTGCAGCATTGTCCTTTTTCTCTCAATTGAATTCTTCATTTCTGCCAAAAAAATTCTTCAGCGATCTGTGGTATTTTCAGAGATCCCTGTTGAGGGGAGGAAAGATGAATCTGACTCCATGTTCTTAGAAGGCTAATTTATTATTTTATGATCTATATTTTATTGAAGAATGCTATACTAAACTATACTAAAGAATAGACAAAGGATACGGAAGGCTAAAAGATAATAATGAAAAACTCATGACTCTTTCCAGAGTCCCAACACAGCCTGAGTGTGATTGGTCATTAAGTTAAAACAATTCACATGAAACTAATGAAGCAATCACCTGTTGGATAAACAATCTCCAAACACATTCCAATGCAGCAAAACACAGGAGAAGCAAATGAGATAATATTGTTTTCCTTTTCCCCTGAGACTTCTCAGCTTCCCAGGAGAGAAATCCTGGGCAAGGCGATTTTTCAGAAAATATAATGGTGACAGTGATCCATCTCTAGAAACATGAATGATCTCTGAAGGCAAAATATTAGAATTTTCTCTGAAAGCAGCTGGTTAAAGTTTTGTTGCCTTCCTATGGGAGCATTTGTATCAACATTCCCTCTAAGCAATTATACTCACCATGTCTTTTTTTTCTGAATCAGAGAAAATAGAAATACATCCCTATCATCCCAAAAAAATCACCACATTAAATAATAGCCTCTAATGTTAATTATAAATTGGGCTGTTGGCTGCAGAGAACAGCACATAAACTTTTGGCTGGTGATTCTTACAGCCTACATCCACCTGCAAACATCCCTAAAATACAATCTTTCAACTTTCTAATGCATTCACTTTTTCAACTCTTTTCTTTTTCAACTCCTTCTGTGTGTTTGGGAGCTGGAATGATTGACCCTCTCTGCAAACATCACTGCCAAGGCAGACACAACCTGCTGAAGTTGTCAATTGGCTCCTGTTGTGTTCTCTGTCTGGGGATTTCACAGGCTCAACCTGCCAAAAAGAGCAGTTTTCTGTCTTATCACAGCTCCACAAGGGTTTTGCAAGAGGAAAAGTGGGCTTTCCATGCTTTCACTTTTTTATGTGGGATAACTAACTCATGTTTGGGGAACTCAGCTTATCCTGTGGAAATTTTTGGACTTTGGCAGTGGTAAAAATCAAATATATGGTGATTTCCTGATGATAATTAATTACAAAGGCATCAGTTAAAATTACAGATTGTTAAATTCGAGCATCACTTTTAGGCATTTAAAAGGGTCCATTCTGAAGCAAGATTTTGTCAAGCCCTTGTATGAAATCTCGAGACTGAACCCACAAAGCCCCGTGGATTGCTGAAAAAAAGGATAAAAAGCTGATGATGTGGGTTTGATTTCTGCAGGAGAGGCGCTGAATCTGATGTCATTCTCCTGTTTATCCCACTGCCTTGGGCGATGGCAAGGCAGAGGGCTTGACTGATTTCTAGAATGAAAGAATGTACAGCTTGATAAAGAGCTGACTGATTAGAGGCACTTCTCAGCTAATGACCGTCAATTAATGCTAATTTCCAAGGAGCAGCAGAGAAAAGAATGGATTCCCGCTGGCTACACCGAGCTGTCTGCAGAGATCAAATGACTTCCTTCTCTGCACGGCAGCATAAAGCAAAGAGTGAAAAGTCTCAGAGCACAATTGGGTTGGACTCGAGGATCCTGAAGGTCTCTTCAACCTGGTCATTCTGTGAATTCCAGGGTGAAGGATCTGGAGCATCCTGACTCTGTTAACACTGTGCAAATCTGCTTTGGATTTTAGGACCCAACATTCCTTTATGCCCACACTGCTGAAAAATATATCTTGGTGATGCCTTCTTCTCTGCATCCTGAACCACAGAGCTGACTATTGTTGTAATAGGACATGAAATGAATGACATGGAAGCTGAAACTTCTCAAGTAAAAAAAAGGAAGTTTATTTCTTGATTTTGATATATATAGAATTTTCAAAGTGACTCTGGATTGGAGGATGAAATTGCTACTTTTCTAATGACACTGGTTAAACTAACAGTCTAGCAAATTTTTCTTCTTCCAGAAAGGAATTAAAAAACAATTATTATTTACATAAAAGTGCATGAGAACTGCACTACAAAAATGTAAACATCAGAAGGCTTAGAAGAACTTAGAAGAACAGGGTGACAGACTATGGCACTGGCCTCTCCTGGGCTGGTGGACTTCAGATTTTCTCTTGAACAATTTTTTGACTTTTCTCAGTAAGTCTCAGACTTCCATCAGACAGTGCAAACACATTCCTACCTTCTGTACCTCTGGCACAGAAGAACAGCTCTCAACTAGACAAAGGAACAGGGATTCAGCTGCTCTTCACCCCCTCCTTAACACAGACAAAGCTTTAAGCAGAGCAAGGGCAGGACCCTTCAGAGAAGGGGACACAACTCTGTCACTACCTGGCACCAGCCACGCAGGGCTGGCACTGCTGGGATGCTCCAAGAGTGGTTCCAGAGGCTCCCAACAGACCCTAAAACTGGATACTGGCAGGAGATTGCAATCTCCAACGTGCAATCCCCAGTGCTGGGGCACAGATTGATGCGGCAGAAGTTGCTCTGCCCAGCTGGAGTTACTCTGGGCAAAGCTTCCCATGGCCAGGCCTTGCCTCTCACACTGCCTGGGCTTTAGGAAGGGAAGAGGGGAGGAGATGAGAGCTTGGCAGGTGGATGGGAATGGGAAATGGTGGGATCACCATCCTTGGAAATGCTCATAAGGTGTATCAATGTGCAAAGTCTTAGGATGGAAATGGGGGTGTGTATTTTATTTATCATCTGTTAAAAGTGGGGCAGTTATCCTCTGTTCCTTGGGCAGTTTTTTCTTTATCTCTCCCACAGCCAACCCTCCCTCCAGGAGATCTCTGCTGTCCATGGCCACTGAGTGTCCCTGCAGGGCTGATCCAATTCCAGCATCCCATGGGGAGATGCTGCGCCCAGGGGAGGAGCCAAGCATTCCTACCTGGATCCAATCTGAGCCTGGAGCAGCACAGCAGCCTTTGCCCCCTGCATTGCCAGAGGAGCAGCTTTCTGCTGCCCTGCATTGCCAGAGGGAGCCCAGGCCCATCTGCAGCAGCCCTGGAGCTGCAGAGGAAAACTCCCCCCTTGTGCAGGATCCCTGCTGCAGCAGCAGCACAGCTGGCACTGCAGGAGGGCTGAGCCCCCATGGGATGGGGCTGTGCCACCCCCTGACACACAGGGGGCAGGGCATGGTCTGACTCTGGCAGTGCTGTTTTGTATCACTGCATTGTTTATTTTTGTTTCTTTGCTTGTTTTCTTCCCTATTAAAGATCTGTTATTCCTATTCCCATATCTTTGCCAGAGAGCCTTTTAATTTCAAAATCTGAATAATTCTGAGGGAGGGGGTTTACATTTTCCATTTCAAGGGAGGCTCCTGCCTTCCTTAGCAGACACCTGTCTGTTCAAGCCAAGACAGGCACTTGGGGACTTGGTTTAGTTGTGGACTTGGCAATGCTAGGTTAATGGACTCGATCTTATAGGACTTTTCTGACTTTAATAATTCTATATTGTCCCTAAAATCTTCCCCTCTCAGCAGAAATGTTGTCACCAGCGCTGAGAATTTTTCTTGGAGATTTGTGGGGGAGCCTCTGGAGCGATTGCTCCTCATGGGTTCTGTTGTGTTGAGCATGTCAGCTGCCATCATCACCTCTTTGGGGTGTGGATCATGAACCCACCAAGTTTCACAGGCAGCCTTTCCCCCCACAAACTGCCTGGCATATGCTGCTCGAAATGAGAAGGAGGAAACTGGGTAGGGATCTTTCTGGGAGAACCTTAGGTGTGTGAAGAAGGCCAGATGGAATGAAATAACCCAGAAGAGCTGAGATGTCATATGTTTGGGAGCTTCCTAATTTTTTCAGTGCCATGGAAATGTATTTTTCACTGCCCTTTGCTACAAAAGCCCCCTTGTTGATCACACATCCCCCAGAGAAAAGAATGGGGAAAAGCTTCACATTTCTTGATAATCACCAAATACAGATAACCTGAATTGT
Source organism: Geospiza fortis (assembly GCF_000277835.1). Taxonomy (NCBI): domain Eukaryota; kingdom Metazoa; phylum Chordata; class Aves; order Passeriformes; family Thraupidae; genus Geospiza; species Geospiza fortis. Next base: position 822,914 of record NW_005054367.1, read on the forward strand.
CCTCAGGAAAGATTAGCACAGCACTGTCCTCCCTGCATTTCCAGCCATCATTTTCAAATCACCATTTTCAAATTCTTGAATTACTATAATTTTCCTCCCTGTCAGTTCACAAACACATCCATTACCATGGGACATGACTTTTGCTTTGTTAGCACATGAATGAAGGGATCCCAAGACAAGGCAGAAGTAGAGTTGGCAATATTCTCCTTCCACATTCCTGTAATCACTGTGGGTCAAATAAAAAACAGGAGGAAAACAAAAAATATGCAAATATTATTAAGTGGGACTTGCAGAGTCAAGAGCAGAGACCTGAGGGGCTTCTGTGCAAAATGTCCAATGCAGAAAGGCCAGGAGAGCTGGAGGGAGGAATATTCACTCAAAAATAAATACCTGGACAGTAAATACCTATCAAAATAAGTCAAAAGTAAATACCTGGCTTGCATCTGAGTTAACCCCTTCAGACCTCCTGAAACCAGCAGAGATCTGATCAGTCTGGGGAGGGCACAGCGCCAAAACAGCCCAGATAAACCATGATGTGAAAGAAACTATTTTCTCTTTTACAGCAAGGTACTCTAGAGTGATTAACTGAGCTGCCTGCGTTGTGAGGAAGGACAGTAGCTTTGGATATATTGGCTTTATTTTACTCAGTTCCTCTGTGCAGAGAGACTAAACACTTCTGATATTCCTGAAAACCTCGGTTATTCTATTCCACTCACTGCTGCACTGCTTGAAATCACATTATTACAGAGAATCTCAAGTGTCAAAAGATTTTTTTTTCAAAAGATAAATTCAGAGCCAACTTTTTTTTCCCCCTTATCCTTAAATCCTTTTTAACAGATTTCATTATTTTAGAAAGAGTTTTAACTCAAGTGTTTCAACTTTGGCATGTTCAACCAGCATCTCTAAGGAGCAGCTGACATGAGCTCCAATCTGACTGATCTCACAGGTCCTGTTATCTTTGCTCTGGAGAAAAAAAAATTCTCCATCTACTGATAAAAATATACTGAGAATTCTAAATCCTGACAAGTATCTTTATTTCTGACTGATGTTTTTCCTCAAAAAGAGGTCAAAGCCTGCAAGTTATTGGAAGAAACAGCTTTCCAGCACAAACGTCCTCCCTTGGGTGAGGAAAATGCTCTTTTCTGCCCTTCCCTTGGTGAGCAGAGTGGGCTTCTGAGTGAAAATATCCATGTGTGAGGACATTTGGATCACACAGAATTGGCCTGGTTTTGTCAAGTGCAAGTTCACCTGCTCTATTGTGGAAGAATATTCCAATTAGATGCTGAAATGTAGAATTTTATTCCCTTTGCACAGCCTTGATACCCACAGAGGGAAGAGAGACATGAGACAGAGCCTTTAGAGATTTGTGCTCCCCTGGGACAAAAGCTGGAAGATGCTGGGGCAGAGCATCTCAGAAGTCAGGAAATATTTATGTTTAATCCACTGAGCCAAATCCACATTGTCTTTCCAAACCAACCTCACAGATATGAAGGAGACTCTCTGGAGACCAAGCAGAGGATTTACCTCCCCTCCTTTTGGTGGTCTGGGTGTCCAGTCTAAGGCAGATGTCCAGAGAAATAGGATTCCCTAGAGGACAACTTCACCCCTTGTTTCTTGGGGTGGGCTAAATCCCATCATTTATTGACAGCAGAGGGACTGCAATGAGCAAAACTGCCTCAAATGTCTGAAGTCAGCTCAGATGAGATGAATCCCAGCGTGCTGCTCAGCATGGGTGGGGTTTTGGGATCTGCTCCACAGCAGGATGCAGCAGAGCTGGGAGGGTTTTGGGATCTGCTCCACAGCAGGATGCAGCAGAGCTGGGAGGGTTTTGGGATCTGCTCCACAGCAGGATGCAGCAGAGCTGGGATGGTTTTGGGATCTGCTCCACAGCAGGATGCAGCAGGCTTGGGAGGTTTTGGGGTCTGCTCCACAGCAGGATGCAGCAGAGCTGGGAAGAGTTTGGGATCTGCAAGATGCAGCAGGGCTGGGAGGTTTTGGGATTTGCAAGATGCAGCAGAGCTGGGAGGAGGAGCCAAGGCAGCAGGCAGGAGAAATATGGATCCAAAACTTGGAAATCCTCTCCAAACTCATGGCTGGGATTGTGCCACCTCTGTGGCTTGCTGTTGGATAAACAGCCCCATTTGTTTCAGACACTGCATGTTTCCACTTTGCAAAGCTGAAACACGCTCTACTAAATAGACACAATCCAGCAGCCCTCTCAAAGGGAAACGTCAGGAGCTCATTACCCAGCATTAGAAGGACTGTGGCATAAATTCTGCTTCCTTCTGGAATGAACACTGGGATTTATTGACTGAGAAAACTGGAGTTTCTTCATCCCTGGAGGTTTCAAGCAGGTGTTAGACATCCCTGGATAATGTGAGCACTTCATTTCATAGAGGAAGGATTTGAAGTTTGGTTCGTCTGGATAAAGCTTTTTTCACACAGGCAGAAGAAATGCAGCAGCACTGCCTTCTAAGCAGGATTGTGCCAAAATAACACAAAAGAGAGGGATGCTCCCAGCCAGGATGAGTCACTGATTTCTGTTTAGCTTTTCAGAAAGAGCTGGTCACTAACAACAATAAAAAAACTCATTTAAAATCATTCCAAGAGGGAATTAAAACACTGTAGCCTAGATGTCCTGTCCTCCCTTGTGGGATTCACATTCTCTGAACCTGAGAGAAGCAGAGAAGAGAATGATCAAAGCAATTCTTATCTCATTTGCTGCTCCTGTGTTTGTGCACAAATGGAATGCATTGTGGAAGATTGTTTACCTGAAGGGGTTTGGTTATTGGGTTCTGGTGTGAGTGTTTTGTTTTCTTGACCAATCTCTGCAAGCTGCGTCCTGAAGGTCGGTCAGGAGACAGTTAGGAGATTTTGTTCAGTTGAGTTCTTGGTCAGTTTCAGCTAAGATGTAGTGTAATATAGTATAGAATGTAATATAGTATAACAAAGTAATTAATTAGCCGTCTAATCAATGGAGTCAGATGCATCATTCTTCCCTTCATCAAGGGGTTGCCTGCAAATCTGATACTCCCATATTGACCCTCTAGGAAAGTGGATGGAACCTTTGGGGTTCATTCCCAGCAGCGTGTTAGTGCTTTATAACATGGGGTAAAAGTGCTCTGGGCCTTGTTTTGCCTGCTGGTGAAACTGGAGATCCTGGCACTGACCCTCCCTGCCCAGGAGCAGCAGGAGCGAGGTGTCCCTGCCAGGGCTTCCAGGAGCACCCAAAGCTGCCTGAGGGCTGAAGGGGTTTGCAGTGCCCAGGAGTGGCTGAGGAGAGGGAAACAGCACTGGGATGTTTCCCCAGGCTGCAGTGATCCACAGGGCTGGGGTGCTCTGAGTGCAGCAGCTCTGGTTGGTGTGACAGCAGGATCTCACTGTCCTGTGCCAGTGATGCCTTGGGAAGGCTGACCTAGAACAGAGACTAGATGGATCTAAACAATAAAGTATAATAAAAGAATAAAGAATAAATGAAATTTATTAAAAGGCTTCAATGGATGCACCTTGGGCAGCACAAGAGCCCAGCCAGGGCTGCACCCAAGATGAACCAAAATGGCCCCAAAATGCACGAGCGCTCCCGGGGTCTCTCCCTGGGATCAGTTCTGCTCCATTTGCATCTTGCAGTTCATTGTCCCATTCCAGCTTTAGCCCCTGCAGTCCCACCCTGCTTGTTTTTCTCTCTGCAGCCCACGG
>NW_005054367.1:826730-853382 GCF_000277835.1 Geospiza fortis
CACACTAAAGCAGCACAGAATCTGAAAAATATAAAAGCTAAAACCTTCAAAATATTAAAGCTAAAACCTTCAAAATATTAAAGCTAAAAGCATCACCAGCAGATCAGACACAGCTGCCAAGGATGGCACAACCACAAGCAGTGGTTCCACTCGTCCTGTGCTGACTCCAGGCCACAGAACCATAAAATCACAGAATGGTTTGGGTGGAAGGAGCCTTAAAGATCATCTCCTTCCATGGGCAGGGACACCTTCCACTGGACCAGGTAGCTCCAGGTCCCATCCAGCCTGGGCTGCAACACTCCCAGGGCACGAAGAGAAGCACCAGCCTCTCTGGGTCTGGAGGCTGTTATAGGTGTTTGCTGTATTTTTGTTAAGGTTTAATAAACCTTTTAAAATTTTTCAAGTGAGCAGTTGTCTCTCACAAGGCTGAGCAGGTCCTTGCCAGGAGGATGCTCCATGCCCTGGCTCAGGACCCAGCACAGAGCAGGGCAGACACTGGTGCTAACCTGGAACACAGCACAGACACCCCACAAAACAGAGCAGACAAACTCTGGCTTAAAATCTGGGGAACTGGAGGAGCAGACTCAGAACAGAGAGAGCCTGGTTCCACTCCAGCAGGAGCCCATATTAAAGTTCCATTGACTCCAACAGCACAACAACAAAGCCCTGGCACTTCAAAGGTTTCTTTTATGGTGCTTTTCCCATTAATAAGCATCATCTGCTCCTGCATCATCTGCTCCTTTCAACAGGAGAGCCACCCCCTGATTTGCTCCCAGCACTTGGCTCCCCAGGGACTGGCTGTGTTTATATAACCAGGGATGGGCAGAGAGGGGACTGACAGCGTCCCAGAGCACAGGAGCAGCTCCAGGGTGACAACAACAGGGCACTTGGCTCCCAGCAAAGGCATTGTGCCTGCCTGGAGAGTCCTCCTGTTTCCAGTTCTGCTGCACAAACCACTAACTCAGCCCACAGAGCAGGAGATGAATGCCTGGGGTCTCTAAAAATGACTTATTGTCATGCAATTAGCATTTGTGTCAGGGAGTTGCAGCAGTTCTTTCTGGAGTCCACAATACAATGGATTTTTTTTTAAGCTGGGAAAGCTCTTGGAGTGTAAAAGCAAATTTTTTTTGGACTAAAAATTGCAGAAATTGGAGGTATTCAAAAGTCAGCTGGACATGGTCTAGGGCAACCAGCTCTAGGTGGCCCTGCTTGAGAGGAGGTTGGGCCAGGTGACATCAGAGGTCCCTTCCAGCCTCAGCCAGTGTGTGGCTTTAAATACAGGATTAAATTCCCTTTAAATACAGGAATAATCCATCTGCTGGGCTTCAATGCAATTTTCCTAGAGAACTATTTGATATCACCATGGACAGCCCAGGGTGCACGCCCAAAGTAAATCTGTGCGTGGCCTAAGGAAGAAAGGAGAGAAGAGGTAGGAAAAGAAGGATTGTTCTGAATTTCTGCTCTAACCCAGAGCAATGTCAGATTCCCAGGTAAGCCAGACAGAGCCTGGTGCCACTGCTGTCCTCAGCTGCTCCATAAGACTTCTCTTCAATGAGGGAGAAGAAATACCCCTGGAACTTGCCCTGAGTTTTGTGTCATATCCTGATTTTCTGAGTGTAATGTTGATACTGGCTGTGCCCTTACAATAAAATCTTGGAATCACTGAGGATGGAAAAGACCTCTGAGATCACAGAGTCCAGCACTGCCAAGTCCACTACTAAACCCTGGCCCCAGGTGCCACATCCACATGTTTTTTCAGCACCTCCAGGGACAGTGATTCCAGCAGCTCACTAGGCAGTCATTTCCAATGCCTGGCCACATGTTTAGTGCAGAAATTCTATTAAATATCTGATCTAAACCTCCCTGTGTATGACTTAAGTACATTTCCTCTTGTCCTACCTTGTGTTACCTGGGAGAAGAGACTGACCCCCACCTGGCTTCACCTCCCTGTCCCCTCTGAGCCTCCTTTTCTCCAGGCTGAGCCCCTTTCCCAGCTCCCTCAGCTGCTCCTGCTGCTCCAGAGCCTTCCCCAGCTCTGTTCCCTTCTGAGGACACTCTCCAGCCCCTCAATGTGTTTCTTGTTGTGAGGATCCCAAAACTGACCCCAGGATTCCAGGTGGGTTTAATGTGAGGCCTCACACTGCAGATTAGCACTGACCCCCCTCTTCATTCTTTTGTTGTTTACTGGAGGATAACAAGTCTCTCGCCCCACTCTGATGGTTTCAAACCAGCTGATTCCAAGAGTTTTGAATTGCACAGCAAATTAAATCACCCCTTCCAACAACAAAGCTGCTTGGGCTGTTCTCACATCTACTCTGCTGTCTTGGTTTGAACAGACAGGTGTCTGCTAAGGAAGGCAGGAGCCTTCCTTGAAATGGAAAATGTAAACCTCCTACCACTGAATTGTTAGGATTTTGAAATTAAGGGGCCCTCAGGCAAAGATATGGGAGTAGGAATAACAGTTCTTTACTAGGAAAATAAAATTACAAATTAAGTAATACAGAGCAACCCTGCCAGAGTGAGACCATGCCCTGCCCCCTGTGTGTCAGGGGGTGGCACAGCCCCATCCCATGGGGGCTCAGCCCTCCTGCAGTGCCAGCTGTGCTGCTGCTGGAGCAGGGATCCTGCACAAGGGGGGAGTTTTCCTCTGCAGCTCCAGGGCTGCTGCAGATGGGCCTGGGCTCCCTCTGGCAATGCAGGGCAGCAGAAAGCTGCTCCTCTGGCAATGCAGGGGGCAAAGGCTGCTGTGCTGCTCCAGGCTCAGATTGGATCCAGGTAGGAATGCTTGGCTCCTCCCCTGGGCGCAGCATCTCCCCATGGGATGCTGGAATTGGATCAGCCCTGCAGGGACACTCAGTGGCCATGGACAGCAGAGATCTCCTGGAGGGAGGATTGGCTGTGGGAGAGATAAAGAAAACTGCCCCATGAACAGAAAAGTGCCCCACCTCTGACAGATGGGAATAGAAAATACTTAACCCTCTTGCAAAAGATTGGTGTTGAGTGGCAGGAGTTTGTTAATTTTGCAGGCCGGTCCTTGCTCTGGGTTTTGCTTCAAACAAAGGATTTGTCTTGCTCCAAAGAAAATGGGAGAGCACAAGAGGTGAGTGAAGGTGTTTCTTATGCCATGCAGAGCTCCAGCTGCCTGACAGAACATCACAGCCCACCCTGGCTGAGTAGAAAATAGGGAAATGGGGCTTTTTCCATTCCCATCCCTCTTCTCTCTCCTTTAAAGCCTCCTCTCCTTTGAAGTATTGTTTAAAATCCAAGAACCAGGATACCACTTATTTACTCCCCCTCCAAAGGAAGTCTAAGGTAGCAAGATAATGCTTTAAATGTCAAAAATCTCTTCTCTCCTGAGCAGGCACCCAGCAAATCCCTGGGGCTGCTGCAAGCTCACACTGCCAACTCCTGAGCTCTGGGAACATGGGCACTTCACCAGGACTGCTCACATGGGCAAGATATTTATTTATTAACTATTTAAATATTTATCAACAGCTTTAAGAGCCTTCCCTGCTGGGTTTCTCACAGAGCCAGGAGCAATGTGAAGCTTTGGGAATGCACAAGGACCAGGAATGCTCTGGGTGTCTCAGGGTGGTGGCTGAATCACCAGGAGCATGAGAGTTACTGATCCTAAATATCCTGGAGCTGAAGGGCTCACAGACATTTTTTTTCCCCCAAACCATCTGGCTTCCATGTCCTCCTGGAAGGATTTCCAACCCATTTCTTCACCTGCAAGTTTGGGTTTTAAGGCTTCTTGGTGGGAATCCAAAGAGTTTTCTGGCTGTGTTGGCTAAAACTCAGCCTAAACATAAGATCAGCTGGGCTTTGAAGGACAAAGATGGCTTTCCATAGCATTTAAAAGAAATAAATCTGTGAACTACGCTCTAGGCCTTTGAGGAAGTCATTAAAGCTGATGAAAAATCTTGCTTGTTTTATTTTCTCCACCAGCTTGTTGGTCCTCTGTAGATAGATAAAACCACTTGGAAAATGTAAGTGTCTCTACCCTCTAAAATGAATTTATTATCCTTATTCACTCTTGCAGACTTTACACATAGAAATCCTGACAATCCTTTCTCAAGTGGAGGAGAGTGAATGAGTCTTGAGGAGGGTGACAGAGGGAATCAGGGAGATTAAACCAAACAAGAGCTGAAAGAAGAAGCAATAACTGCCCTGCACCAGAGAAAACTTGTCCTTTTAGCACAGGCTGAGCATTTTAATTTGGAGTTAATCTTTTCCTTGGTCCAAAGAACGAGTGGTGCTTCTCTCCCAGGGTGCATTTTTACTACATGGAGGATGTACCTAAGAAGTACAGCAAGGAGGAAGGAAATGTTCTCTACACTACAAACCAAAGCAGGATAAAGATCAGCAGGCAGCCAAGTGAAGGCTCTCAGGAGTGAGAATGGGATGCAGTGATTATTATATCTAGATAATTATGATTGGATTTATTGCTAATGCAGAACCAAATTATTGCCAGTGCAGTATCTAAAGAACTACCCCATCATCTACATAGTTTAGATTATAGCTAATTTTATTTTAAATAGATCATTACAGATTAAAGTTGGGTTATGGTCCCTCCTGTTGAGTCACAAGCTTTTCTGATATTCCTATGCTGTCTAAACTTCTCAGAGAAGTCTAAACTGCTTAGTCTCAGATTTGGTCAAAAATCTGTGTCTAAAGGGTTACAATATAAGCAGGTTTGGCCAGAAACACACAGGTTTACACTCTCTGATCTCACAGAACTCACAGTTAAAAAGCATCAAGGCTATTGAGCTGCTTTAGGATTTTATCTCTGTATTTGACCAGATTTTAGTGCCGTTTATCACCGATCCAGAAGTGAATGCTCCTTGCCTTGGAGCTGCAGGGATGGCAGGGTGGGATCCAGCCAGCAGCAGCCTGGACACACCAGTTTGCCCAGTTGGCCCAGCGTCCAGCTGCATTTTATCCTCTTATTCAATAAAATCAATCACAAACACCTCAGCTCCCCCATCCCTGGAATTCACCATTTAAAGGAGTATCCAGGCAGCTCCTTCTGCAACACCCACGTGCTGTTCATAGAATCATGGAAGAGGTTAGGTTGGCACCTTTAAAAACCATCTCATCCCACCCCCTGCCATGGGCAGGGACACCTCCCATTGTCCCAGGTTGCTCCAGCCTGGCCTTGGACACTTCCAGGGATCCAGGGGCAGCCACAGCTTCTCTGGGCACCCTGTGCCAGGGCCTCAGCACCTTCACAGGGAAGAATTTCCTCCTAATATCCAATCTAACCCTGCTGTATTTCAGTTTAAAGCCAAAGTATTCTTGGGATGAACCACATTTCCCATCGGAGAGTGTGCAGAGGGAGATGAGGGCTGTGGGTGGGATGTACCCAGAGACTCGGCTCTCCTGCAGGGCTGTCACTCAGGGCAGCCCTGGGCATTTGGTCACACATTGATCAGCAGCTCTCCCAGAGCTGTTCACAGCTCCCAGGGCTGTGTCCCCCCTCCCTGTGACATCAGAGGGGACACAACCCCTCCCTGGGCTCCTGGAGAGCAAATTCACACGTGTCTCTTGCCTTTAGTCTCCATGTCAGACCCCAGAGAGGAGAGGGGCTGGGAAGAGGCAGGAGAAGAGGGGAGGCAGCAGCACATGGGGGTTGGGTCCTGACATCGGGATTTGCATGGCAATTTCTGCACATCCCTGCCTGAGCCAGAGCCCAGCCTGCAGCATCCAGCTCAGAGGGCAGAGGTGTGATCCAGCCCAGCCTAAGGCAGATGTCTCAATTAGAGCAGATCATTCACACCCTTGAAATTCCTCCACTGAATAGAAGCTGCTCTCACTACCAGAGAGCCTGGCTGGGCTGCAAGGATTTTTGAAAGCAAGAGAAAATGAGGCACCAGCACAGCACAGGCTCATGCCCAGACTCCACTTTAGTTCTCTGGACTTGGAAAACACCAGCCAGTCCTAGGGATACACGTTTGGCTGCCTTTCAGTGGGATGTGGGGGCTGAAAGGCAGCAGATGCCAGGCAGGACTCACTGCTTGAGTAGCCACAAGTTCGTTGCAGGTGGTTTTTGGCAGGGAGGACCTGTGGGCTTTGCTGTGGGGAAAGGAAGAGCACTGGACAGCAGCTGCTGTGCTGGAAAGGCCCTGGGAAGGCTGCTCTGCTCACAGCAGGGCTGTGCTGTCTGTTCAGCCTTGTGATGTTGTATTTGTTAGGAAATGCCCCAATGAAGGCAGGAATGATGAATCTGACTCCATGTTCTCAGAAGGCTAATTTATTATTTTGTGATACTATATTATATTAAAGAATACCATACTATATTAAGAATACAGAAAAGATAATAATGAAAACTTGTGACTTTTTCCAGAGTACCAACACAGAAAAGATAATAATGAAAACTTGTGACTCTTTCCAGAGTCCCAACACAGCTTGGCCCTGATTGGCCAAAGAGTCAAAACTCACAGCAGAGTCCAATGGAACAATCACCTGTGGGTAAACAATCCCCAAACACATTCCACATGTGAGCACAACACAGGAGAAGCAAATGAGATAAGAATTGTTTTCCTTTTTCTTGGGGGCTTCTCAGCTTCCCAGGAGAAAAACCCTGGGTGAAGGGATTTTTTCAGAGAATGTGAATGCCACAGCACACATCATTTAGACACTGATAGCTGCAGGTTTTTATGTTATCTCATAATGGAGTAGCTGCTTTGGGGTAGAAAGTTGCAACCACAGCAGAGAGAGCAGGACCAGGGGATGAAGGGTGACTGGTGCAGGGATAATTATCCAGGCTCTTGCAGCATCCCAGTTCCCTGCTCACCACTTCAGACTCTTGGGGATGTTTGGTCAGTCCCACAGTGGTGTCAGCACGTGGGGCAGGGTGAGTAGGGCAGGGAGGGTATAAGAGCTGAAATGAGGGATGCAGGACTCCAGGCAGTTCTTCCAAATGCAGTTTATTACATCCCAGAGGTTACAGCAGTCCAGGGGGGTGGGTGACAGAGCTGTGCCTACAGCTGTCAGCTCCAGCTGCAGGCAGGCCTGGAGACCCTTTGGCTTTGGTTACAATGCATTATAGACTTTCCTTTGCTGAACATCTTAATGCAGAAGAACCAATCTATCCCTTAACTATTGTCTATAGCCTGTCATAACTACTATAATTACCATGTTCATGTTACTGTTCTCCAATCACTAAAAGTTAGTACATTACAATTTAAGCTAGAAGTTGTTTATCAGTTTTCTTGCAGTGGAAAATTCTGAGACCTTTTTTCTACTTGCAACATTTGCTGACTTGCTTGCCTGTGCTATCTTTCTGCTTGGTAAAAACATCTTCTTGTTTGAGGTGGCTTTATCCTTTGCTCTAAGTCATAAAAACCCCTTCTAACTAACACATCCTTTGCCTCCTTGGTTATCCAGTAAGACTGGCTCAGCAATTCTTTTCTTCTATATCAAAACTTGCTTCCATCTCTATTCCTTCTTCAGATTTTACATTCAAAAATCTCTGCCAAGCGCACATATCTGTGAGACTTCCTTGTCAAACCTTCATCCTTCCCAACAGGAGGGGGTTCTGTTTTGGGGGCATCACAGCCACAATCCTTCCTTCTCCCTCCTGACAGAGCAGGACAGAGTGACCAGGAGCTCTCCCCAAGAAAACAAAACCAACTTCAGGTTCAAGAAGCCCATTGACTGTAGGAAGCAGATAAGTCACTGTGATCTGGCCAGGCTTGAAATCAGCACTGGGGCCATTTGTGCTTACACCAGTTTTTCATTTTGAGCTCTTATCAGATGAATATGATGGATATGGAAGCAGCCACAGACACTGCAGTTGTTTTCTTTGTGGTAGGAGGGGAAACTGTGGGCTTGGGCTGCACAGTGAAGCTTTAAGATGCAGGCCAAAAAAAGAAAATATTTCCTTGCTAATCAGATGCTCAAAAGCAATTAAAGAAAAGCAGGGAGTTGGAATAGCATAGAAAATAAGTTGTAATTTTGAACACTTTATTCTCTTGTATCACATTTGCCTTGCTGTGAGAGCTGTTTCCTAAATTGACACAAACAATCCCTAGTGCAACAAGGCAGTGAGGGGCTCCCTCAGCCTCAGCTGGCACCTCTCATGTTTGCAAATCTCAGGAGCAATCACAGGCTCACCTGAACAAATAACTGGGCTCCCTGCTGCTTTATCTGCCCACACCCAATTGTCCATCCCTCCTGAATTGTGTGTACCCAGCACAACATGCCACCTCTTGCCCTGAAGCCTCCTGATGTGATTAATTGTGGCATCTTTAATAAAACCTGTGGCAATATTTCCTTCTAAATAGGAAAAAGCAAATATTTTGTTTACCCATGCTCCTTCATTTTGCCAAATTTCATTTTTATTCCACTGTATAATTAATCAGGCAGTGGTGCATATGACAGCTTGGCTTAAATTTAGTTCTCACTTCCCCTATGTAGCCTTGTCAGACACAGCTGGCAGGTCAAACACGGGGTTGGGGCTGTCTGAAAAAGCAACACAGCAATCTCCAGCCTGGATCAGGTCTTTTCTCCACCAATTTCAGCATCTTGTCTCCAATGGCAACCAGCTCCAGGCCCTCCAGAGAGCGAGAGGTGCACAGGTGCTGGAGGAGAAGGATTCATCAACACCCTACCTGCCCAAAGGTGTTCCTGAGCTAGGGGGTCCTCTGCCATCAGAGGGTGGCAGGACACACTCCCACATCCTCCTCAGCCTGGTGTGGAATTCACATTCTCTGAAAAAATCCTTCTGCCCAGGGTTTTTCCTCATGAGAAACTGAAAGGCAGAGACAGGCCTCAGAGAAAAGGAAAACAATTCTTATCTCATTTGCTTCTCCTGTGTTGTGCTCATGTGGAATGTGTTTGGAGATTGTTTACCCACAGGTGATTGTTTCACTGGATTCTGGTGTGAGTTGTTTTCACTCTTTGGCCGATTGGGGCCAAGCTGTCTTGGGACTCTGGAAAGAGTCAGGAGTTTTCATTATTATCTTTTTAGTAAGTATCTTTTCTGTATTCTTTAGTATAGTTTAGTATTCTTTAATATAATGTAGTATTATAAAGTAATAAATTAGCCTTCTGAGAACATGGAGTCAGATTCATCATTCCTGCCTTTGCTGGAACATTCCCTGCAAATACAACACCCTGGGTGGCTGCTGATCCTTGTTCCCTCTGAATGCCCATGGGACAGTCCAAGCCACTCAGAGCTTGGTGGCTGCTCAAGGCTTCAGACTTGTGGAAATGTCATGGGGTAAAATGGGAGAGATATTTATGTTGTATATCATTAAAAATTATTTTCTGCAAAGTACAGAACTTCAGGCTCTGTAAGGTAGAAGGTGAGATCATTTCAGTCCTGTGCTGATCTCTGCACCAGGGAAGTGCAGCACAGAACTTGCAGGTGCAGAGGGCTGTGAGATTTACTCTTTACCCTTTCTCCATGTAGGGTTTCTCTCCTAGTTTCATTCATTTCACCTTCCCACCAAACACCAAACACGTGCAGGCTGGGATAGGCACCACTGCAATCACTTGCTTCTACTCTTTGATCCCTTGCCAGCTCTGTGCAGATCTGTTTTTCCAGGTTATTAATCCCACAGATGGGTAAGCTGGACCTGTGTCTTGCCTTTTGCTGACCTGAGGAATGATCTCCCAAAGGAGGACAGGGCTTGGACATGCCATGCCAGCACCCCTGTGTTTCTTGGAACACTGTTCATACCAGGACATCAAATCATGATGCAGTGGAGACAGGATTTGCCAGGTGAAAGTCTTGGAGGATTAGGGGGGGTTTAGGAGGAAAGGAGCTTGGGGGTGAGATTCTGTTCTGGGAAGACACTGGGAAATAATTCTCATTTAAATAAGAGCAAACAAAGGCAAGTTTATAATATATATTTGGGAAACAGAGAGAGAAACAGAGAGGATGTGAGCAAAACACATTCACGCATTTATTTATGCAAGAGACTTTATTGGACCAAAAGTGAAGCATTACCTTAACAAACAAAATAAAACAAACAACAACAACAACAAAAAAAAAAAAAAATCACAAAATCCCCACAATATAACAGCAAATTGTCCCAAGTGTGAGGTTTTCTAAGTGGGAGAACCAGGCAGGGCTTTCACTGGCATCTAGTGGTGGATTGCAGAGGCAGCTGTTGGCACAGCTTCGCTTCCAAAGTGGATTTCCCTGGGACAATGGAGACACTTCAGGCTGGGGCATCACCCCTTCCAAACTGGGCTTAAATAGATGTTTTTGGACACAGCCTAACTCTGTCAAACCCTCACAGCTTTGTCTGTGAAACATTTTGTGCCTGAACATAAAACGCTTGGAGTCTGCATTTCACCATGTGAACAAAACCTTGGGATCATACCACAGAATCTTTCCTCTCTCTTTCTTTGGATTTTGGGGCTTTGCATGAGTCTGAGGGGCCATCAGGCAGATCTGGCCTGTTTGGAGGAGAGGCTGAGCTGGGGCTGGGGAAATGCAAGTGTCAGTGGAGAGGAACAGGAGCTCTGAGGATGCAACTCCTCTGCCCTACAGGAGGTGTCCACTTTGGAATAAGCTAAATTGTGCCCCAGTGGACAAATGGACACAGCTGGGATGGCACAATCCTGGCCCCTTCCTCCAGAACCTTCTGGAAGGCAAAGAAGTCAGACACAGACAGTCTCCACCTCTCCAGTTGCTCACACTGTTCCCACAGCATCCATTCCAGCACTCTTTGATGTGTGTGTCCTGGTGGTGCTCCATCCCCGCTGTGGCTCTGTTGTACCCACCTGGCAGCCACTGAGAACCTGCTATGAGGGATATGGTTAGCGTGAGGGTGTGAGGAGTGCAGGAAATCCTACAGCAAGAAGGAGAACCTGAGGTGGCACCAGCAGATCCACAGTGTGGTGGTGTTCGGAGGGGTCCCAAGACGAGGGAAGTGATGAGAATCTTGACTCCATGTTTCAGAAGGCTGATTTATTATTTTATGATATATTAAAAGAAAATGATATATTAAAACTGTACTAAAAGAATAGAAGAAAGGATTAATCAGAAGGCTTGAAGGGAAAGAAAGGGAATGGAATGATAATAAAATCTTGTGACTGACCAGGGAGTCTGAGACAACCGGACTGTGATTGGCAATTAATTAAAAACAACCACATGACACCAATCAAAGATGCACCTGTTGCATTCCACAGCAGCAGATAATTATTGTTTACATTTTGTTCCTGAGGCCTCTCAGCTTCTCAGGAGAAAAGATCCTAACAAAAGAATTTTTCATAAAATATGTCTGTGACAGACCACAGGGGAGCAGAGGAGCTCTTCCCTTGTGGGGCTTCACTCTGGGCCACCTGGCTACCCCCAGAGCATCCACACAGGGGAGAGACCCTTCCCCCTGGGGATCTGCCCAGCAGAGGACTCACACCAGGGTGAGATCTCCCAGGATGTCTCCAGGATCTCCCCCAGTGCCCAAACACACACCCCTGGCAAGGGGAGCGCTGAGTGCCAGAAGAACTTTGTGAAGAAGTCTCAGGTTTGTTGTTGCTGAAATGGCTCCCAAGGTATTAAAAGTCTTTTTTCCCAGCCCTGCAACCAAGGAAGAAGTCGAGATTCCTCAGCTCTGCTTTTCAAGGTTGTTTATTTTCTCTTATCTATGACATTTTTTCTGTGACCTGCTGAGATCTGTCCAGCAGGTTGGGTTGTGGCACAGTGGCCACCCTTGAGGGGGAGTTAGCTTTTTATACTAAAAACTACATGTACTTTATTTACAATAATTTTCCAATACCTATCACCTATGTTAGACAGTCTGTCTCTACTCTAAACCAATCAAACAGTGTCACCATCACAGCAGAAGATGGAAGAGAAGAAGAAGATGGAGGAGAAGAAAGAAGATGGAGAAGGAGAAGGAGAAGGAGACAGGACATGCCCAGATTCCTCCATCTTGCCTCTTGAACCCCCATTCTAAATCCCCAAAATTCTACTTTTTCACCCTGTGACAAATTCACTATCATTCTACTCAAACTCTTGTGGCTTGTAAATCCACACACAGAGTTGGTAATTGTTTCCATGGGTTAAAATCAAAGGCACAGGTGTTTTTGACTCCGTGCCAAGGTCTCTGAGCCCCTGCCAGGGTCTTGAGTCACCCAGGGCAGTCAGAGGAATGTCCTGGGTTCTGACAAAGAAGGGCTCCCTCACAGGGAGGTGCACAGGCAGGAGGAGCTCTCCAAGTGTCCCCAGTGCAGCGGGAGCTTTGGGCAGAGGGCCACGCTGCTGGCTCACCAGAAGGTGCACCTCTGTAATGTCTCCTCAATAAATACGTATTTAAGGAAAAGGAAAATTGAGCCTCTTTTCTAGTTTCTGGGGTGGTTTTATCACAAGCATCACTGAGAGAACCACGCTGTGTTCTCCCCACACTGCAACAGGTGAGCAGTGCCAGAGCCAGATGTGCACCTGTGGCAACCAAATGGGTTTGACTGGGGATTATTACAGAATCACAGAATGGTGTGGGTTGGAAAGGACTTAAAGATCATCCATGCCATGGGCAGGAACATCAGGATTGAACAAAGCAAAATCTTCTCAGTAGCAAAACAGCCTTTATCCTTTTCCTTCTAAATCCATTAAAAAGGCTTCCAGATAATAACAAAATGCTTAAAATCCAAATCATGGGCCCATTTTGCACTGCATAGGTGTAACAGAAACCCACTTTAAACATTCCCTGAGCAGTCTCTGTCACCAAGGAAAAGGATGCCCACAAGTGAATTGAACGGGTAAAACTGAAACCAATAGAGTTAAATCTAAGTAAATGCTAATGAAGAGACATCCAAGCTCTGATGACTTTTAACAAGAAATCTGGTTTTGCACTGTAGTAAGGCTTGTCTTGAGACAAGCTAGGCACATTTTTTCCACTAATTCAGGAAGAATTTGGCTGAGGACTGTAGCCATGGTATTTTCTGAAAAATCCTTTCCTTAGGATTTTTTCTCCTGAGAAGCTGAGAGGCCTCAGGAACAAAATGTAAACATTGATTATCTGCTGCTGTGGAATGCAACAGGTGGATCTGCGATTGGTCTTATGTGGTTGTTTCTAATTAATGGCCAATCACAGTCAGCTGGCTCAGACTGTGTGGTCAGTCACAAGCCTTTGTTATCATTCCTTTTCTATTCTTAGCTAGCCTTCTGATGAAATCCTTTCTTCTATTCTTTTAGTATAGTTTTAATATAATATTTTCTATAAAATAATAAATCAAGCCTTCTAAACATGGAGTCAGATCCTCGTCTCTGCCCTCATCTTAAGACCCCTGTGAACGCCTCACTGACAATCTGTGGGTATAACTGCAGCATCAGTTCTGTCTCCAGCCTTCAGCACAGCCTGTCTGGATGGAGATGGAGCTGGGCACAGGCTGTGCTGGGCAGTGTTGCAGCAGGAGAGCTCCTCTCGTGCTCAGTAGGACACAGTTGGCGCTCGACGTGTCCTGCTGTGGTGGGAACCAGAGGGTCCTTGGCTCCAGAGCAAACATCTGCTCCAGAAGAAGTGCCTTGGGATGTTTACTTGTCCTTTGAGAACAGGATGGTTCCCATGAGAACTGCTTGGAGAATCCCAGGCTGTGGAGAGTCTGATGTCCCCAGAGATGGGGAGTGAGGGGAGGAAGGAGAGCAGGGTGAAAGCTGGGTGAGCAGCAGGGCTCTGAGTATCCCACACTTCCAAAGGAGCTTTGCCTGCTCAGATTTGACACTGAGGAATGAGTATTTGCCCACCACCACCACCCCCCCGGCTGCCTCTCATCCCACCCAGAGCCAAGGGGAAGCACCATGTGGGGCCAGGTGGGGCTCAAGGTATGCTTGGAGCCACCTCCTCCATCTCCTGATCCAAATCCCTCCCTTCAGAGGGATTTCTTGTGCTGGAACAAAGCCAAGGTGAGAGATCTCCATCAGAGCTCCAAAGCTTCTGGTTTGTCATCCCCTGCAGATCTTCTGAGGGGATGAGGCCCTCAGAAGGCCCTTGTGAAACCACAGAGAAATCTGTGACCTCAGCCAGCTTTAAGGTCCCTTCGAACACAAGGGGATTCTCTAATTCCATGATTTCATCCCCAGTAAATGTACCTGGTGCAGCAGCACAAGGTCACAGATGTCAGGGGAACTGTTCCCGTCTCCTCTGCCTAATGACAGGACAGGACAATTCAAACAGGACAGACAGTCAAACCAATTTCTCCTGACAATCAGGAGAAATTGGTTTGACTTCTAAGTGACACACACATGAAATCAGAAAACACAAACTGCACAAAATATGCAGTGTCAAACACAGACTGAACTCCTTTTTTACGGTACTGTGTTTTTTTTTTTTAATTAATAATGAATGAATTAACAACATTTGCTTTAAAAACTCCTAATTCTGAGAGTGTGTCCCCAACATTTTGACCTGTGCTGCCAGAGGAAGGTGCTGCTGATAAATAACCAGGCTGAGTGGCTGTGTCTGTAATTCAGGCAGGCCAAGGACACTTCTCCAGCCCTGAGGGCACCCAGCTGCCCTGCACCCACACAGATGAACCCCATTTGGGGTGGCATCATCCACCTCTGCCATGGGACCCATCCCTGACTCCAGCTCTGGCTCAGGCTAAAAGTTTCAGCATGAGAGTTGAGAAAATTGTGCTGTGTCACAGACACATTTTATGAAAAATCCTTTCCTTAGGATTTTTCCTCCTGAGAAGCTGAGAGGCCTCAGGAACAAAATGTAAACAGTGGTTATCTGCTGCTGTGGAATGCAACAGGTGGATCTGTGATTGGTCTCATGTGTTTGTTTCTAGTTAATGGCCAATCACAGTCCAGCTGTCTCAGACTCTGTCTGAGCCACAAGCCTTTGTTATCATTCTTTCCTTTTCTATTCTTAGCTAGCCTTCTGATTAAATCCTTTCTTCTATTCTTTTAGTGTAGTTTTAATATAATATATATCATAAAATAATAAATCAAGCCTTCTGAAACATGGAGTCAGATCCTCATCTCTGCCCTCATCCTGGGACCCCTGTGAACACCACAACTGTGCTGTGCACAGGAATATAATTTATTTTTTAGTTAGGTGGCCCTTCACCCTGAATCAGCACATGTCCAGCAGCCACCTATTGCTCCAGGAGCTGAGCCTGGCTGGCAGGAGCATGGATTTATTGTGGCTTTCTGAGGGCATCAGCACTGCTGGTTGTAGCACAGCCTAATGCAGGCAGGGTGCTCCAGAGCTCCCAGGAACAGGCTTCCCTGGGAGCTGGGGGTTCTCAGGGAGGGAATCATTGTCCTGGACTCTACCTCACCCTGTCAGGCAGAGGATGCTGGCCTGGCTCTGCCACTGTCACACCATATGTCCTTTTTCGGTCCCCCTCTCTACATTTCCCTTTTGTGAGGAGTTTTGAGCTCCACACACAAAAAGGTCATGGAAGGGGAGAGCAGGAGGGCTCCTGGAGTGATTATTGTCTGTGCAAGGCCAGGAGCTGGGCTCGATGGTCCTTGTGGGTCCCTTCTAACCCAGAATATCCCATGAATTCTGTGATTCTCTCCTTGCCCAGCTCTGAGGGGCTCAGCCACAGAACAGAGTGAGAGCATCCACATGGACAACAGGAGGTGCCTGCTGGGCTTTTATAATGCAAAGCAGCTCAGTTTAGCTGCCTAAACACAGCAATTTAAAAAGACAAATATAGTAAATAAAAAGCCATTTCCAGCCTTCTGCAGCATGGGCACTGCATCTCCCTAAAACAACACCAAACTTTTTTTTTTTTTTTGACAGATTCCATATGCTGCATCCCCTTACTTTATTCTCTCCCAGTAGATCTGTTTGATTTGGAAGATTCCCTGCAGCATTTCTGTCCCTTTAATTGGCCTTTTTTTTCCCCTACATTTGTTTCACTGGTGGTAAATCCATCAGTCCTAAACAGGCAGAGTGATAACAGACCGTGATAACAGGAACACACACCAAACTACCACGTGAAAAGCTGGGAATGAATCCATTCACTGGGAGACAGGCCGTGGTGGAGGACTGCTGCTTCCTGAAAGCTTTGTAGCCTTTTTTTCCTGTTTTGTTTTGTTTTGTTTTGTGCAAGATGTTCTTGCTCCAGTAATCTTTGCACAGCTCTGCCCTATTTCTGCAAGCTGCAGACACAGCAAGGCTGGCTCAGCCCTTTTCCCCCAGTCCGCCCCTGCTCGCCCCTGGCTCAGGGATTTTCTTTCAGGAATGAAATGAAAGTGGGGAATAAATTACCCAGCACCCCGTTTCTCACTTGTTGGGAAAGATGAAAGTTTGACAAGAAAGTTTAACAGATATGTGTGCTTAGTAGAAAGATTTTTGAATGTAGAGTTTGATGAGGAATAGAGATGGAAGCAAGTTTTGATATAGAAGAAAAGAATTGTTGAGTTAGTTTTACTAGATAACTAAAGAGGTAAAGAGTATGTTGGTTAGAAGGGGTTTTTATGACTTAGAGCAAAGGATAAACCCACCTCAAACAAGAAGATGTTTTTACCAAGCAGAAAGATAGCACAGGCAAACAAATCAGCAAATGTGGCAAGTAGAAAAAAGGTCTCAGAATGTTCCACTGCAAGAAAACTGAAAAACAACTTCTAGCTTAAACTGTAATGTACTAACTTTTAGAGATTGGAGAATAGTAACATGAACATGGTAATTACAGTAGTTATGATAGGCTATAGACAATAGTTAAGGTATAGATTGGTTCTACTGTATTAAGATGCTCAGCAAAGTCTATAATGCATTGTAACCAAAACCAAAGGGTCTCCAGGCCTGCCTGCAGCTGGAGCTGACAGCTGTAGGCACAGCTCTGTCACCACAACCCTGGACTGCTGTAACACCTGGGATACAATAAACTGCATTTGGAAGAGCTGCCTGGAGTCCTGCATCCCTCATTTCAGCTCTTACACTCACCGATTTCTTTTGCCTGTGTTATGTATTGCTAATTATCCCTCTGCACGCAAACAAACTGGAGCTGAGACAGTGGAGAGGCAGCCACAGACATCACAAAATCGTGGCAAAACTCCTGCCCTTATGATGTGACAGCTTTTCCAGCCAGGGGACTGTCAGTGATGAGTACCAGACCATGTTCCTGGAGCAGGGATACAAGGAGAGAAGGCTTTGCCTCAGCATCTTCCAAATGAGACCCTGGAGGACAATTAGAGAGGGAGCAGGGCCCGGCTGGACACAGCTTTGGAAGAGAGCAGCAGCTCCACGTTTGTGGGATGTGCCTGGGGCTTTCCAGAAAAGTCTGACAGCTGTGGGGTGAATGGAGATAAATTCTCATAACAAAACCTCTCACCTGTAAATCTTCCCAGTGTGAGTGAGAAAATTAAGAAAGTTTGGAATAGATGTGCTTTTCCCTGCCTCAGTGGTTGCAGGTCTACAGGGTGAGATTTTTGGGGGTGTCTTGTGCAGGGGTAGGAATTGCACTCAATGATTTTTGTGGGTCCCTTCCAGCTCAGGGTATTTTGTGATTCTGTGATTCCATTTTGAGTTAATGATTTTGTGAGCTCAAGGTATTTTGTGATTCTGTGATTCCATTTTGAGTTGGACTCAATGATTTTGTGAACTGAGGGTAATTGTGATTCTGTGATTCCGTACTTTATCTCACCTAAACTCCTGATATAAACACCTGAGCTGGCCACTCTTTATTCAAAACCAAGTGAAAGAAACAAAGAGATGGGGAAAGTGATTTTTCTGCTCCATTTACATGATGACTCTGGGATCAGACTCCAGGACTTTTTCTGTGTCCCCACAAGCAGCAGAGGGGAGCCAAGCTTGAAGTGAGACATCCCTGCCAGTCCATGGTGCTTTTAGCCTGCAGAATAATCTTATAAATTATTGGATTTATAATTTATAAAATTATTTGGGAAGAATAGACAGGAATTTTTAGTTATGAGACACAATTGGTGCACGGGGTCAGCACTGCAGATGCCTCTGGTGCAAAACCCCCTCTGGCAGAGCTGGCTGTGCTGGTGGAGCTCTGCCTGCAGGATCTCTCAGGGAGGTTGCTGCTGCAGGCAGGAGGGTGGAGAGGCTGGTATAACCCCCAGAATTTCCCAGTTATGTTTTTTATGACTTTGTTTCCATTCATGGTAGGCAGAAAGTAGCTGGGCAGGACATGGAGTAACTAGCAGGAGTGAAATGTTAATATATGATCTAATGTTGTTTGCTGTTCACGGAACAAAATAAATTGAATTTTATACTTATTCTTCATTTTAACATCACATCCCAGCATGCTTTTGCTGTGTAGGATCCTCCAGCTATGAGACTCACTCTTCTCCCTAGATTTTTTCTGTATGTGCTCTGATTTACAGGTAATTTGCTGAAAAAAAAAATATGTATATATAAATATTAAATAATAAAATATGTATATATAAATAATAAACATATATAAAATATGTGTAATTATATAAATATATACACCTATATGTAAATATATGTTATGTATAAATATATAAACATATAAATATATAAATATACAATATAAAAATATTCAATTATATAGATAAACAAATAAATATAAATATATAGATATAAATAAAATCTGTACTAGAGAAAGATGTGCATCAGTGCTGTCAGATTCAAGCCATCAGGATGGAAGCATCCACTTGGCACCATCATCCTCATCTTGATTCAGCTGAGGGGAGGATGGTGTGAGGCTGAGGTTTTCCTGGAGGAATCACTGAGAAGGAGCTCAGCTTTCCAAATTTCTCTTTAAACATCTTGAAAAGCACACTCAGGGTCCTCACTCATGTTGGTGTAAATCAGCCTGGAAAAATCTGTCACAAACAGAGGTGGGATGCTCTGTCCCCTGGGATGCTCCCCTGGGGACATCTCTGAGCCAGACATCACCTGGTGACCCAGTGGGATGTTTCAAGGCCAGCTTGGATGGGCCTGGTCTAGTGGGAGGTGTCCCTGGACATGGCAGGGGGTGGGAACTGGATGAGATTTCAGGTCCCTTCCAATCCAAACCCTTCCATGACTCGGTGATTGTTTCCTTAACTGTTTTCTGTCACTGTCATATTTTCTGAAAAATCCCTTCACCAGGGGTTTTTCTCCTGGGAAGCTGAGAAGCCTCAGAGAATAATGAAAACAATAATTATCTTATTGCTTCTCCTGTGTTTTGCTCCTTTGGCACGTGGTATGGAGATTGTTTATCCAACATGTGAATTGTTTTTACTTAATGACCAATCACCATCCAGCTGTGTCAGGACTCTGGAAGCAGTCACAACTTTTCATGATCATTCTTTGTAACCTTCTGTATGTATCTCTTCTCTATTTTTTAGTATAGTTTTAGTTTAGCATTCTTTAGTATAATATAAGTACATAAAATAATAATTTAGCCTTCTAAGAACATGGAGTCAGATTCTCAATTCCTCCTTCATCCTGGGGACCCCAAAAATACCACAGTTTTCCAAGCAACTCTTCACTGAGCAGGTGAATTTCTGGATTCTCCAGCCTCCATCAATCCCCATTTCCATTCTCTGGTCGAGAGAGCAGCTCTGCCCCTTCTCCCCCACAGAGGGCATTTGTTATTCAGAACAAAATTATTACATTGCTGTGTTTATTTAATCAAGTCAAAATTCATAGGCAGCATCTGTGCAGAAGATAAAATGTTCTGGGACAGTTTAGTCCTTTTCTTATCTGAGTGATTAGGGTTATGTAAAGTCTTTTCTCTCAAACACGGAGATGGAGTTTCATAAGCAATGAACCAAAATAGTGCCAAGTATCCAACCACCTCCCCTCGATCACACAGGATTAGTACAATTAATCTGTGGGCATTAGTGACCAGCAAGGTTTTGCTTGGAGGATATAATATATATTTATTATTTCATATCTGATTTCCCCCAAGAGCAGAAAATTCACCTGTGGGCTTTGCTCTTCATTGTTATTTTTTTTTTTTTGCAAATGACTGTGTGGGATTTGGAAAATTATTGAGGGGCTCCTGCTCAGAGGAAAATAAAGCTCTGGGATATTGATAAGATGGGAGGTGATTGTCCCCCTTTGCTTCACTCTCATGTAGAGCTGTGCCCTGCTTTGAGGTCCTCAGCATCAGAAGGACTTGGATCTGCTGGAGTGAGTCCAGAGGAGAACTCACTAATGATGGTGCTCCAAGGGATGAAGCCCCTCTGCTCTGGGGCCAGGCTGGGAGAGCTGGAAGTACTTACCTGGAGAGGAGAAGGCTCCAAGGAGACCCTGGAGGGTCTCCTTGGAGGGCCTGAAGGAGCTCCAGGAGAGCTGGACTGGGGACAAGGACCTGCAGTGATCAGACAAGGGCCGGAGCAGCCAATGGCCACCAGAAAATGCAAAGCAGAGGAAGAACAGCCCAAACACAAAGTGAACTTTCCTCCTTTTTTCAAAGCTGTCACCTACTAATTCTATAAATTATTCACCACCTCTTGTATTAGAAGAGAAAATGAACTTCTCTATTTTACTCCTTCTCTTCAAACACTTCCTAAAAGGGGGAGTGATCCTAAACTGTCTGAATCCACAGCTGATCCAAGGGATGCAAGGGGAGACCCTGAGGGGCTGAAGTGTGTCCAGGGAAGGGAACAGAGCTGGGGAAGGGACTGGAGCTGGAGAGGGATTGGGGACAAGGATGTGCAGAGATCAGACAAGGGCCAGAGCGGCCAATGGCCATCAGAAAATGCAAAGCAGAGGAAGAGCAGCCCAAACACAAATCTTTCCTCTCTCCTTCCTTTCAAAACTGTCACCTACTAATTTTATAAATAATTCACTACTTCCTGTATTAGAAGAGAAAATGAACTTCTCTATTTTACTCCTTCTCTTCAAACACTTCCTAAAAGGGGGGGGTGATCATAAATTGTCTGATCCAAGGGATGCAAGGGGAGACCCTGGGAGGGCTGAAGTGTGTCCAGGGAAGGGAATGGGGTTGGGAAAGGGGCTGGAGTAGCTGAGGGAGCTGGGAAAGGGGCTCAGCCTGGAGAAAAGGAGGCTCAGGGGGAACCTTCTGGCTCTACACAACTCCCTGACAGGAGGGGGTCAATATCTTGTCCCAGGCAACAAGAGATAGGATAAAAGGGAACAGCCTCAAGTTGAGACAGGTGAGGTTTAGATTGGATATTAGAAACAATTTCTCCACCAAAAGTTTAGTGGTGGGCTTGGCAGTGCCAAATTAACAGCTGGACCTGATCAGCTCAGTGCTTTTTTCCAACCTAAGGGATCCTGTAGCAACTTAGAAAAACCAGTGGCCAGCACTTTTCATTTTCTGGGCTTTATGAGATGAATGGGCAGTGTCCTCCTGTCCCAAAGCAGGGAGATGGCTGCAGATTACAGAGGTGTTACATGATCAGCCTGGATGGGAACATGGAAATGAGGGTGGCAGAGCCATGTGGACTTAGACTGGGGCTCAGCAGCCCCTGCTTATAAATACTAAACTCTGCCTGTGTGGCACAGAGGGTGAATTGCAGGTCACAGCAAAGATAGGAATCAAAAAGGTTTAAGCTGAGCCTCCAAAGTGCACCTGTTGGAGTTATCTTTGTTAGGACAAGCCTGTCACCTTCAGCAGTTTTTATTTTTTATCAGGGTGATTTTTGCAACACACCAGTGAGGTAAGGTTCATGTTTTTAACTTCAGACTCCTTCCCACAGCATCCCATTCCAGCAGCAGAGCAAAAGCAGAGGTTTCATGACACCTGTTTGCAAAACCTGCTTGAGACTGAGCCAAATTGTGTCCTGCCAACCACAGAGGCTGCACTACTACCATCCCCTCTTGGGGTGGTTGGATGGGGCTTGGAGCACCCTGGTCTAGTGGGAAGTGTCCCTGCCCATGGCAGGGGGTTGGAACAAGATGGTTTTCATCTCCCTTCCAGAACAAGATGGTTTTAATCTCCCTTCCAACTTGAACTGTTCCATGATTCATTCCAGGCACAGTTCTCTGTGCACTCCCCTGAGGATGAACTACCATGAGTTACATTTCTCAGCCTCTAACAGGTTTGTTGTCCCACCTGCATTAAAATCCACGCTGCAGCACCATTTCCAGCCATTGAATTAACAAAGAGCATTAGAGCCAGGCAGTGCTGGAGGTTCAGGGCTGCAGCACAAGGGAAACACCCAGGAGAGTTAAAAATAAACAATTTCAGTGCCTAAACACCAAGTTTCCACTGCTATTTTCTGCCTGACAGCTCCCTCTCCTGGGAAGTAGCTGCTGTGCTGGCTGCAGGGGCTCCCTGCTCAGCTCCCATCGGTGCTGAGCAGCAGCAGGACAAGGACAGAGCCTCCCAGGGTGAGTTTAGGCAGAGGGGCATCAGACAGCCCTTCTGAGCCATTTCCTGCAGCTGCCTTTGGAGGAGGTTGGAGATTCCTGCATGTCCGAGTGCTGGTCAGTCACAGCACACGGGTATGGGGTACCCACAGGGGATGGGAGCAGCTCCCAGCCCTGGCAAAATGCTGCTTGGGGATGCTGGAGTTAAATCTGCGCTGTCCTGCCAAGGACTGCCCTAAATTTCTGTCCTCACATATCTCCTAGCCCTTTCATTTGTTTGAAACACAGGTGAGCCATCAACTTTTTGGAAATTGTGTGAGTTTTAGAACAAAAGTGTTCTGGGTACATCTCCCAGGCTGTGAAATAAAAAGGAGCTCAGGGATGCTGGGCAGGGCTGGGGCACCACCATCAGCATCCATCCAGCAGGGGTCCAGGTGCCACCTCCTCCAAAATCCTCATCCTTTGCCCTCTGCAACAGCAGGAGCACCTCACTTGTGCCTGGCATTGGTCTGGTCCCCACCTGAACAAAATAAACATCGTGCAGCTGGCTCAAGAAATTGGTTTATATTTCAAATAACAAGGTTTTTAACTACAAACCACACACAGGGTGACCTGCATCCTGGGCTAAATCTCCCCTTTGAAGCCCAAGCAGTGAAGTTATGAGAATTTGCTGTCTAATTAGTTCCCTGGCAATGGTTTCCCACTCCCTGTGAACTTTCCCAGTCACTGCAATGTTTTCTGTGTTTTTCCATGAAGGATATAGCCTTGCTGCATCTGCTGGGATGTTTAATTACCTTTATCAACAGCAGCAGGGGCTGGGAGATGGATGGAGAGGAGTTGTCCTGACTCTTCAGCCACTGCTGGAAAGCTGGACAGAGGGAGTGTCTGGCAGTGCGCAGGTCTGACACCGACTTGTAGGCAGAAAGGTCCTTCAAGGCAGCTCAAAACCCACATCATTTCAGGGACTCCTCAAAAGCAGGGACACCCCAAAGCACTGATGGCTTTGGAAAGCCGTTACTGCCCTTCTCCAATGCCCCTGGTCCATCTGCTTCTGGAGAAGCTTAGCTAAAACCGAAGGAACTCACTCAGAAACATTCCCTCGTTGCTGTTTGCCTGCCAGGCTGCAGAAGGCATCAGCTGCCAGTGCAGAGAGATCTCCCAGTCACATGAATCCCATTGATGGTCTCAAGCATCCTCTCCTTCATCCTTTTTTTAAAGCTTTTCCCTGCTGAGTGTCAGAGCTGCTGGTGCCAGGGGCTAACACAGCTAATGCTTCCCAAAGAGGATCGGTGCCCCTACAGCTGACAGAGCCAAATCCTGCTTTGGGATGCAGAAAGGTTGGGATCAGTCCTGATTCACTTCCCACAGGCTGCCAGGTGGGGCAGGCAGGTAAATCACAGAGGGGAAAGTGTCCTGGGCTGCATCAAAGGCAGGGCAAGGAGGGGGATCCTTCCCCTCTGCTCTGCCCTTGTGAGACCCCACCTGCAGTGCTGTGCTCAGCTCTGGGGATCCCAACATGGGAAGGACCTGGAGCAGCTGGAGTGAGTCCAGAGGAGGCACAAAGACGCTCAGAGGGCTGGAGCCCTTTTACTATGGAGAAAAACTGAAAGAGCTGGGAGAAGAAAAAGCTCTGGGGATACCTGAGAGCCCCTTCCAGTGCCTAAAGGGGCTCCAGGAGAGCTGGAGAGGGACTTGGGACAAGAGCCTGAGTGACAGGACAAGGGGGATGGCTGAGAGTGCAGGTTTAGATGAGGTGTTAGGAGGAAATTCTCTCCTGTGAGGGTGGGGAGGCCCTGGCACAGGTGCCCAGAGAAGCTGTGGCTGCCCCTGGGTCCAAGGCCAGGCTGGATGGGGCTTGGAGCACCCTGGGATAGTGGGAGGTGCCCTGCCAATGGCAGAAGGTTGGAAGTGGATGATCTTTAATATCCCTTCACACCCCAACCATCCTAGGATTTGTGTTTTCTGACTAAATGAGTGTTTAAACCCAAGCAAAAACTTGGTGAACAC
Source organism: Geospiza fortis (assembly GCF_000277835.1). NCBI lineage: Eukaryota > Metazoa > Chordata > Aves > Passeriformes > Thraupidae > Geospiza > Geospiza fortis. The sequence goes on from NW_005054367.1 coordinate 850,913, forward strand.
TTCCCAACCCTCTAAAGGGAAGGTTTCTAGCCCAGGGATTTCTCAGTGGGATGAGAGCCTGCAAGACAAAGTGTGAGGCCTCTCCTACCTGGCTCAGGTCAGGAGGGTTTAAGGCTCCCCAAACCAACAGCAGAGGGCTTTAAATTCCTCCAGTGCCCAGGGAGGTGAAAGGGTGCCTGGATCTTCTCTCACCTGCTCAGGGCAGTCTCTGGTTTCAGCCCTTGCTGCCAGAAGACATTGAATGAAAAAACAACCCTGCCAGCTCTTTGCTGCTCGCTCCCTCAGCCAAGGAAACCAACCGTGTCCAGCAGGAGCAAGACCTGGAACAGGATTTTCCAGCCCTGCTCTGTTCTCCCATGTGCAAGTGCTCCCAATTCTGCAGAAATACAGGTATTAAACACCTGCAGCCAGAAATACAACACTGAACCCATCTCTTGGGGTGGCTGCTTGAACTACAGTGGAGAAAAGAGGACTGGAAATGGGATTACCCCTTCACAAACACAGCCCCTGTACCTGGGAGCACCTTTCCCCAGAGCCCAGGGTGATCCAAACCAGATGAAATCCTGTGCATGAACCTGTAACACCCACAGCCCTGAGCAGGGGGGCAAAAATGAGAGAAAAAAAAAGGGGCATTTCTAAAGAAAGCACAAGGCTGCAGGAACAGAGAGGCAGGCATATACAATGGTGGTTTTATTTGTAACACCTTCAGCTCAGGCTGCAATTATTTCAGTTTTTAAAGTTAAATCTGATCAGCAATTGAGGAAAAGAAAAAAATACCCAAATAGTCCCTGTGTGCACAAACAATGCAGCTCTGAATAATACATGGTAAGTTTATTTCATATTAACATGAACAGTAAAAAGTGGACATTTGACAGGATTTTACTTCAGGTCCTTTTCTTTATTCCTCTATTGTGTCCTTTTTGCCAGTCTCTTGTCCCTCAAATTGTGGATACTTTGCCTCAACATCAGCCCAGGTGAGAAAACCGTTGGCCAGGTCTCGGATGATGCCAGGAAGTTCAGAGATCTGCAGGAAAAGCCACAAAGACATAAGAAACACGAAGTCACCAAAATCAAGCTGGATATTGGGCAATTTTTACATCAGCAATAGAACAGGTACAAAGTATCTCCTAAAAGATCATTTCTGGGGAGAAAACCATTAATTAGGACACCTTAGATCAATCTGTTTTCTGTTATTAGGGTGATCCAGGAGGGAAATTGTCAACCAAAGCAAGGTAATGTTGTGCTACAGTTTGGGAAAGGAAAAAAACCCCAAAAGTTTTTTTACACACATCCAAAAGATGCTGTAAGCCAGAATTCAGCTAAGCCCTACTTACTGTAAGACCAGCACCAAAGAGGCTGCAAGTTGCCTTTTCTTTGCTCCTCACAGCACACTGTCATGGTGCAAAGGATCAACCAGAAAGCTGAAAACTTGCAGAAATTGAAGGATAGCAAAGTCTCATCTCTGCTGGTTGGCAGGGAGAGGTCACCCAGGTGACAGAGAGACAGAAGGGTGCCCTGAGGAACTGGCACTGCCTTTTACAGCCAGCCAAACCCCAGCCTGCCAAGCAGCCCCAGGCACTGCAGTTATTCTGTGGAGCTACAACTCAGCCTCACAGGTCAGCACCACCTCTTCCTGTGCCTGGGGTGAAGGCCAGGGAGAAAAGAACATCAGGGAATAAAGAAAAACCTGAAAACCTCCCAAGACTGCAGATCCACTGCTCTGAGCAGAGGCAGAGCCCACCACAGGGAGGTTTTTGCTATTCCAGTCTGCACTGCAGCCACACTGGCAGAGTGTGCTTAGGGCACAGCTTTGGGGCAGTGGTTCATCAGCTCCTGTGGTGCTGCACAGGCAACACCAGCTGCAAGGCAAACCCCAGTGCTCTGCCTCTTGGTGCCTGTGGATTACAGGGAGCCCAGCCTCTGAAAGCCAGACACAGCCCAAAAGTTGTGTCAAAGCTTTAAAGTCAATGCTTTAACTCAACAGCCTTCTCTTGGAAAGAGCCATTCTAAAGAGCAGTGTATTCAGAACAAGGCATGGCTTCCAGGTAAGAGCAACACCTCTGCATGCAAGAAAAACAAAAGCTGCTCACTTTATCAGCTGGGCCGGCACCTTCTGTCTGACCCATATCTGTTCCTGGGGATTTCTACAACAGCTTAATTGCTCCAGAGCTGGAGGCAGCTCCCACAAGGATTAGTGACAGATCAGCATCAGCAGGGGATGTTGTCCCCAAGGCCAAAAGGAGCACCCTTGGCTGTGCCAGCCCCCAAGCCCTGTGTACTGTACTCAGCACTGCTGGGGTCACACCTGGAGTGCTGTGCCCAGCTCTGGCCCCTCAGCTTGGGAAGGACCTTGGGACACTGAGCACATCCAGAGGGGACAATGAGGCTGGAGAGGGGCTGGGAACACAAACCCTGTGAGGAACCCCTGAGGGAGCTGGGGGTGCTCAGCCTGGAGAAAAGGAGACTCAGG
>NW_005054367.1:853525-858915 GCF_000277835.1 Geospiza fortis
TTTTTTACAGAAAGAGTGATAAAGTTCTGGAATGGCTGCCCGGGGAGGTGGTGGAGTCCCCATCCCTGGGTGTGTTTAACAAAGCCTGGATGTGGCACTGGGTGCCAGGGTTGAGTTGAGGTGTTAGGGCTGGGTTGGACTCAATGATCTTGACAGCCTCTTCAAACCCAGTGATTCTGTGAGCTGTGTGAGCTGTGTGAGGAGTTCAGTGAGTTCTGTGAGCTCTGTGAGCCATGTGAGCTGTGCAAGCTCTGTGAGAGCTGTGTGAGAGCTCTGTGAGCTCTGTGAGCCGTGTGAGCAGTCTGAGCTCTGTGAGCTGTGTGAGCCCTGTGAGCTCTGTGAATTCTGGGAGCAGTGTGAGCATTGTGAGCCCTGTGAGCTGGGTGAGCTGTGAGAGCTGTATGAGCTGTATGCAGTGTGAGCAGTGTGAGTCGTGCCCCGGCTCACCTCGGCGCGGATCTGGCGCATGGAGTCGCGGTCGCGCAGCGTGGCCGTGTGCGGGGTGCGGTTCACGGTGTCGAAGTCGATGGTGATGCCGAAGGCCACGCCGATCTCGTCCGTGCGGGCGTAGCGCCGGCCGATGGACCCCGCTGCATCATCCACCTTGTGGGAGATCCCAGTCCTGGTCAGTGCTTCGGCTGCAGGGAGCAGAGCAGGGATTGTTACACGGCCCCAGCACAGGCTCCCTGTACCCCTGATGCTTTAAGTTTCAGCTTTTGTATTTTCCAGATTCTGTACTGCCTTAGGGTGTGACTCTCAACTTCATATAAAGTGTTAGCAAGTTCTCCTCACAGTTCAGTTGGACAAAACAATCCTTTTCCAGCCCCAGAACCAAGGACACCGTTGCAACTTCAAGCCCAAAATGTACAAACAACAGTGAATTGAGGAGAGCAATCTGGGAAGATGGGACTGCATAACCTGAAGCTGTAATTGGACAATCAACCCCAACAAGGAAACGGACCAAAACTTATAAAAAGTGTGAAAACTCGTGACCCAGCACCCATCTTGCATCCATCTTGAGTCCATCCTGGGTAGAGCCATGGCCAGGCTCTTGTGCTGCCCAAAGTGTATCCTTTAAAGGCCTTTTAATAAATCCCTACTTTATCTTTTAACACTCTCTAGCCTCTGTTCCAGGTCAGCCTCTCTAGCCATCACCCCATGAGGCACTGCCTGTCCCAGGTGCAAGCAGCATCTCAGAGTCCCAATTTCACTCTGACAGAACATCCAGTGTTCCATTCTTTGTAGGACCACAGGGTCAAACCCACCCTGCTCTCCCAGCTCTCCACATTGCACCACAACTCTCACCCCAAGAGCAAAGTCACCAAGTTTTTCCCCTTGTCATCAATGCCATGACTCTGCTTTAACACCAACCCCCAGCCTCAGTATGCAGGGCACATGCAGAGCAGGGAGACCAAGTCCCAGGCAGAACTGGTGCTGACAGCAAAAGGCACTGTCTGACATGCAACCCCTGTTCCTACCCTTCCTCTGTTCAGTTTTATGGCCCCCATCTTTGCCCATGATGCCCACTACCAGTGGGCACTTTGACAGGATGGTTGCAGGCTCAGCAGCTCTGGGACAGACTCAATAAATTAGGTGGCCAATAGGAGCGAAGCAAACTTTAATTACAAAACCCCCACTGCTCCAGCTTCTCCTAAGCAGTGGGGAAGATTTATTTTTGACACAAAAGGAAAAAAAGCAATGTCTTTTACACTCCAAACCAACACAGGGATGGTCATGGTGGTGGGGTTTTTGAGCATAGCTGAAGAGTTTGATGGATACCCAAAGCTTGTGGATATTCAGCTGGTTCAGGTCAGCAACTCTCCCTGTGCACTTTGGAGAGCCACATGATCCCCATGCTATTTTGAGAGCTCTCCCTTCCCAGTGTACAGCCCCATCAGCCCCAAAGTGCTTAACACACTTACATAATTCCTTGACAAAAGGCATGAATTCCTGATTCTGGCTCAGAGGAAGAACGGAGCACTTGAACGGCGCTACAACAGCTGGGAAGCTGAAGTACTGTGGAAAAAAGGAAAAGCACAAGTCAATAAATACAAGTTTAGTGGTCAGATCAGACTCTTAGGAGGTGAGAATAAGCTCTGACTGAGGTAAGGTGAGTGTTCCAGGGGAGTCTCTGGCCCACTCTAGGACATCAGCAGTGACATCTCTCACCACTGGAGCAGGACTGGTTTTCTTCAGCCTCCATTCTCCCTTATCTCCTGACAGGTAAATGTTACCTCCCACCAGAATAGGTCCTATTAGAGCCCTCCTAAAGAAATGTAACCTCATCTGAATTACAGAAAAATTAAAGGTGGAGGTGTCTTTCCAGGAGATTTAGTCTTAGCCACAGTCTAAACCAAACTTCCTGTTTGAGACTCCACACACATGGAGCATGTGCAGCAAAAAGGTTTTTAGAACCCTTCACAGACACCCTCAGAAAATAAAAATGTGCCAGAAGTGAGGAAAAAATAGTAAAATCTTTCCTGGCAAGGTATAAAAGGGACAGAAGCAATGCATGTGAGATGTACCACAATATAAAGCAGTCCAGGCTAAATGGGTACTAGAAGGAAGGTAAACCCAGTATTTTATACTTCAGGAGCAGTTTGGGATTCAAAGTGAGCTATGTCCTAACTCTGGGTTCCTGAACCTTGTTCCCTCAGTCATAAAAGTACCACATCCTGTGGCACCCAGAGACACAAAAAAGCACTTTTTAATGTTATATTTCTTTTTTATGAACACAGTCCAGGAGCCAGGTACAATAAGCAGGAAGCAGCACCAAATATCCAGCCAGCTTGTCATGTGCCACCAGCAATGGCACAGAGCACCACACCTGGGCACTGGCTGGAGGAAGCTCTGTTTGAAACACACACTTTCCTCTGGTCCCTGCTACAACAAAGCTTCAGGCCAAGGTTTTAGGGGTGTCCAGAACCAGAAAAGGCTGAATTTCACAGGGGACTGAGCAATTGTCCACACTGCTGCACAGAAGTATGATTCCAGGAAAAGCAGCAGCAAGAAAGGAAATTAAGCACTGAAGATATGCCTTCCTCTGAGCAATGGAACACTGTCAAGTGTGGATCCAGAAGGAGGAGTTTCTCACCCCCTTGCCAGGAATCCAGCAAGAGCCTCATGCATACATGAGCAGAATGCTCTCATGTAAAAATGAAAAGTACTCTGGTGTCACGGTGATATTTTATGAAAAATCCCTTCACCAGGATTTCTTCTCCTGGCAAGATGAGAAGCCCCAGCTTCTCCATGTTTTGCTGAGAGATTGTGATTTAGAGAATTGCTTACCCAGCATGTGAATTGTTTTTAATTAATGGCCAATCACAGCCAGCTGTGTCAGACTCTCTGTGTGTGTCACAGGTTTGCATTATCATTCTTTCCTAGCCTTCTGTCTGTATCCTTTCTCTATAGTTTAGTATAGTTTTAGTATATCATATCATATCATATCATATCATATCATATCATAAAATAACAGATCAGCCTTCTGAGAACTCGGAGTCAAATTCTCATCTCTCACCTCGTCCTGGGGACCTTCACAACACCACAACACTCTGGCAAATCAGGCAATCCACACCCCAACTAGCTTTCCCCTCTCTGCTGGGCATTGTGCAGTGCTGTTTTAGCCCTTTCCCTGGATGCCAGGGGAGGGCAGGTGCCTGCAGCTGGCCCAGCACTCACCGTTCTCTGCTCGTCTCCTTCCCGGATGCGGAATGTGTGCTCGAACACTGTGTACATGATCCTTCCAATGCCAAACGAGGGCTCAATGACATTTGGGATGATTTCTTCCACTGGAACACAAAATAACACACATCACCATTAAAAATGTGTTTAGACAAGAAAAAGATGTGATTGCTGACGCTCTCCTTTTGCTCAGTACATGGAATAAAAGATTAAACATTTCTGCTCTAAATACAAATACCTGAAATAGAGATTTGGCCTTAGCTCATGTACAGGACATATTTAGGCTGTAGAAAACAACTCAGGGCCCTTTCTCTGGCTCCTCTGAGGAACTAAATCCATGTATTTGGGAAAGTTTCCTTCTAGCCCCCTTTTCCTGTATCAGGACAAAAGTTCTGTGGAGATGCAGTCACTGACTTTTCAAAAGCCTTCCTACTCTTAAATTTCAAGGAAATTACATTTGGCATTTTTCCTATGCTGTCTTACAATATTAACAGGACAATGCTACCAATAAAGTTCACACTCAAAGTGTATCCTGATGATGATCAAACAACAAAGAATCAAATTTACCATGTAATGTTTTCTGAAATCTCTTCACAGTAACCATGTCCTTTGTTAATAGAAAAGTTTTCCCTTCAGTTTCAACAGTGAATTCCCTGCAAAGGAAAAAGAAGTCATTTAAAAGCTACAGCAATAAACAAACAAGTTTTATTTCCTTAATTGCATCACTTGGTTGACTCTGAGAGCAGGATGACAGAAGCCAGGGAAAACCCCAGAGATGAAAGAAACATGTAGCATACCCATTAAAAGAAATTTGCATTAATAATAAAATTACTACATGTACATTAAAAGCAACCATTTTCATAATCACAGTGAACTTTGCTGTGGTTAACAGCCTGAAGCAAAGTCAATTGGGAAATTCTCAGGATGAAGCCTACACACCAAAGAGATAAAGGGAGGCACGCAAAGCAGGCACTGGGGTATCAATAAAACCAGGGATATTGCTTCTAACTCATCAACTGAACCATTTCAGGGACATTCTGGATGGACTACGTTTCTTCTCTGCAATAATTTCTCTGCCCATTTTGAGTGCTGCTGTTTTTTCCTACACTCTCACATTCACAGAGATGTAAAAGAAATAAATTTTAGCTCAGGGGAAGAAAGAAAGATGCAAATGTTGCCATCCTGTAATGCATTCATTTATCCTACACCTCGTACCATTTCAAGCAGGAAATTAAGTTTATTTTTTTGTTACTGCACCATTAGCTTTCCCCTAACACAGACAGCTGTTGGCCTGCTTCAGCCAAATCTGACAACTGTAAAGACTTCTCATATTTTCAGTTGTTAGGAAGGCAGGTCAAAGAAAATCATACAAATTCCTGCCACAGTAAATTAAAGGCCATAACAGGTCCTAAAGCAGCTCACTAAACACTGGAGGATACTCAGGCAAGTTTTGCTTCTCATTTAACTATTTTGTTCCATTGGTCATGGGATTATTTTATTAAAGTTTTAAGTCAGTCCTGGTCCACTCTCAAACCAGAGTGGGGAAGCTGGTAAACAATTCCCATTTCACTGAGAACTTGGAGTCAAATCTCTTCTGGGATGACCCTACTAGAGCCAGCAGCTCATTCCCACACAGACAAACAAATATTTATGTGCACACACCCAGAGATATGTTGATGGGTGACCAGCAATGCCTCGTGAGAGCACTC
>NW_005054367.1:858971-861258 GCF_000277835.1 Geospiza fortis
GCAGCTCTTGGGGGACCACATCAAGGTCAGAGGAAGGTACCACACACACAGAGCTCACCCTTTCTCGTTGAGCAGCTGCTCCATCTCGCTGATGTAGCACTCATCACACATGGAAAGGTATTCCATCACCACCTTGGCATCCTTCTTGTAAGCTTTGCCAATGGCTCCCTTATTTGCCTCAAACTGAACAATGTTGACTGTTCTGTGCAAGGCTGTTAAGGAGCTTGTGAGGACAGAAAGCAGGGCCTGGTTCCTTCATTACATCTAAGTTAATTGCTACACAACACAAAGACATCTCCTCCACTACTGGATGAAGGAACTTCCCTCCAAGAGAGGAAAGGAGTAACAAATGCTCAATTCTTTCCAGGTCACCTCCCAAAGTCATGCTGGCCTGTAGTTGTAGGTTTCCCTGTTAAATAGACAGATGTAACTTGAAATAGAGCTGTGCAGATCTCCAAGACATCTCCCTGTCCACTTGAGAAGAAGCTGGTTTATTCTGAAAGGATATAGGTTCTTTGAGATGCTTCTCAGCTATGAGAGGAACTTTGGTGGCACGGGCATGGCAGGAAAGGTCATAGCAGGAACGATCAGCACAGCCAACGATCTCAATCCAACCCTGAAAAAACAAAACTGGAAGCTTTCACCAACTCACTTTTTTGTCCACTTAACCATCAAATATGTTTATTCACCCTTAAGCCCTCCCTGCTCCCATGGCTGTTTTTTCCACATAATTAGCTCTGTTACAATAAGCAGCCCTCCCTCACCAGTTGCTCCCTCATTTGAGTGATTCCATTTGTTTCCAGAGGAAACAATCAGTCATCTGCCCAGTGCCTGTGTTCAGGGCCAGCTTTTCCACATGGCTTGGCAGAGCACAGCCCTGTGCCAACAGCTCGGGCTGGGGCCAGAGCACACAGCCCTATCACTCACATGCCACAGGCACACAAGGCATCATGTCCCCGTGGGACACACAGCAGGGAATCAACCACACTGGAATGGCCAAAAGCCTAGCTTAGGAGCTACCACAACACAGATCACATTCAAGAGAAGCTCTTCATTCAGCATTTCAGCATGTATGGCAAGGAGGAATCTCAGAACACCGGTCACACTGGATTGGTGAAGCAACAAATCCAGCCTCCCTCTGGATTTCCTAACAGACAATCCCATGTAAGACAAGGCTCAGCAGCTGCTTCCCACTCACTGTCACATCAGTGTGGGATGTACAGGCAGCCAGATGTTGTGTGGTTTTCCAAGCTGGAGTGATATAGCAAGGTGTCAGAAAAGGTGTGTCAACAGAAAAAATCCCTGTGCTTGACAATCATGGTGTTTCAGGGTATTTTGAAGGATTTTTAGAGAAATTTGGCTATTAGGGTGTTACAGCTACTTCTCAGAAAACACAGAATACAGGTTTATGTGACTGTTCAACCTGGAGAAGAGAAGGCTCTTCCAGTGCCTAAAGGGGCTCCAGGAACTGGAGAGGGACTTTGTACAGGACATGGAGTGACAGCACAAGGGAGAATGGCTCTAAACTGAAAGATGGAAGGTTTAGATTAGACATTATTAAGAAATTCTTCCCTGGGAGGGTGGTGAAGCCCTGGCACAAGGTGCCCAGAGAAGCTGTGGCTGCCCCTGGATCCCTGCAAGTTCAAGGTTGGATGGGGCTTGGAGCAACCTGGGATAGTGGAAGGTGTCCCTGCTCATGGGAGGTGGGTTTTTGAATCCTTTAACCCACACCTTTGTGTACAGTAAATTTATAGAATGGATTTTTAGCTACTCAGGCCACTTCCCTTCTTACAACTGAGTGCTGCAAACATATTTGATCAGACTTAAGCAACAAACCAAAGCATGGTCCAGCTCCCAAGGCGCTCCTTTCACAGCCCTGGGATTGCTGTGCTCACTCCTGGGTTAGGCTGTTGGACACCCTGCTCTGTGAGCACTGTCCTAAGCCTTGCAAAGTTGAATAATCTTATTTACATGGTGTGGCCCACACCATGTCCAGTTTTGGGCTGGCTGGAAAGATAGGCTGTGAACTTATGGAGGTCAGCTGTGGACATTCAGAGGAAGCCACTCCTTCAGGTCTTTTCTATAAAGACAAATCACTCATCTGAGCTGCAGGAGGTTTGGTTTTTTTCCCTTATCTTCAGTTTGGCAGAATTTTACTGGCTGCTATTCCTGTAATGTGCTGTAATGAAACATCACTAGTGATGAGTCTAAATCCAACCAACAATACATGGGGGGAAAAAAGGCACTCAACAAGGTTTGAATGAAAAAGCTCTTAATGACTCAGCAG
>NW_005054367.1:861279-876059 GCF_000277835.1 Geospiza fortis
CAGCAGGAAGATGATAACAAATCCTTGAGGAATTTTTCTTCCAGTACCAGCTGTCTGAACTGGCAGGAGTGAACTCATTTCTCACAGCATGGAAGAGGGAAAGGAAGAGCAAGCACTCAAGCAGGAAGCAATCTGCCCTGGAATAACACCTCCAGCAAAACAAATCCTTCCCCACTGCTGTTAGAGAGGTTACAGTGTTTGGAAAGCACCAGGAGTCAGTTCCCTTTAACTCCAGATGAAATCTGACCAGTGAAGTGTCCCCAGGCTACTTCAGGCTCCGGCAAAGGAGCCTGGACCTACCAAAGCAGCATGAACAGTTCAGAAACTTTGTGCAGGGAGCTGAGCTGCCCCTTGGTCCTGGATTCAGAACATTTCAACTGCATTATGTGTGTCTAGACCAACATGAAGCCAGAGAGACGCATCAGACCCACAGAACTAACTTCAAAAGTCAGAAATAAACCAGATCTGACATGGATTCCCCTTACTGTTTGCACTTTGCCCACTTACATAGGAGGTTTTGGACTCTGCATCCCAGCAGTCACAGGCATAATGAGCCATCTCATTCTCCATGTGCTGTCGGAAGCGCAGCTTCTCCGGGGATACGCCGACCTTGGTGAGGAAGAGGTAGATTCTGCCGATGAAGTAACCCAGGACAGAGTTATTGATCACACCCTGCAGGGAGAAAAAGCAGGAAGAAAACACCCATGTGAATTCCTAAGGAAGCAAAGTCATGATCTGTTGAACTCCTGCAGGCAAACTGACATGTTACAGATAGAACTTGTGGTTATGTTCTGTCTCTCCTGAAGCTGTTACATCTCTTCAAATTCACCTCACTGGCAGCATCTCCATCTGACCAAACAGTGAGTTACTGTCACTCCAGGACTCATCACCCACTGGCTCTGAGGATCACCTACTTGTAAATACCCCACTGTATGCAGCAGTGCAGTCACTGGCATTACAACAGCTGCATCCTGCAGTTCACAGCTGCAATACAACAGAGGGGTGGTGTTCTTTTCATCTTTTTGGCTCTTGTTTTGGAGATGTTTTGCTTTGCTTATGTTTTTTAAAGGCAGTGTTTTGGTGGTTTTTTGGTTGGTTTTTTTTTTTTGGGGTGTTGGAGGAAATGGAGAGGAGGAGGTTGGTAAATCAACTCATTCATAATTAGATTCATCAGGTAGTGATTCATCTAATTATGCAAGCCATGTACTCATGGGGATCAGCAGCTGAATATGAGATTCCCAGATACTGCTTGTATTAATATTCCTTACTGCCCCTCTTCACTAGCTAAGTGTGAAGTTTAGCTTTCAACCCTTATCCCAACACCACCTGCACTCTGCTGGTAGCAAGGACCAGGCCTAGATCTCAGTCTCACTGATTCACTGAACAGAAACTACTCATAAATCTGGGAGCAAACCGCAGCTGGCACCAACACAACACAAACTTTGTGTAGGCCCAGTGATCCATGTCCTGGATTCAGACTATTCCAACTGCACTACATGCATTCAGACCAACACAGAACTGGACAGACACATCACTCAGAGCCCTAATTTTAAAAAGCCAGTTTGTAACTTATCCCTGAGTGCAATATTGCAAGGAGCAAGCTGGGTGTGGCTGCAGGAGGAGGGTTACCTGCTGGACAGCGTCTCCCAGGCGCATGACGTGCGCAGACTGCCCGCTGACCTGCGCCTTGGCCGAGTACAGGAGGATGTTGAGATCTGCCACGTTCTGAAACTTGGGGTGGTTCTTCTCACTGGGGTCCACAAAGTGCTCAATTTCTGCCATGGTGAATTCCCTAGTGAAAACAAACACACACATATTAAATATTTTATCCATTGGATCCTAATAAACCATTGTGCTTTAGCCTCTCACAGCAAGCCAGTAATTTAAAATCCTATGCAGACGCAGCCAAGAGAATGGGCAGACTGGAACATGAACCAGTCTCATCACTGGATTTAGTTTCATCTTCAAATTCCTAACAAAACTTTCTACAGATCCATCTAGAGCTCTCCAGGCTCTGGTTAACCCCATTTTGAATCAGAGCAGAGAACACCACCTTTGGAAGCACTTCCAGAAGTTCTCTAGAGTTTTTCCAGACTGCTTTGATGCCCATATCAGAAGCAGTTCTTCCTCACAGGGTCTGCTGATTAAATCAGTAGCTTTAACTCATGGCAGAGGTGCCAAAAATAACCAGGTGAGGTGGTAATTTCCGGAAGATAATGATACTGCTGCACGCAGCAATGGCATGAATTCTGTTTTAAGAACATGTCTTTAATATATCTTTACTCAGAGATTGATTCTAAACCTTCTTGCCTGAAATCACTTTCCACTGAATTAGCTCATTATCAACAACCTTTAAAAAAGCTCTAGGTAATCATTAACTGTAAATCACAGCCATCAGGGTGTAATTTGCTGTGATTGCATAATAACAGTCTCCAATAAATGTGCCACAAGCATATCATTTATATTTGACTGAAGATGATTTCAATGAGAGAAGTTCTCATTTCCAGATGAGCAAAACAGAACAGGAGGACTGAGGAAATTCCTGAGCTCCCTCTGTGCTAAGGATGTCATGGCCTCTCAGTGACATTTATGGCACCACAAAATAATCAATTACCAAATTTACATGTACTGCCTGTGCATGGGAGCCCTTGTTCCAAATTATATGAAAGAGATTTCCAATTAGGATAGATCATTTTAAATACAGAGATTATCCCTAGTGAAAGGCAATAATCACTTTTATCCAGAGACAGAACTGGAAGTAATTCCCAATAACCCTGAGCTTTCCAGCTTGACTGATCTTGCAACACCAACCCTGGTCCTGAGTAAGGTTATCTCCCAGCTTCCTCTCTGCAGCAAGCTGTAGAACTGCAGAATCTGCAGGTCAGAGACAAGGAAATATTGCTACAAGGTCAAGCATATTTTGATTTCAGTTTCAAAGGAAATTGCACAAACATAATTAGACAAGCAAAGCCCTGCAGAGAACACAGCTACCTTGGACATGATTCTTTTAGACTATGATGGAAGCCAAATTCTGCCGGTGAAACTGAGTTTATCTCTAATACAACAACTATTTCAGATATTCTGCTTCTCACAAACCAATCTTAGAATTCTGTACTTAAAATCTAAACTCTGAGTTCATCTGTAGAGCCTGAGGCCCACCAGGCACAAAAACAGGATTCCTCTGGGAGAAAGCACTAAAGTGAGACAATGCTGCACAAACCCTGCAAGCAAAGGAAGATGCTCCCTGCTCCCAGGTGCCCTCCTGCTGGAAGAGGAAGTTGGCAGTACCTCACTCTGATAAGGCCGGAGCGGGGTGAGATTTCATTCCTGAAGGAATTTCCAATCTGGGCAGCAGCAAAAGGCAATTTGCCTTGGTTAAACTCCAGCAGACGTTTGAAGTTGAGGAATATTCCCTGTGCAGTTTCTGGCCTCAGATAGCTGAAAAGACATGGGGGAAAGGAAAATCAGGAAAATTTAAGGGTGGAGAAAGCAGGGAGAAAGCCACAGTTGTAACAAAACTCACAGGTAAAAGTTTTTCTCTTGAGACTTTTAATTCCAGACACAAAAAAAAAAAAAAAACACTTAAGCAATATACTGAAAGGGAAAAAACTTTACCTCCTTCCTCAAACAGGTATCCTGAAGTAGGTTTTCTACAGCCATGAAGTCACTGACAATTGGAGACCAGCATTAACTGGCTTTATGAAAACTACTCCAACCAGCAAGGGCACAGCTGGGATCTGTATTTTGGGTGCTTTAAGTATTTTCATGATTCTCCAACAGCCCCTTGTTTCTCCTGCCTTTCCTCAAGACTCCAAGGAATGCTAACCTGCTACAGGAGGCTGGGACTGAGAGGCAGGGGAAGGCTACTCCAGAGATTTCATTTTTATTCCAAATCATCTCTAAAGCAAGGAGAGTGTGAGCAGAATGAAATTAGCACCTACCCAGGCATATTTCCTCCAGGCCCAATGGAGGTCTTGAACATCAGATTGAAAGAAACAGGAGGGGACAGGTCATTGCCAGTGACAGGGGACTTCACATTGTAGTTCACAAAGAGATCTGCAAGCTCTTGCTGGCCATAATTGTCCAACTAATACCAAAACACAAGAGAATTATTTTAATTACTAGACAAGATAACAGGAATGAATGCCCTCTTTATCTTTTACTGAGCTTGATCTACAGCTCTGAATCACCTGCCCAAAATATTCCCTTCTAACCTAAATTTTCAAGCAAGCTGAAGTTTGAACCAGTGATAGAAGAATACACTTTGCACATTTGCAAACCTATTTTAGTAATAGGTCTGGGATTTAGTCATACCACAGGAGGTCTGAGCTTAAGAGTGGGTGTAAAGCACAAGAAAAGTCATTGGGACTGCACCACAACCCACCAGAACAGACTCTTTTGAACAGATTCAGCTAAAACATGGGGAGCTCTGTGTTGGGAGCAAAAAAAATACAGCAATGAGGGAGAAGAAAGCTAAAATTTCTGCAGGGCTTTGTCTGCATTCACTTCTTTTTCTTCTGCTGCTTGAAACACAATATTCAAGCTATGCATTAGATGCCCTTTCAGAGCTGTTCTGCATTTCTAGCTGTCATGATCTTTCATATATCAGGAAAATAAATCCAAACACAGGATATAAAAATACTCTAATGTTAACAGAGAGATTTCCTAAAGGATGGTAAAAGTTCAGTGTTGTAGTGTGGAAAACCTAATGACAGCTGCTCAGTGATGCAAAACACTGACAAATAGTTTCTCTTTCTGGAAGGAAACATTCATTAAATGCATGACTTTGGAAGCGTTTATCCTAGAAGTCATGAGAACAAACATTAAAAACAAAGAAAAACAAAAAACAAATAAAGGCAAATATTTGTACAGTTGTTCAGGAATGTCAGACTGAACACCAACTATTCTCATGGTAAACACAGGAAAAATCTTTGTGGGGTGTCAGAGACAGAGGAACAAATCTCCAGGGCTTCAAAGCACTGAGACAATTTCAGAACAAAGCAAATCAGTGCTGAGCTGACTCAAAAAAAAACCCTGACAAAACTTGTGATCCATCTCTGCTCCTTTGTATGACAATCCCACAGAAGGGACTGACAAATGTAAACTTTTTGCCAGGGTATCAAGTGAAACAGAGCAAACCAACCCCAAGACTGAGCTTCACCCCTACCAACCCAACACTCAAAAGATTCATTAACACAACAGCAGAAACTCTCCAAAAGAGTGAGGGAGATGAGATTCACCAGCAAGCTCAGAGTATTTATTAACAATTCAGTTGTCTGTATTTGAGAGGATCTCTGGGGTAAAGACTTCTGAGCATCTTCAGGAACAGAAACGGCCACTGCCTCTGGACTCTCTCACACATCCCTGTCCCTGAAGCAGCCACCTCCCTGTGCAGCACCCACCTGTGTTAGAACATTTTCCATTTCTGCCTTTTTCTCTGCCGTGCACTTCTTGTCAGACATCAGTTTCTGCAGGTGAGCTGTAAGAAAAGTTGGCCACGAGTTTAGATTGCAACTCCATCACTGACCCCAGTATAAAACAGCTCAAGAGGATCCCCCAGCATGAGTTAAGTGATGCCCACAACTTGTCCTGACAGGGTAATTCCAGTCATGTCCTCAGGGCAGGGGTGACCTACAGTTCACTGTACTGGAGAGCCACAGGGAAAACAAATTCTTATCCAGTTCCTTTCCAATATTATTTCTTTAAACCCAAGCAGTCTTTGTAGTCCTTTTCTTGCTTTCTATTATACAGACTAGAAATTAAATCTAGTCTGATCCCAAGCAGCAAGGCTGATTTTATTCTCAGAAGCAGGTACAGTGAAGCTGGACTGCATTCCACGTTACAGCACAACATCCTCCCTGACACACAAAGGCACACAGTGATGCCAAGACTTCTCACTCTTGTTTGAAAAAAGCAATTTGACTTTTTAGTCAGTAACAGCTCAGTTTGGCAGTGACAGCAGGTGGCTGTTCACAGGGAGGGGCTGCACAACACAGGGACACACTTGTTTGATGAGGCTGCTCAGCAACAGAGGCAGAGGTTGGATGGGCTTCTTTTGAGTTTTTTTTTTTTTGACAAAAGAAATTCTTAATGAATACCATGAAAACTACTTTAATGCTAATATAGATTGTTCTTCATACTTGAATTTAAAGGAAAGGGCTCAAAAACCAGAGAGCACCACTCACTGAAGAAAAGTGGAACAATCCCATTCACAGTGGAGCTGTACCTGAGAAAGTTTTCAAACAGGCTTCTTATTTCTGTGACTTTCTTGGTTTGTTTTTCCAAACAAATTGTAATAACCAGGAAGAAGTGTGAGGACTTTGCAAATCAAAGAAATGCCTGAAGTCTATTTCTAAGGTACACATGAAAGTCATCCACTGCCATGTAATTGACCTCTCACAGGTAAAACATACTCTGACCCCTCACAGCATCAATAAATTGTTTTTCAGTACTTAAAAAAGCAACTGAAATTCAAGAAAACTAAGACCAGAATGCACTGAAGTACAAAAATCTTGTTATAAAGGGAATCCTTGGCTTAGACAACACAGTAATCTTTCATAGCCTGATGACACTGGGTTTTATAAAAGGGACACAACTGTGTTTTCACCAGAGATCCTGAACCTCACTTAAGACACAAACCTATGGGGTTTTTGGTATGGTATGATTAATTACTGCAAACATAACTATGAAAGACTTGCCACACCAGCAGGCTTTCCTTGAAAAAGATTCTTTCTTCCAGTGCTTGTATCACTGCAAGAAACCCCCAGGCCCACCCAGCCTGGAACAAAATCAAACCTTTTAAGAGATGATCAGCACGAAAACATTCCCCATTTTTCACATCTTTCACCATGAAGTCAGCAAACTTGTCCACGTGGCCAGAAGTCCTAGAAGAGATGACACAAAACAAGGAATGTGACAGCTGCCACCAGACATCCCCAGGTCTGTGTGATCCCAGTGGACAGACCTTTATCAAAGTGAAATCCTTCAAAAACTGCAGGCTCACTCCTGCTTCAGATTTCAGAGTCATGTTAAGCAGCATCACCTCTCAGAAAATATGATCTGTGGGAAGTATCAATAATCTAAACCTTAAGATGTGTCACAAAGATGACACTTAATGCCTTCAGGAACTGCATCATGATCAAAACTAGACAGAGCTGCAGTAGTGAGGAATAACCAGTAATTCAAGTGGAGATATTCCCAGTATTTTATATCTCAGCTGAATGGAAGTTTCTGCCCTTTCCTTGTCTTCTTAATCTTTTAGAAAAAGGAATAATGACAATTTCTTACCTCATGGGACTGCTAGGAAGCTTTGAACTCTCAAATATGAATGCCACTGCTTTCTCTGATTTACAACAGCAGCTTATCACACTGACTTGTGCACTGGAACCTAATTATGGTATGAAACTGGGTGACCCAGACTCAAGATCCCTGTGGATAATTCTACAGAACACTGTAAAAAGCACCTATGACCAGAATTTACATAATGCAGGTAGGAAAAACTAAAAAAAAAAAAAAAAAAAGACCCATATTTACTTTAGAACTGGCTCAGGGGTGAGCATGGTGCAGTCAATCTCCAGGATTTGCTCTTCCTGAATAAAGTGATGTCTCCATGCTTGGATGATGTTGTTCTTCAAAGCACATCCAACAGGCCCAAAGTCATACAGACCACTGACTCCTGCAAAGAGGAAAAGGTAAAAAAGAAGTGTGAGACTGTACAAAGCTGCACTGTTTGGAGGAGATGTCCTCCCTTCTCAGCATTTCCATCAGCTGGTTTCATTTTATGAGCATGAAGCACAGTTCAGCTGCAGAGCACTGAGGCATCAGGTAGTGACAGAATCTAAAACTGATAAACTCCTGCAACCAACAACTCTAAAAAGCAAATTCCCTCCACCAATGGATTCTGTTTTGTGGAAAGTTTTGTGGAAGCAATCTCTGTGAAGGAGGAATCTGAATACAGAAGAAGTGACCACTGCTGAAGCAGTGTCAGTAATAAATAACACATATCTGCAAATCACCACTGTGGCTGCAAAGATTTTAAAAAAGCCAATAAAACAACTCAGAGTGTTTAATTTGGTATCTAATGTGAAAGAGCAGTAACCACAGAGGCAGTGTGCTGCTTCCTGAGATGCTCATATCAGCCATCTGAAGAGGTTTACAGCCACATTTATTCTGCCATAAATTTCATTGGCAAAGTTCACTGAGGGAACAGGTTCTAAAGTTCACAGTGGGTTTGAGCATTTTTGGTCTCCTTTTGGGCCATTCACTTAAGAGCTGGACTCATGATCCTTGTGGGTCCCTTCCAGCTCAGAATATTCTGTGATTAATTTGCCAAGAGAAGCTCAGGAAGAGATGAATGATTATAAATAAGTTGATGATCTCCTTAAGCCCCAAACATCCTACCCTCAGCAAAGAAGCCATCTTCTACCAATGTAATCCTCAGGACATGCATCCTAAAGTCCACTCATTCCCATTCAGAGAGCCCAAAACAAAAATTGAGCCCCGTCCCAACCCAAACATTTCAGGAAGGGGGAATTTTTGAAAGGTTTACAGACTCAAGCAGGAAAGTTTAAATCAAACTTTAAAAAAAAATCTTGTATGCCACATTAATATAACATTGCTAGAGTGCAGCATTTCAACCAGCTAGAAAGACCAGAAAATTAGCCTAAAGGGATTAAAATGTACATTTCTTCAAACCCATACCTCCATAAATAGAAAAGGCTTGGTCATAGAAAAACCTCCTTTTGAGAGTGTCTTCCATCTTAACTCTGTCCACGATGTCATCTTTGGGCTGTAAGGCCAGCTCCTGTAAGTCAGGCAAAACAAAACCACTTAATAGCTCCTGATTCTGGCAGGAGGAGAAATCCTCTTCACTCACCACTGTGAGTCAAAAGTCTGCAAAGACCACTTTGAAGAAAAGGCATCCTGTCAACATCCTCATTTTCCAAAGAGGAATCTTCCCACGGAGATTCAAGTGCTCAATTATGAACATCCCTGTCTGAATGCAGCACCATTTCAGACACTTGAGGTGGACTCATGACCTAACTTTCCCTGAGTGAGTTATCCTCAGCTTTCTTCACAATCACTGCAAAAAAATGCCAATTTCCAAACCAATTCTAACCTTCTTCACTCTCCTGACTATGAAAAGAGCTTTAAGTGACCATCTCAGACTGCACACATCCAACTCTTGGCATACATAAACCTTTCAGTAAGGTGCTCCTCACATGAAAGAATTCTGACGATGAAGATTACAAGCCCCATCATCCTCATGCTCTGCCAAAGGGATGATTTTAGGTATTTGTGCATGGAAAATATATTTGTAAATTTTTTTTGAGCACTCAGAAAACTTGAGAGTGCTTCATGCTCTGACAAGATACTGTGACAATGTTTAAGAGCAAACTCACTATCTGAAAACCTGTGATTTTTGCAATCTAATCCATTAGTGAGGTCAACACTTAAAGATTTCCTTCAAGGCAGCTGTTTTGATCATTAAGGCAGAGTTAAACCCAGAAGTGCAATAAATTCAGATCCCCTTAAGTGTCTCAGACTATCACTTGGAAAAGCCTTGGGGTAACAAAAGGTATTGTGTGTCCATGTATTTCAAATTTCTCCTTTTCTATCATCAATAATGATAAATAAATGTGGTCTAATTTTAAAAGCACTGTACTCTGTGTACTCAGCTGCTCCACCCTGCTCAAAGCTTCAAATTCAGAGCTGCTCTGACATCTTCAAGTAGGAACAGGGCTTGAAAATCACCACTGCAGCTTCCCCCAAAGGTGGAAGGGACTGTGATCCTTGCTGGGAACAGCATCAGGAGAGAGACACTCCCAGTACTGGAGTGCTGCACTCCCAAGGGCAGATGCTGCATTTGCAAGGTCAGCCTTGCACTGACAGCCCACACAAATTGTGTAAGTGCTAAGAAACCTCCCCACTGCATCCTACAGGCACCCTCCAACACAGAGCTGGGGCTCACAGGGACACCAGGACTGCAAACCTGCCTGCTGACATGCACAGGGAGATCAGAACTGCAAACCTGCCTGCTGACATGCACAGGGAGATCAGAACTGCAAACCTGCCTGCTGACATGCACAGGGACTCCAGGACCCCTCACCTGCCTGGTGACATCCACAGGGACTCCAGGACTCCAAACCTGCCTGGTGACATCCATAGGGACATCAGGACTCCAAATGTGCCTGGTGACATCCACAGGGACACCAAAATTCCTCACCTGCCTGATGACATCCACAGGGACACCAGGACCCCTCACCTACCTGGTGACATCCACAGGGACACCAGGACCCCTCAGCTGCCTGGTGACATCCACAGGGACTCCAGGACCTCTTACCTGCCTGCTGACATCCCCCCAAGCTTCTGAGGGGTGGTACACAAAACTGGGAGAACACCTAGATAGTATTTCCCGCAGGATGACCTAGTTATTGCAGGTATTGCAGTTAATGCAGGTTTCATGCAATGGTTTCAAAGCCCTATGCTGAACACTCAGTAAAAATGACATTTTCTTGGGTTCAGTGAATGTAAACAGGCAGCCACAAGGCCAGACCTGGCAGAGAGCAGCACCTGTTCGTCCCACGTGACCCTGCAGGACAAACAGGGTCAATGGGTTTCAGTTCAGGTGAACTCACATTCTCACAGTCAGGCAGCTGTAAGAATTGCTGTATTTACTCATTAATTCATTTATTTTTAAGAGTATTACCCAGGCACAACTACAATCAGGTTTACATGAAATTGAAATTAGAACATGGGTGAATCTGCACAAGTGACTGTTTTAAAGCTTCAAGAGTTTATTTTTGTTGTTTCAGTCTGGGAAGGGGAGGGAAGCTCACAGGATAAGAAAGTGTATTTTACTTCTTTATGAATATAAAGACAACAAACTTCAAGTTCCATCATTTAATTTGCACAAAGACTTCAGAGTTTAGCAGTATTTAAAAAAGGGGATACAACTTCACCTCTAAGGCTGAGAATAACTGCAGGTTATTTGAAACATCTACAGAAACTTTGTTACTGTAGCAAAATGGATGGTTTCTAAAGAAACACCTTCTATGAGAGTCAGGGAATTTCAATGCACAAAGAATCTGAAAATTTACCACAGTGAACAGCATGTGCTCTCACTCTGCACACAAAAAATCTATATAGCAAACAAAGATTAGTTAATATACACTCAATTTCAGCTTTGATTACTGGGCAACCTGAACTCATATGTACTTGTTTCCACACTGATTTAATGCTAACAAACCTGAACTCATATGCATTTGTTTCCACACTGATTTAATGCTAACAGAAATTAGTGTAACAGGTAAAGAATGAAACTGCCACTAGCTGGAAACCTGTAACAACTGTTTCAGAAGTGATTCAGTCTAGGACTGAATTTGGACTGTTTAGACCAAACCTGCAATAAAGAATTAAGAAATTTCAAGGCTTTTCAGACAAAACTGTGGAGCTCAGAATTTAATTTCCAGACTCACCTTTGCTTCTAGGACCCTCTTCCGAGCTTTGAGCTCTGCTACAGCTCTGTCTATGTCCACCTGGGGAGCCTTCTCTTCCTTCAGCTTCCTCACCAGCTCTCCCTAGGGCAAAAAGAACATTATAGATTCATTCTTTGCCACAGATGAGATCTCTCTTTCTTCCAGCTCCCCTGGCAATCCAAAAGGAGATTTCTGTCCAGCCTGCACACAGGTCTCCAGAGGCTGCAAGTGAGAAACACACTTTCAAGAGTTAGCAGACTCTTTTAGTTTAAACACTTTTAAGAGTTAGGAGAGTAGACTTCATTAGGGAAATCCAACCACCCCACACAACTGTTAAATCACAGACCTGCTATTCAATCTCCATGTGGGATTATATTCCTCTATGTACATCACAAATTCCTGGTTTCTGTCTTTGAGGATGCACTAAGTGGATTCTCAGATGGTGAACACAGGCTTGGTGCTCTCCATCTCCATCCAGAAGGCTTCTCTTCCTTCCACCCCTTCCCCTTTCTTCAAAGCCTATGACCATTTCAGACTTCTTTTCCTCTGTTCTACCTGATCAAAACTGGCCAGTAAGGACACAAATTTTCAGAAGAAAGTCTCACAGAAGACAGATATTTGCAGCCCAATGTCTAAGCAAAGAAAACGTTGCATTTTGAGTGAGAATTGTAATTATTTTAAAAACCTGCTCTGTAACTTTGAGATACAACAAAGTCAACAACAAAATAAAAATACCCTTAAAAAAAACCCCAAAAGCCTAAATATTTCAGAGCAGCAAAACCCTGCAGTGGGCTTACAGGAGGTCTTGACCTGAGTCAAATCATCACCACCTTGTTACAGTTCCACAGATGTGTCTCTGCCCTGTGGGATGATTCTCCCCTTTCAGCCCAGGGAAATCTCAATCCCTTCACACCCAAAAGGGCTCTTTTATGAACATGATCCTCAGCTGTCAAGCCCAGCTTGCTCCTGGAGATAAATGAACTAAAAGTCTTCCTTTGAGTCCACTCTTCTTCACCAAAACCTAGATCTAGCTTGAATTACTGAGAAGGGCAAAGGTGCTGGAGGAAAAAGCACAGAGATGTCAAAGCTGCCCCAAGTGGGATGTTCTAAAAATGGGATGCTCCAAGTTCAGCATTTTTCTTGCACCTTGCATATCTTGAGAAAAAAAAAAGGAAAAAAACCCACAATCCACAGAGATTACAACATTTCCACAATACCAATTTTTTTTGCTAAATTCTGAACTTTCCTGACAAAAACATTACAGGTAACTGAGAAAGCAAAGAGAAGAGAATAAACAGATTGCTATTCTGTAATCAGATTAGAAAAGATAAAAGTGCTCCAGAGACTGAGGGGTTCAAAAGTGCATTTTATTAATAAAAGGATGTCTCCAAGGACTGCATTAAAACACAGACAATGAGAAGAAGGAAAAATAAGAATCCTGTCAGGATTAACCCCATCAGCTACACCAACAGAACAAATCTGCTGTTTCCTTCCTGTTAACTGCTTAAACAAAAACGTGAAAGTTTCACTCTGGGGCTGAGGACTGCAACTGCCATTCCAGGGTAACGTGGCAGAGGGAGGGATCTGATCTGGTGTTTTTCTCTTTTAAAGTAGTGAGTCCAAATTGCCTTTGTCGAGCCAGGGGGGTCGGCAGTGGAAAAACATCAAGGCAGCAGCAAAGCAGCTCCTGCTGACTCAACAGAGCCCTCGCCCTGCTCAGTGCTGAGCATCCAAAAGCAGCACACAGCAACTCTTTGTCTTGACCTATAAGTAAGAGTGCTCAGACATACGCAAGGAGAAGGGAAAAAAAAAAAACCAAACACAACTGAAGCAAATAATTATGCCTGCTGACAGGACTCAATCTAATTAAAGCTCCGATCTCCAGCCCTGCCCAAGAGGAGGAGTGCACAGCAGCACTCGATGTGGCAAATTTTGCTGCAGCTTTGTCCCACAGACCAGCAAAGCAGGGAGGGATCCACCCCTGGATCACGGCAGCTTATTGCATCAGGCACTGCTGCAGGAAGATAGGCTGCTCCCTTCTCCATAGGCTGAGTCCCTTAGGTTTAATTAAACCACTTCTCCTGGAGCTGCCAGACGCAGACTCCTGCATCCAGAGGCACCAACCACCCCGATCTTTGTTATCCCCTCCCTCTCCTCCTGTGCAAATATCTCCAGGAATTACTACAGCCAGTTGTACAGCACAATATGTGTGGCCCCAGCTGGACTATTGTTTATTTTTCCCTTGGTGCCCCACACCACAGTCTCAACCCCTGAAAAGAAGGGGTGCCTTGGTATTCACAGGCAAATGACAGCACCCAGGATTTTAAACTAAATAAATTGGCTGGTTCTAGAGATCATTGCTTTATTTACAAGCAGCTCTCTTGCCAAGGCATTATGCTGTACAGTGATTCATAATAAAAACTCACTGAAGTGCTAGCATAATTAGAGGGCCATAAATCCACTCATTTAATGGGGAAACACACGCACAGATCTGTGAATACAAGGGACACACGCATAGCTCTGTGTGCAGCTCAGGGGAATAATATGGATTCAGCCACTTAAGGGGGACACATGGGGGACAGACAGACACAGGTCTGGCAGGTGCTGAAGAGAGGAGACGGAACTCCACAAGGTCCATTACCCTACACAGCCAGAGTGCCAATATTTATTTAGGAAACGAAAAGACAACTAAATCCTTCTCAGGTAAGAAGGATGATAAAGGTAAAAGGAGGGAGAGGGGAAAACAACGCGATGCAGCCCCAGCTAAAGGACACATCACTCACCTAGATTAACCAGAATGATGAAATGGAAAATATGCAAAGGAATTACGATCCCTTACTGCATCAGGCAAATATGCGACTCCAAATGAACGTCATTTACCTCCGAGACCCGGCACAAACTCAGCTCTAAGGGGACATCACGGCGTGACCCCGGAGGGACGAGGGGGCTGCTTTACACGGGAGACACGAGCAGGGGCCTAAGGCAGGGCACAGCCAGGGCCAGCCCGGGCACAGCCAGCCCGGGAGGGGACACCCAGGTAGGCTGAGGCACAGACCCAGCCCTGCCAGGCAGCTCCGGCACCGCGGCGAGGGCACAGAGCCATGAGGGGAAACCCACACGCGGTACCCTCCCTGTGCCCGAGGGACCACCCCGCACCCGCCGAGCAGCGCTGGGCAGGGACCCCAGGGACACCCATAGGGACACCTATAGGGACACCCATGGGGACACTCATGGGGATATCTACAGGGACACCCATGGGGACACCGATAAGGACACCCATGGGGCCCCTCCAGGCCGCGCAGT
>NW_005054367.1:876487-912128 GCF_000277835.1 Geospiza fortis
GGGGAGCGGCGCGCCCCCGCGCGGCGGGAGCGGGGAAAGGCGGGACCTGGCACCGCCCTGAGGGGGACACAGGGCACCCCTCAAAGTGCGGCGGTCCCCAGGGCGGGGGGACACTCCTGGGCAGCCCATCCGGCCCGCACGAGAGTTTGTGTATGGTGAGAAGTGCTACACCCTCCCGAGTGGTCTGCCCCGCTCCCCCAGGTGACACATGGCACCCCAAGAGTGTGGCTGTCCTTGGGGTTGGGGACACCCCATTGTCCCTGAACATCCCCAGGTCCACACCAGAGCTCATGTTGTGTCCCCCTGCAGTGTGTGTAAGGCAGGGTAATTCCTGTCCCCACCCAGGTGACAGGTGACTATCCCTGAGCATCCCCAGGCCCACACCAGGGCTCATGCTGCTGTGTCCTCCTGCAGTGTGTGTGAGGCAGGGTGGTTCCTGTCCTCACACAGGTGACATGTGGCTGTCCTTGGGGTTGGGGACACCCCATTGTCCCTGAGCATCCCCAGGCCCACACCAGGGCTCATGCTGTGTCCCCCTGCAGTGTGTGTGAAGCACAGTGGTTCCTGTCCCCACACAGCGACATGTCACCCCCAAAAGTGTGGCTGTCCTTGGCGTTGGGGACACCCTATTGTCCTTGTGCATCCCCATGGCCCCACACCAGAACTCTGCACCAGCCACCCCCAGCCCTCTGCTCAGTGTCCCCTTGTCCCAGAGCCACATCCCGGCCTTGGGGCAGGAGACAAAGGGGATCACAGGGGCTGAGGGCGCTGGGATGTTGTTTTTCCGATCAGCTGCAGTGCTTGAGCTCCAAAGGCTTTGTAGCTTTTGGGCTGGGTGCTGTTTTGCTTTGCGCTGATCCACGGCCGTGCCTGCCTGCCCGGGGGCTCTGCAGGGTGGGTTTAGGGCCAAGCCCTGCTCTCCCCAGTTTGGGGGGTCTGCCCTGGGAGCCAGGCCAAGCAAGCCCACAGCAGGAGCCATGAGGAGCACGGTGCCACAGCAGAACTTTCCATCCTCAGGAGTTAAACCCTCCGTGGAAGTGAATCCAAACACTGGTTACATAAAACAAAATTTAAGGCGAATTTAAAATATATATATATTTCCCACACACGCTTTCCCCACTGCCCTCCTCCTCTTCACCCTCTCCCCTTCTCCCCATCCCACACTCAGAGCCGGGAGCATCGGCACTGATGCAATGTTGGCGTAATTGGAGTATTCAGGCTGCTATTTTGTACCTGTCTGTTTATTTGAGAGACAGCCTCAACCTCCTAATGAATGCATCTGAATATTTATCTGCTGCTCCTGAATGGTGCATTTGTGTTTCAAATGCTTAACTGTTATTTTTATTTAGCTGCAAATTGCTGTTTTTATTTCTCTGGCGTACCTGCTTGGAAATTGCTCTAGCATGAGGTTAATGCCGAGCTGTTTTATATTTCTGAATTCTTTTTTTAATTAATTCTGTGCTGATAAAAGTGTAAGGACTGGCTCTGCAGTCCCCTTCCAGCTTGTCATGGAGCTAAGGTGTGAAGATTGTGGAATCAGCCTCAGAAGGAACTGGCTCCCTTGGAGTAATGAGGAATCCTAGCCAGCTGGGATGGTAGAGGAAACATGGGAGATGGGAAACCCCAGTGACCAGGGGCAGCTCTGTTCTCCTATGCTACACTTGAAGGTACCTGTATCAAGTAGCACCATTTCTCAGAAATGGTTTCCGCCCCTCCTCAGTGGCAGAGGCTTGGTCCCCAGAGCAGCACACTGCAGGATGGAGATGGGCCAGACTGGTGCCTTGAGCCTTTTCCCCTGGATAAAATCCTGCCTTGCACAGGGTGCTGACCTCTCCTTGGAAAAACAAACATGCCTGGGACCAGTTCCTAGCACTGCCACCAGCTGGTAGGGGCACCCTCAACACAAGGGCCAAAAAGACCTCCTGCCTGCCCATTCCCAACTAACTGTGGGTGCAGCACTTCACACAAAGGACTTCAGGAAGCATCTGGATGAGAGCACCTATGGAACAAGACTTGTCCTTGTGAATAAATCTTTCATGATGTATTTGACTGCCCAGGCTCTGGGCTAGCACAAGTCAACTTGAACTTTGGGCTGTACAGTCAACTTGAACTTCTAAAATTGTGTCAGGGTTTTTTGGGTTTTTTTTAGATAAAAGAACAAAGCAATAAAAGAAGAAAACACAGGGAAGGAAAAAGAGGGTGAACACATTTTTGGAGCAAGGTTAGAGGCGGGTGAATGGGGAGAACACAAGGAAACCCCAAATGTCCCTTTTGTGATGGCACTGCTGAAGATGGAGAGTGTTGATTTGGAGTCCTCGGATCCAAGGCACACTGCTGGATTCATGTTAGGTTGTGCAGGGTGGCAGGAAAATCAGGCAGGGTTTTGCACCCAGCCATAGCTGCCACAAGAGACCATGAGCAAACTGGACCCCCAGAACTGGGTCACTTCTGGGGTGGGTTGGTTGGACCTCACCTCCAAGCTGATTTCAGTGGGAAGGGCTTTGTGCATCCTCTGCCAATGGAGGGGCTGTGGGCACAGACCCACATTGTCCCTGTGCCATCCTCCCTGTGCTCTTGGGTCTTGGGGTGCTGCCAGGCTGCTCTAACCCACTTCATCAGAGATGATCTGTGTGCCCGGTGCTGGTTTGCCAGGAGCACCCATTGCTGGCATTGTCTTTGACTCCTGGGCACACCATGGCCACTGGCTGACATCTCACAACTGCCCAGGGCCCAGCTTTCCCTCTCATTTTAAATCTGATCCCAGCTCTGTGCCTCTTTGCACCTGGTAAGCATCCTGGTGGGGGCTGTTAGAACATGTCCATGTTAGTTTTCTGCTCTGTACCCCTCAAAAAGACCCCAAGGGGCAGGATGGGATTTAGGAAGTGCATTACTGCATCCCCTTCGGGGGTGGCCTTTGAAAAGCCATCTCCATTTCCTTCCCTGGGTGTGAAATGGGACACTGTCACCCCCAGAGTAAAGGGGAGTTCCCAGCAAACAGGAGAGATTTACTGCATGATAGAATTTGCGGGAAGATACAAAGGAAGGGGGAGGTTCAGGTCCCCTTTTCAGCTCCCAAACTTCTGGGTGCAGAAACAGAGGTGTCAGCATCCCTGAAAGATCTGGGGGTGTTAAAGACACGCGAGAAGGAAGAGAAGAAACGTGGCTGTGTCCCTCCCACTGCTCTCCATGGGGACCAGCAGCAGTGGGGGAGCAACGAGACCACAAATGGGAGGCAGGAGGGAGCCTGCAGCGAATGTGGAGGGATGGAGGGGAGGGCAGAGCCCTGCTCCTGCCACGGGTTATTTCTTTTCATGGAGGGAAAGGAGGAGAAACCCTTCGCAGAGGCGTAAGGAGGGGGAAAGGTGCAGGAAGAGAAGGGGGAGAGAGCCCCAGGCAGAAATCCAAGGCTGCTGGATCGGCGCGGCTCCTCGGTTCGCAGACACATTCACGCTCCGCCGCATTTCCGTCTCGGCGCGTTTTCCAGGCAGATGCTCCAGCCCCGCTGGCAGAACCCCCTCGGAACCCCCAAACCCGAAGGCGATTCCCGCGCACGCAGAGGGATGGCGGGGGCTGTCGGAGGGGTCTGGGCTGTGTCAGGGGCTCCCCGGGGCCCCCCGGCTCCCCGGCATCCCCGCTGCGCTCTGCGAGCAGCGCCCGGGACAGGCTTTCCGTGCCGGCATCCCTTGGAAAACCGAGGGGCTCCCGAGCCAAAGGTTCTTTCGCAATGCGAGGCGACGGCGGGGACAGTCCTCAGAGGCTCCGACGCCTTCCCGAGACAAAATCCTGCCTTTCCCTTCCCTCCCGCCTGCGCTTTTGGTTTCCTTCTGTTTTTCTTTCCTTTTTTATTTTCCCCTATGCCTCTCCAAAGGGCTGCCTGCTTTTCCCTAGCTCATTTCAAGCGTCAGGGTTGCAAAATCAGACAGATGCACCCTCTGAATGCAGGCTGAGCTGCAGCGACGTGCACACAAGGTCCAGGCTGATTTCCCAGCACTGGGGGATTTTTAAGCTGGCAGTAAACTAGGCAGGGCCTGAGGCAGTCTAATAAATAGCTTTACCTGGCCTTCCTCTACAGAACTGCATTTTTTCAGCCTTTGAAACAGTGTGGCTGCATCCAGCCTGTTCCTAGCGCACAGCCCCCAGCTCCTGCATCCCCCAAGGAAAAATAGTGAGAGAAATACCTGGCCCTCATCCAAACCCATGCCACAGAGCATGCAGATAAATCTCTAGGCCTTCTTATCATCTCTGGGGGTCAAGCTGGCTGCAACAACCACCTCTGCTCATTTCAGTGTGTCCCTCGTCCTGTGAGCCATTCCAAGGGTGATGCTGCTCTGTCCCTGGGCTACCTGCAGGGAAGGATGTTCTGAGGGTCCATCTGCATGTGGAGTTTCCACGTGCTTCACTGCCATCCCCCCTGTGCTTGGATACAAAGAATTAGAATATTTGACATGTGTATGCGGGAGACGCTCTGGATGTTACTGAAACTCACCCCCTCCTGGGACAGAGCTTTTTTTAGACTGAAATAGGAAGCACAAACCTCACCCTGAGCTTCCTCTAGGGTTTGGTTCTTCCTAGAGGTTTGTCCTTACTGGAAATTTCTTTTCTGCACCTCTGGCCTGGATCCAGCAAAATGCTTAAGCACAGGCTTAGCTTCATACCTGCATTGCCACAGGGTCTTCTTGGCTGGGTTGGATTCTCTTGGTCCTGCTCACCTTGGGAAAGCTCGTGCCTCTCCATGCTCCTGCTGTGAGATGATGGCAGTGGGAAGCAAGAGTATCAGCTTGCTTTGCTTGTGCACCAACCACAAAACTAACCCTGCAGGTGTGCAGAAAGAGAGTTATCAAATCTGTGAGGGCATGGGAATGCTGCACATGAAGATTTGGGGTCCCCAAGCATAAGCGCCTGCAGCCCTGATGTCCACAGCTCAGCCCATCCTCATCCTCTCTGCTCTTCTTATCAAGTAATGCTTAAACGGCCAGTAGTGCCGGTGAATATTTGATGGCTGAAATGGCCAAGGAAAATCACAGCTGCTGTCACCAACAGGAACTCAAAAATTTACTTCCATGTCAATGACAAGCCACAACACCCGTTCTCCATGGACTGGGACCACCAAAAATGTCTGATCCATTTGGTCACACCCTCCCAACAGCTTGGACCCTGATGATCTCCCAGGTCTGGCTGTGTAAGAGCTCTGATGGAAATTCATTATGATTTCTCAACCCTTCCCTGCCATGAATTAAATTCCTCAAACCCTAATGCAAGGAATTGAAGCGCATATTGATTAAGGGCCTTTTATGGATGTCTTGCAGAGCATATTAAAAATTATTTAAAACTTGCATTCCAGTATTAATGACTCTTGTCTCTGGCACTTTGCAGCAATTCGGTCTTGACTTCTAATTGAAAATCTTTAGTTAAGACAAATTCTTACAGCCAGGGAAGATGAAGTGCTCCTCCAGTTATGTGCCATGGAAGGGTTTTCAACCTCAAGGTTCCCAAATGGCTGTGAAATTCTAGAGAGGAGTCTCTGTCCTTCAAGAGGGTGGGTGTGGGTCGTTCTTGGAGGAGCCAGGTCTTTGGGCTTCCTCTCTTGGTGCTGCAGAACAGGTCTGTCACTGCTCCATCTCTCAAAGCAATGACATGGCAAACATTAATAACCTCCTTCCAAAGGGCAGTCACTGCATCCATGTGCAGAAAAATGTGGCACCTCAGGGCTGGTGGTGCTCTCACATCCCACCTCCAACAGCACCCGTGAATATCCACGAGCCAACAAATCTGAGCCAATTACTACTGTCACCAGGTCAAACATCTCGTGCCTCCTTAGTCATGTTTCCTTCTGCCTCTGCATCTGATCCCAGTCTCTGAACAGAGAGAGACATCATTTTCTCTCCCTGAATTTTTCCTGGAGAAGCACAGAGAGAAGAAGAGAAAACAATTCTTATCTCTACTTGCTGCTCCTGTTGTTTTTGCACATGTGGAATGTGTTAGGAAGATTGTTTACCTGAAGGGATTTGTCAGTTGGATTCTGCTGAGGATTGTTTTGTTTCCTTGGCCAATTGGGTCAAAGCTGTGTCCTGGCTGTCTCAGACAGCCACGAGTTTTCTTTAGTATCTTTTGTATAGTATCCTTTTAGTATTCATTAGTATAGTATCTCTTTAATATAGTATAGTATAATGTAATATAATATAGTTTAATAAAGCAATTGTTCACCATTCTGAATCATGCAGTCAGATGCCAATCATTCCCTGCAATGGGGGCACCCTGAACTCAATAGAGCAGCAAGACATGTCACCTTGGGACTGTCAGCACCTTGGTGGAGACAGCACTTAATTTAATGTTTGGTGGTTCAGTGTTGCTTGACAAAGGAGCAGGGAGTCTGTACTGTGGTCTGGTGTAGGAAACCAAGATCTTGCATGTTATAGAGCCTTGTGTTATCAGTGTTATCTTCCTGCTCCATGCCTGGAGCCTTCAACATGACAGGGAAAGGGGCTTTGTCTTTGCATTCCCTTTGCCTCCAAGGAGAAACAAGCCCTCCATAAAAGCATCTCTGGATGTGCCTCCTCTGAAAGGAAATCAATATTTTCCATCCCGTTTCTGGTGGGACAGGATGTTGAACAGCAATCTGTGCCTTCACCCCCCTGCATGGACCTGGAGCCAGGGGAACTCCAAGACCACAGGGGTTTCCAGGTCACATCAGCACAGGATAGGAGAGTCTCCCCGTGCATCAGAGGGGACCTCTGACCATGACAGCAAGGAATCAGTACTGGCCACAACCTGCTGTGACTCTGGTTTTAAAAAAACCTTCCTCCATCCTCTTATTGCATGCTAAACGATTGTTTGATTTTTTTTTAATGAGTGCATGTAAAACATGAACCAGCTGGGACCCTAAGTGCTTCTCTCCACCATGAGTGGCTTTCCTGTAAGGCTCATCAAAGCCAGCCGTCACCAGACACTACCCCAGGGACTGAGCTGTCCATTCAGCCCATCACATGTGCAGTACAGCTGCTCTTCTTATGCATGGGAGAGTTGGAACTGGATGATCTTTATGGTCCCTCCCAACCCAGACCAGCCTGTGACTCTGTGATTTACATCCTGAGAAGAGTCACAACCACCAATGCCATTCAGGTAGTGAATAACCATCACCCTGAGGAAGGATATAAAAAGGAAATATTTTGCCAGATGCTGCATTTTTTTTTCTTAAATATTCATTCTGTTCCTTCTCTGGTTTTAGTTTTTTGATACCATCCTTGTCCTATCTTCTCCTGAAGAGAAGAAATAAGCAGAGTTTTACTTTCACATCCAAAGAAGGTCCATGTCTCCTTTCCTCCCACGTGGTAAAAGTGCTGTTCCATAACTGACTGTGCCATTGTGGTGTTTCACAGGGTAATGGAGTCCACTCATGTTTCCAAGGATTTTTTATTGTTCTTGTTGCTGATTTTTCCTGGTGAGTCACACAATTATTGGCTTGATTCTCTGGGTCAAGAGCTTGGCTGGAAGCCATGGGGTTCATCAGACTGCAAGCAAACCAAGTAATTACCCCTGTAATGTCCAGGAGTTAAAAATCATGAACTAAACCTTCAAAACCTGAGCTGAGGCATCCTCCACGCCCAAAGTCCACATATTGGCCTAATTTTTTTCAGATTTTTTGACCAACAGTAAGAGCTATAAACTCCAAGGGTAGGCAGGAGTGCATCACCTATGCCTTGACTATCTCAAGGAGTGTTTGGTGCTGTAGTTGGGTGTAGGAAGAGGACCTTGCCAAAAACCACCCAGAGTTCCCAAATTGTGGTGTTTTGTGCACATGGACAGAACGGATTGCAGTCCTCATGAAAGAGCCCATCAAATAACCAACACATCCTTCTCCTCCCCAGTCTCCAATGCCCGCAGAAGGCACTACCAAAGGACTTCCAGCAGGCAGTGAGTTATGATTAAAGCCTTGGTTATTTATAATAAACAGAGCATTCAGATGGAAAACTCTTCTAATTGTGCCCCGGGGTGGCTGTGTGCTCAAGGACACCCTCCCCTTGCTGTTGTACCACAGCACTGTACATCATCTTCCAAAATCACGATGAAGTGACTTTGGTTTTGCTTTGAGACATTTTGTTGTTCAAGGGGAAAGCAAGACCCTAGCCTCTTTCCATACCCCTTTCATTTTTTGGTTGTTTGTTTTTTTTGTTTTGTCTTTGTTTTTTTAATTTGAATGGAAGGCTGGGGTTGCTTTTCTACGCACAAAATGAGGATGCTAGTGGAAAGCTTTGCAGAGATGGTACATTTTATGTCCAAGCAGTCCCAGATCTCAAAAACCCAACCCAAGATGCTTCTTTCCTTATCCCTCAAGTGCTCAGCAGCAGGAGTTTCTAGCTGGGATGGAAATGACCTGCAGGTGAAGAACCACTTGGAGGATGCCACAGCTAAAGCTGAAGAAAACCCACACAACACCATGTGATGTTCTCACCCTGGGGATTCTGAGGGGTTTTTTTTTTTCAAAGTCTGATGTGTTTCCTGAGTGGAGAAACAGATGCATTGCTGTAATATTAAGCTTCTTCGAAACTGAGACACGCAGAAGGATTTCACCTTTCCAATGACCCCTGTGAAAATACTCAACCCAGACACTCCTCACCACTTAGGGCAACTCAGAAGACAGAAGTGAAGTGGTGTAACTTGAACTCATCTCTAATTATCTGGAATTTGTTCACACTAAATCAAACAAAGTGAAAAGTCCTACAAGCATAGTCTATAATTCATGACTCTGTTGATTTCTCTCCTAGGCTACAGTGACATCAGTAAATAACAAAAGACTTTATCCTGTCAAAAAAATCAAGGGGGAGATTTCTGAGGAACTGGGCAAATGTTCTCCAAGGGACATGAAAACTGCAGCAGCCTGCCATCACCCTGTGAGAAAAATAGAGTGAAAGCACATGAGATTTAACTCATTAAAAATGTGGGTTTAATGCAGATTTGTGTTTTTATATTGTAGCATCTGGAGTTTCCAATGAGTGTGACCACATCCTCCTTGGATTCAACCAGCCTTTAAGAGTGAACCACAAAGGAAGAACAGAAATTACTTATTTAGGGACAAAGAAAGGCTTTTGTTTTCTGTTATTTTACACAATGCCATTCTGACAGAACCCTGCTTATTCTGGGACCTGTGTTATAGAAGCAGATCCTCCTTGTCCCAAAGGACATATCCCAGTCTTCCATCTTTAGGACATATTCCATTCCCCTGCCTTTAAGACAACGTAATAGTATTTTCCTAACACGATAATATTGTGGTTTTATACTTCTACAGCATCTGAATAATGTGGCAGAACAAGGAGACCAGACCTCACCTGCTTTTTTTTCTCTTCAAGCTAGTGACAGACCATATCAGAGCATCCTTGATTTTCCATCTCTCAGCCTCCAGCAGCACCTGTCAGCAGCCCATCTGTTGGAGAGAAAACCCATTTGGCTCTGCTCTGTAGTTATTTAAGGAGAGGGACGACAAATGCCTGCATCATTCAGGAGCCTGACTCCTGGGGGAAACCATCAGGTTTTGATTCTTAACACACACCAAACTTGAGCATTGCCTGGTGGCACAAAGCTGATGGGATAGGGATGTGTTCACATGCTCCCAAGGCTATGTTTTTTCCCTCTTCCCACATTCCAAGTTCAGCAGTGCCCTGTAGGGACAGTGGCCCTCAGAAGTGGCCCTTCCCCTCGAGACAGGGGTGGAGATGAACACCAAGTCTTTGTGCTGGGCCAGATGGTCAAGAGGAAGCATCACCAGCAGGATCAGCAGCTTTTTTCCTAGAGGAGGATGAATCAAAGCCAGCGAGCTCCTGGCCGCTGCCCTGGTGTCCAGTCCAGGAAAAGAGAGAGAGTTGGTGGTGGCTGGGTTGGGCCACGAATGTGGGAAGATCTCTGAAGGAGGGAGAGCCTTGAAAGCAGGAAAGTGAAGCTCAGAGGGATGTGCTGAACTCACTCTAGACTGGGTGGGGCAGAAAACCAAAACATGAATCAGCTCCTGAGCACTGGAAAGAGGCTGGTCTTGGCCATTTGGACTTGGCTGCCACTGACTCTCCCTATGGCAAATCTGTCCAGCACAAGCTGGACAGGATGTGTCTGGCAAAGGGCCTGCTGAAGGGGATGAAATCACCATGCTGAGGCTGCCTGAAACCTCCTACACCCCCTTCTAGAGCAGGAGCACCACTGATCATTTCTCAGGTGTCTTCTCACCTGCCAGCTCTCCACCCTCCTGGGAAGGGTGGGGCAGCCGAAGTGTGTACTGGGTTAGTAAAGGAAGATGGACCATTGTACTGATTGTTGCTTTCTCCCTGCAGGATATAAGAGCATAAAGGGCTGGAGCAATGAACCAGAGCTCTGGAGAACCAAAACCACCATGGACTTCTGTGGCTGTCTCCCTGTTCTGTTGGAAGCAGGACAACCTCCTTGATCATGGGATGGGGAGACACCAGGTGGAGATGGACCAGTGGAGAGGTGGCCTGGAGGGACAGAGAGCTGAATCCATGAAAGCCAGGAAACTCTGCCTGGCTCCCAGTGGGAGCCTGGAGAACATCAAGGAACAAGATCTTCCTGCAAGTCCTGTCCTATTTCTCCACAGGGGCTGACCTGGGCCCTTTGCTCAGACCTACCAGCTCTGCCTCATTTTTTTTTTTGTGTGGGTGAGTTGAGTTGCTCAGAAGTCCAGTATGTGGGATGTCCTTCCAGTGAGTTTCATAGGAAGGAGCACAAGCCAGGGCAGTCCTGCCCTGATTATGAGCAGAGAGCTTTGTTATGGATGTACGTCACAAAGAGTGGGGAAATATGGCCATAGGTCAGGAAAGGCTGGGTGAGTATCCAGCAGAAAAGGGCACACTCAAGACAGTTTGCATGGAGTGCCACAGTTATTTTGGGATTTGGAGCACAGAGAGCAGAAGGATGGGTAAAGAACTTGGGGAAGATGAGCCTGGGCCAGCTGCAGGGCATTCCAGCAGGGAGGTTAGAAGAGCAGTAGAGGGATCTTATGGTAGGTAATCTTTCAAACAGTGCAAAATCTTTAGAAACATTACAACAGTCACTTTATATCAGGTTCAGTGTCTGGTTCTTGTAGCCCTGGTGTTTACATCTGGCCCTAAAACTCAAATTACTGTACTGTCTGATGCTGATGGCTTTAGGTGTCTTGAAAATCTTATGTATTTTCTGCAGTGTAATTGGTCTAAAACATGTTTTCCTTGTTTTTCTGGTGCCAGCGCCAGTCAGAGCTCCAAGTTTTGTAACCTGCTTGTTTACACTGCTTCAAGCAAATCAGAGTCAAGCCTCTGGATGTTATGGTGCCTTTCACCACATTCTTCCTTCAGTCTTTTTTTTTCTGCCTTTTCCACCCCATCCCTGACAGGGGAAGCACTGTTCTTTCCGTGCTCCTCGGTTCTGTGTTCAAAGCAGTCACAGAAAAAGTGACAATTAGGAAAGAAAGAACCTTCAGTATCTGCTTTGGCAGGCACAACACATCCCACTGCTGAGCTGCAGCAAGGCAAAGCAGCTGCTTGCCTGAGTGAGATGGAGATTTTGCTGCCTTGTGCTGTGGGATCTCCCCAGAGAGCCTGGTGCTCTGCCACGCTGCAGAGGCAGTGAAAACCCAACATCAGAGTCAAGCAATGCACTTTTATAGCAGTCCTGCAAGGAGCAGGGAGTTGGACTTGTTGATGCTTGTTATTTTTCACTTTTAGGGCGCTGAGGGCCTGGCACAGGGTGCCCAGAGAAGCTGTGGCTGCCCCTGGATCCCTGGAAGTGTCCAAGGCCAGGCTGGACAGAGCTTGGAGCAACCTGGGATGGTGGAAGGTGTCCTTGCCCTTGGCAGGGGGCTGGAACACAAAGATCTTTGAGGTCCTTCCAACCCAAACCATTCTAGGATCCTTCTGGGACCCTTCCAACCCAAAATATTCTATTATTTCAGGATGCTTAACTGCAATTCAGAAAACAATAGTGATTAGAAGCAAATAATAAGGTTAGATAAGTTAATATTTGGGAGATCAAGTAACCTGGGGCAGGGTAACAGACATCAGCTTTGTCCTTCCCACATTATTGTGCTCTACCAAAATGATTTAAAGGTTGCTAAGCAATGTCAGTGTTTTTCCCCCAAACTGAAGGAGCATAGCAGAAGCAAATGAGTTCACTGCAGTAGAACTGAACTTATATAAAATCTCTCTCTCTATATATATATATATGATCATTGCTATTGAAGATTTTTGTTTCTTAAAACATTCCAGGCAGCTGAAAAATCTAATGAAAGCCAAGATCCTTATTTTGTGTCATTTGAAGTCTTCTGGATCAGCCAAGGTAGACCTGCAACCCCTTCTCCAGGTCTTACCTGGCCCTGGTTCAGTGTCCAAGACTGTTGCTAAATGCTACATGATGCCCCATTTTCCTTCCCTTTTCAATCCAGGGAAAATGAATTGAAATCTCCACCCCAGATGATAAAAAAGAAAATCTTATCAAAGCACAACTTTTTGAAGGGCAAGGCAGACAAAGAGAGTGGGAAGAAAAAGAAGATAATGTCCTAAATCATTAAACAAGCCTCATTTTCCCACACCATCACTTCTCCCTCCTTATTTTTATGAGGCAGCAACCAGCCCCTTGCTGTCAACACATCACCTCTGTGTTTGGTGGGTGAACAGGGAGGGTTCTGGGTCTGAAGGTCCCTCTGGAGCTCTCTGCTAGTCCCTTCTGTCCCTGCTGGTCACCTCTCTCATCTCCTCAAGACACTCTCTGGTGCCTCCACAGCGCCACAAGTCTAGAGAGGACCTAAAATCAGCATTTTCATTTTCATGCCACAAAAGGGAGATTTTCCTAAACAGACTTTTGGGACAATGGTAGAGTGACCAAAGAAGTCTGGGAGTGACAAAACAAAACAGCAGATGCCAGAGGATAAGAGATGAGGACTTGAAATTGTCTTGTTACATCTCACAGGGACACAAAAAGGAGACTGAGGTGCTCAGCAGAAAACTTCCAGTAGGACAGGAGCCATCAGCACTTCCTGGAGGTTTCACCTGCGTCCCCCAGGTGAGGACCAGGTAGCACTGGAGACATGGAATGATGTGGAGCTGGTGCTGCCAGCTCCCTGCAGCTCATCCATGCAGTTCACCCCTCCAGATTTCCAAGTATTTGTTCTCCTGTTCTGGGAAGAGTCGAGAGCTGCAAGCAGCCCAGCTCACAGGGATGTCTAGAGAAAGGAAAGACCATTGTGTGGAAGACTTTGGTATTTCAGGGTTTGTTTTCCTTCTGACACAGAACAAAACACCACCATGTCAAAACCCCCTGCTGGGCAAAACAGAACAACAACAACAACAACAACAAACCAACCACCAAAAAATCCAAACCAAACAAACCAAAAATTATCAAGCAGCAGCATTTTGAACATGGTCTGTGGAAGTGTTTTGGGTTTTTTCAATCTCAAGATCTACTGTTGTAGCTATTGCAGGAAAATTTTTTGAAAAGGGGAGAAAAGAAAGAATTAAAAGAAAATAAAAGCCACACTAGAGCAGAGAAGAGAAGCCTTTCCTGTGCCAGGGTCTGACCCTGCCTCGGTGGGTTTTCTCTGCAGTGGCACCAGGATCAAAGCGTCTCCCCTCTTTCCACCCTCGGTGGGACGCAGAGCTGCAAAGGAGCCTCCAAGTTTTAAGCAGGAAAACTTAGGAACAGCCACCCTGTGTGACATCAGCAGAGCTGTTTTGCACCAGCTTTCCTTGAGCAGGACTCGGACCAAGCAGCCCAGAAATTTCAGAAAGGCGGAACATAAGGGTTGGATCCCAGCAACAGAACCGGGGGAAAGCCACTGCCCTGGGCGGTGTTTGGGTCAAAGTGCTTTCACTCCAAGGGCTCCAAGCCTAGCTCCTCTCTGCCCTGGGGGGTTCATGTGGCTCCTCACGCTTTCAGCCCTGGCACGGGGATGCTTTTGGGGTGGCTGGGTGAGTTTCCCGGTGGGGCAGCCCCGGGTGCCGATGCTTTTCCCGGCGGCAGAGAGCAGCTCGCCACCAGCTCTCTCCCCGCGCTTGGCGCCGCGCCCGGCCGCCTTTCACTGCCGCCTTTTCATTCGCCTTAATTCACTGCGTTTCCTTTCTTGCTCCTTGCGAGGAACAGAGGGAGAGCTTGTTCCAGCAGACGGGCCCCATCCGCCCCACCCGGCTCCGCTGGAGCGAGGGCTGGAAAAGCGGGATGCGGGCGAAGGGGGGAATCTCCCACCCCTGCGGGGCCCCCGCGCCGCTTCCCAGCAAATACGGTAAGAGCTGAGCCTAAAACTGTGAGGCTGATCTCATGACACAGGGTGGCCCTGCATTCCTCACCTCTGACATAACCCGCTGGGAGTGTGCTCCGCACAAAAACACAAACAAGATGTCCTGGCGGGCTGGCGGCGGGGGCCGGGCAGCTGGCAGATGTTCCGCAGAGCCCCCCGGCTGCCAGAGCTCCGGCACAGGCTGTACCCGGGCGGGGAGGGCACGGCCACAGCCCGGCACTGAGCCCCTGGTGCCTGGCCGGGTGCCCGAGCTCTCCCCCGGCCCTGGGGAAGGTAACGTGCTGTGGTTCTCTATCAGCCAGGGAGGCTGCTGGATCTCGTCCCAAAATCTCCCCTGGGATTTTGCTTGGCCGATGCCCCAGGGCGTTTGTAAGGACTTTGCGGTGCTGTTGCAGGAGGCTGGTGGTTGTTGGGGGGTTTTTTTGCCTTGTTTTTTGTTTCTCTCCAAGTGTCCCTGGGCAGGCTCTGCTCCGGCTCTGGCTCTGCCATGGCCGTGCTCTTCTGCCTCCCTGTGCTCTTCTGCCTCTCTGTGACCGTGTTCACAGGGCTCTTAGGATGAGGGAAGAGACAAGGATCTGACTCCATGTTTCAGAAGGCTTGATTTATTATTTTATGATGTATATGATATTAAAACTATACTAAAAGAATAGAAGATAGGATTTCATCAGAAGGCTAGCTAAGAATAGAATAAGAAGGAATGATAACAAAGGCTCTGTCTTGGACTCTGTCCGAGCCAGCTGACTGTGATTGGCCGTTAATTAGAAACAATCAACATGGGCCAATCACAGATCCACCTGTTGCATTCCACAGCAGCAGATAACCATTGTTTACATTTTGTTCCTGAGGCCTCACAGCTTCTCAGGAGGAAAAATCCTAAGGAAAGGATTTTTCATAAAAGATGTCTGCGACACCTCCCCATCCCACAGCAGCTCCTCGGTGATTCCCAGGCCCTCTTTGCTCCCTGTCGTGCCCCACAGAGCTTGGCACCCAAAGTCTGGGCTGCTGTGGGGTGGTCAAACCTCCAGGAAGTGCTGATGGCTCCTGTCCTACTGGGAGTTTTCTGCTGAGCACCTCAGTCTCCTTTTGGTGCCCCTGTGAGACGTAACAGGACAATTTCGAGTCCTCATCTCTTATCCTCAGGCATCTGCACCCAGGCTCAGCCCTGGGGTGGATGCTCTGCCAAGGATCACGCAGAGAATCCGAGTCCCACTGCCATAAACATGAGGCTGTCTTTGCTCCCAGCCAAACCCTCCTTCAAAGCACAGCCTTGTCTGGAGCAGGAGCAGATCCTGCTCTCCCCTCTAGCCCGGCCACGCTGCACCACTTGTTTACTTTCTTCTGCAAATGCCCTAAACCTTGACAACGACCTATTTTCCCTTCTGTTACGCAAAGCTCCTTTCCTAGAAAGAGGCTTTGTAACGCTCGGTCCGACCAGCCCAGCTCTCCTCCATGTGTGTAAAAGCAAACTGTAAGAGCCTGGCAGGTTCAGCTCAGCTCCAGCACATCCAAAACCCACACAGGGATGAGTCAGGAGGCTCGGGCAGATGTTACCTGAAACCATCCTGCCAGACAGCCGGCCCCGTTTGTGGGGAATCAGATAAGCACTGAGGCAGCCTTCAAGTCCACTCCTCAAACTTTACTTTTTATTAGTGCTTTTCATCCATCTCCTCCTTCTCCAGCATTCAACAAAGCTGGGAGACAGCTTTTTGCACAAACCTTTCTCTTTCTCTCCTTACTTTTCACTGGCAGGGAAAACATTTCTTTTTTTTTTTTTTTTAATTTTACATTTTTAAAAAGGAAATTTAAAAAAAAAATCTCGTCCTTCCTCCACAATACTTCCAAGTTTTCAAGACTGCTACTCCTCTGGCAGAGGATGCTTTGCAAGCAAACACAAGACAAACAGTGGTAATGAGAAACAATAGTAACAAGAGAATGAAAATTGTTTCTAATTTGCTCCTTCAGAGCACACAAGGCTTGATCCCAGAGCAGAAGAGAGCCTTTCCTCATGAGTCCAAGGCTCTTTTCAGACACTCCTTTATCCTGGGGCTCTGATCCTTTCTTTTTTCTCAAGGAGGTGCTCTGGCCATGCTCAAGCTGTTGGCAGCATGGAGTTGTCTCCTCCTCCCCTCACTGGTGATCACAAACAGCTCCTTCCACCATTCCTTCTACATCTCTAATCCACAGCCCAGCTTTTTAAGCTAACACAAAGTCAGGGATGGTTTATTTTAACATGCCGGGCTGTAACCTGAAGCAAGAGATACAAATTCAGCCTAACAAGTTTCCCTTGGCCAGCTAAGAGCGCAGGTTAGAGATTAATCCAACAGCAGCAGATGGTCTGGGCTGGACTCTTGCTGCTTCCCACAGCTGCTCTTTCCTGTCCCCTCAGTACCTGCAGCCTGCCTTGGCTTCTATCCCTGCTCTTGACTGGACAGGGACAGGCTGCTTTACACAAAAACAAAAGCAGAATTTGAAGCCTGATGTGCTCTGGCTGTGAGTGGCTCACAACACCAATGCCCACACGTGCACACTCGTGTTTTCCATCACTTGGAGCCACCAGGCTTCAAACCACTGCCAGGGACTCCTTGTGCCTCTGTTATCTTGTCCATGCAGGACGAGGATGATGGGGAGGGCTCAGTTTAAGGCAGAGAAGTTCTGCTGTGGGTCTTATCCCCTGTTCAAACCAGTTGGAGGTGACACAGTGGGTGCAGGTCCTGGGGTAGGTGACAGACCCCTGCTCCTTGGGAAGCCACTCACTGGAGGAGTGAGCGATCCCATACTTGACCTGGTCTTCCCTGGTTGTAAGAGTTCAGGTTGAACCCTTGGGTGGGTTCTTGTGTCCCAGAAATAGTAAATTTCCCTTTCTCTCTCTCTCTCTCCCCCCCTCCCCTCTATACTGGCTGCCTGTTGGCACAGACCTTGTTGGCTTCAGCTGTTTGGGAATGCAAGGTACCATGAAACAAAGCTGGAAATTATCCCTTGGTTCACAAACAGTGAACAGGAAGTGACAGAGAGACTGTCTGATCACATCTACCTCTTTTCCTGCCAAAAATGCCCAGGACTACTTAATCCCAAGGTGCTGATGAGTACTTTGGCTATGTTACCCAAATCAGTCTATGCCAAACTCCCAATTTTCCATGCTTTTAGACCAAGAGGAGGCAGCTAGAAAGTCAACAAGAGTAAAAGACATAATTTTAATTTACTTGGAGAGGTACAGATCAGGTAAGGAGGAGGTGGACATTCCTTCCCACTTAGACCTGAAAGGGCATCTCTGGCCACACAGGAGCCATGAGGAAAGCTTTCCCTGTTCTGAGGATGCTTAAGGGAATGGTGATATAAATGCACTGAGGGGTTGTACAGACACCCCCTTTCCACCTCTGAGATTAAAGGAAGCAGTGGAATTAAAGGAAGCAATGATTCTACTGGTAATTTTGAAAAGCATCACATGGGGCTTTTCCCAACTAAGGGCAAAACTTGCATAGGGTCACCAGGACATTGTGACTTCCCAAATCCTCCTGCCTGGCTGAGCAGAGCTGTCCTGCTCCTCTCCCCCAGCCCCTGGCCAAGGCAGGGGTCTCACAAATGACTGGAAAAAGTTTAATATCCTTTCAGGAGGCAGCAGCCTACAAGATGGGTTTGTAGGAATTTTCTTTACTTATTCCAGCTGACTCCTTTGGGGTGAGATGCGCTGTGCTCTAAAAGGGTCATTCCTGGCTGGAGAAGGAGCACAGGGAGATTTACCCAGGGGCTGCAGCTGTGACCCAGTGGAGCAGCAGACAGCCTCAGCATCAGCCACTCTTGACTGTCCCTGGGATCAGAAGGATGCAATAGGATCCTGTTTGTTTGGGTTTTTTTAGGGAGCCAGGTGTCCTGCTTGGAATCTAGTGGCAGGACACAAAGCTGCTTTCAGTACCCACCAGTCTTCCTCCCCGAAATTCTTTCCTGAAAAAAACCCCCATGATCCCTATGCCAACTGCATAAACCCTGCTTGGAAACCCCATGGATTAAAGGGTCCTTGACTGGAACTGTTCCTTGAGCTTTGGTAGCCCTGCAATAATTTTCCCAGATCTGCTGGTAAGTTTTGAATGTGACACTAGGCTGAGGTGATCTGAAGTGCAAGTGACCTCCCAAGGAATGTTATCCACTCACACTGTTTTATTTTTTTGCCTGCTTTTAAATTCACATTGAATGCAAACAAGTCCGGGCAGGCTGCTGGGCTGATTCCTGTGCTTGCTTACACAGGGATTATTGGGCACCTGGGATTTCCAGTGGCACAAGGTTTATTAGGGGTGCTGTGGAAACCCAGGGTACTGGGAATATTTCCCTGTCTGCTCTGGGGTGTCCTCACCCCCATTGGAACACTGACTTTGACCCTCATCCATGGACAAAGTTTTCCAGACTTCAAGATAGACTGGAATCCACAAAAGTGTGAAATAGATTCTAGAGAGCAGTGTAGGTGTGTCACTTGGTGAGAAATTGAGGTTTTGGGATTTTTACTATGTTGTGGATGGAAGCAAGATGGAGGGCACAAGATGTCATCCTGGGTTTCTTCTTCTTCTTCTTCTTCTTCTTCTTCTTCTTCTTCTTCTTCTTCTCCTTCTTCTCCTTCTTCTCCTTCTTCTTCTCCTCCTCCTCCTCCTTCTCCTCCTCCTCCTCCTTCTTCTCCTTCTTCTTCTTCTTCTTCTTCTTCTTCTTCTTCTTCTTCTTCTTCTTCTTCTTCTTCTCCTTCTTCTTCTTCTTCTTCTTCTTCTTCTCCTTCTTCTTCTTCTCCTTCTTCGTCTTCTTCATGGCTTTGGGTGGCATTTTGTAATTGGGCAGAAAAGTCCCCATTGCAGCTCTGTGGGATCAGTTATTGGGTTAAAAGGGGGAATAATCCAAGTGTCAGTTCTTAATGGGATAGTTTAGTCTGAAAAGACCTTGGAACAAGAGATTGTTGGCCATTTTG
The DNA here is from genome assembly GCF_000277835.1 of Geospiza fortis. Taxonomy (NCBI): domain Eukaryota; kingdom Metazoa; phylum Chordata; class Aves; order Passeriformes; family Thraupidae; genus Geospiza; species Geospiza fortis. The sequence goes on from NW_005054367.1 coordinate 895,693, forward strand.
TGCCTTCTAATGAAAAGCTGCCAAACTCACATTACTGAGACTGTTTTAGTGATAAGAAATAATAAACAGCTGAGTCCAAACATGAACTACTGTCTCAAGCGCCTTCAATCCAGACCCAGAGAAACTGATAGAAACTGATATAAACTGTTAGAAACTGTTAACTGCTAACAGTGTGCTGGAGCAGGGGCTGGGCTTTGTAAGTGATGTGCTGGTTTTGGTTCTTTGGCCCACAATGATGAGCAGTCATCTCACAGGGACACAAGCTAAAAGTTGGATGCTATGAACAGAACAGGGCCGGGATGTTGGCAGGCACCTTTCCCACGGAGGCAGCACTGATATATTTCCAGTTTCATTTGTTTTCTGCATTTTAAAACTGGAGTCAGCAAGTAAGGGAATGCCAACGTTAGGATTAAAAATAAAAATAAACTAAAATTGAAAAAATAAATACAAGAAAAAGCATCCAGGCACAGCAACCAGAGGGAAATAAACCATGCCCCAGAGTTATTATCTTACTGTAATTCTGTGCACAGTGACAGGATAAATAGCCTATTCCTGGAAGTGCTCTTTCCATGGTTGCGTCTACGGGCTTGGATTTAAGGTCAGATTACCTGATTTAACAAACTGGAGTGTCAGCTGATCCCAGTAACCAACCAAGTGCCTGCTGTGCCTCCCAACCTTCCACCTCAGTGTCTGAAACCATCTCCCTAAACCAGCAGTTCTCAAACCTCAGTGTCTGGGCTGTGATTCAGCAGCATAAGGAACATCCCAAAATACAACCCCTAAAGTATTCAGGCATCAGCTAAAACCCATGCATGGTCCCCATACTTGGAAATTCCTTTTTTTGAGGCTTTCAACATTTCAAAGCTTGAGATTGCCTTTCATATTCACTTCTAACTAAAGGATGTGAGTGAGGAAACACAGCCCTGTGTGCAGCCACTGCTGGACAGAAAATCCCCACTGCTGCTTCCTCCACCAGGCAGGAAGGACCTTGAAGGCTGATGCTGGAAGGTCACATATTCCACTGCTATCTTGTTTTCCATGGAACTGCAGCCAAAGCTGAGGATCTTGCCCCTCTAGGCTCACTTAAGGGATGCCACTGCCTTGCCAATCCCTTGGTTTCCCTGATGAGAAGTTGGTCAGCAAACTACTGATCCTCATTCCACTGGTGGAATTTCCATGTCTGGAAATCTGCTCAGCTTTGCTCTAGACCCAGCACAGCGTCATGAGCCCAGGAGCAAAACAGTGGCACTGCAAAATTCTCCATTTTTAATTCTGCACTCTGATTTCCTCTTTCTGAACCCAAATGTGACAACAGTTGGGTTTTCTCTTCCCCGAGTCTCCCAGGGCTGTAGGCATGCAGCAGTGAGTGTGGGATTTAATGAGGTTTGTGCTGTTGGTTGATCCAGGGAAGGACTGATGTGGGTAGCAAGGCGATTCGTAAGATCTGCAAGGAGAATTGCATGGGCAGTATCATTGTGTTGAAAAAATAATTTATTTTCTAATACCTTTATAGAGTGAAACACAACCCCAGCCTTTGGAAGATGTGTGACATGGAGGAGGAAGCCTGGAGCCAGTGACCCTGAGATCCCCAGCTGGATTGTGCCAGATGCAAGAGGAAGCTGGAAAACCTCAGGGATTCACTTGGGCCACATTCAACTCTCTTCCTGTGGAGTCTGATAAAGCCTTAAACATCAGCAGGGCTGGGGACAGCTACAGGCACTGTCACCCAGAGCAGGGATGGACCTAGAGTGCTCTGCAGCCTTCAAACAACCCTGAGGCAGTGCTTTTATTTCTCCCCCACTGATGAGGTGCAGAACTAAGGGCCTGGCAGCCCTGGAAATGGAAAATTCCTGATGTAACCATGGCTTTCATGATAACAGTGGGCACTGAGTCTGTAACAAGCTCTGTGGCTGGCAGCTTGAGGAGAGCCCTTGGTTTTACAGAGCTGTATCTCTGCAGAGTGGCCAGTTCTCCCTGATGTTTGCAGCTGGAAAATTGCAAAGAAAAAAGCCCATAGTGCCTCATTTGCTGCAAAATACAGCAATTGAGGAGCAGGAACACTCCTGAACAAAGTGCTACAGAGATGTGATGCTGTTTGTTCTCTCTGGAGCTGAGCCTAGGGCCTGTGACTGAACCTGTCCAATCCCACACCTTCAAAGCCAGAGCCTGGTCTCTGCTCAAGCTCTCCTATCTCAAGGTCTGAGCTTTCCTGGAGCCACCAAAAGAGCCCAGACCCTTCTGTAATCTGTCCTGCCTGTCAGAGTGCCAAAAGCCACACCAGACCCGGAGCCTGGGCCAAAACTTCTATGTACACACGCCCAGAGAAAAGAGCTGGCACAAGGGGTTGAATAAAGTGAGATATGTGAGGCTGCAGGCGAATAGTTTGGTAATCACACAGGTAGGTTGGGCTTGGCATGTCTGTTCATCAAGAAAGCAAGAGGCAAAACAGCTTGGGAAAGGTTTGGAGCCTGGTTTGGTGGGAGCTCAGGAGAGCTTCAAGGGGTTAAACAATCATTCTCTGAGGTGAAGGGCTCAGTGATATCCCAGTGAGGCCACAAAAACCCTTCCAAAAGAGGTTTCCCAGTGGGGAAAAAATGACCACATTGCTGATAATGAACCCCATTCCATGGTGGGGTTCAGGTGGGGAGGAGGAGTGTGTACCTTGCTTGGCACATGTGCAGGGGGATTTATCCCCTGGGAGCCTGCCCCTGGTGCTCACGGCCAGCCAGGCCCCCCGTGAATATTTCTGATCAAAGCCTCCCCAAGCTGATCTATTTTCAGCCCAACCCACTCAATACCTTGATTGCCACACAGCTCTTTTAGCTGCTCTTAGGTAAACAGGCTGTCACTCCTTGGCATTTTGCCTCACTAAGCCCAAAAATACAAGTGGCACAGAAAATTAGAGAACCTGCTCTCCCTCGCCAGGAAAAATGATGCTATTTCTGAAATAAACTGGTTTTAATACACCTCACTGGCCATGCAGGGATAAATATGCATAAATACACTTCAACTGGAGGTTCAGCTGTTGACATCTCAGTGTGGAGACTGAGACAGAGAGAATTACATGTCTCAGGGGAGATGAAGCACTGCACAGGACACTTTTCACATGTCCTCCCTCGGCCAGCATCCCTGGGGCTGAGCCACAGGCTTGAGCAGATCGAAATCAGAGCTCAATCTTATTTTTGAGGAATGGCAGGAACACTGGCCAGAGCTGGAAATTGTGTTCTCAGTTTCCCCTTAGTAAGTAAACACAAAGAAGTCAACAACAGATGGAGCATCACATGGAGTTACACAGGTCAGCACGGACTGCAGAGAACCCCTGAGTCTGAAAAAGGAATAATCTGGAGGGGGGAGCAGCTGGGAGATTTTTCTGAGAGAGGTTGAGAAAGAAAGCAAAAAAATACTGGTGTGAGCAAGCTCCTCTGCAAGCAGCAGCTGAACACCTTGGGTTTGTGGAAGGAGGCAAAGATGGGCAGGTAACAGGGCAAGCTGACAGCTCCTGGGCAGGACAGGTTTGGGGTTTTTTTGTTTAGCTGGAGACTAGAGAATGCAACAAAAAGGTGTTGAACTGATCACAAAACGAGCAGGACTACAGCAGGCAAAAAGCAGAACAAAACTGGATTTTGTGTAATGAGCAGACAGAAGCTCTGCCAGACAGAGGAGAGATTTCCAGGAGTTTATAGAGGGCTCAGGGGAGTCAGGGGTGAGGCGTGAGGGATTCAGGTGAGTGCAGTGCTGCAGTAATGGGCTGCAGTGTGGAGGAAGATGAAAGGGAGGAAAGGGAGCAGAGCACACCTATTAATAAAAAAATACCCATTTCTTTTCAGATTTATTGATACCTCAGAGCCTGAGAGTCTCCCATGCCTTTGCATCTTTGTGCTAACATTACCAAGAGTGGGCAGGATCTGTGTTGAGCCTTTGAGTTCAAGTGGGGAAGAGCTCTCAATGTTAATTTGTAGAAATAAAAAGAAGACTTTGGTTAACAGAGATTTCAGCCTGAGGAACCTGTGCTGCAGGAGAAAGATGGCACCAGTGTTTCTAAAAACCCAGCTGGCCATTGCTGAACATGCAGTACCACACATCAAAAATGCAATCACTCAACTGGGGACCTCAGGATGGTGGCTGTGGATTAATTCAGCACTGGAGAGAAAATTGATGGTTGCCCTGGGACCAGTGTTTGCTGGCCAGTGACATTCAAAGAAAGGACAGCCCCGTCTGGCCATGGGGAGAGCAGTGACAGTGCAAAAGGATGAAGTGATCACAGTGGACAAAGAGCAGGTCATGAGCTCACCCCAAAGGAGGGGCAGAAGGGTTTTGTTGGGGGCTGAGTCCATAGGAGACAGAGGTAAAGTTTATTCTTTGCAGGGTGTTAATGAAACAGGTACTGAGAAGTTCCTGTCAAAAACAATGCTGGGAAGTCGGGGATGGTGAGTCACCAAAATAATGTGATAATAAACGTGATAATAAATATTTATCACAGGGAGAGGGCTAACAAACAAAAGCTAAAATTGGGAGTGGACTTCATTACAGCTGAGGATTGCTTCCGAGGGGAGAGGATACAGGATACAGGGCTGGCTGACCTCTGGGAGAAAAATGTGATCCCAGCAGAGAGCTGGCAAGCAGGTCCAGGGGAATTTGTATTCCAGAGGAGGCAGCTTTGGTAACACTGATGCTGACAAATGATTAGGGCACACTTATAGGGCAGCAGCCTCTATTCCTCACACCACACCTTGTGTGCAGCCAGCAGGCCTTGGATTGCACCTTCAGGGCGCTGTAACTCATCTGGTCTGTTTTGAATTCCTGCATCCCTGCTGCAAATTGGGACAACAGGTTCCTGGTCCCCGTCAGCTGCTCCAGCAGCATTTCAGCAGATTTAAGCAGTGCCTGATACTTTGAAATCAGTGCTCTCATGAGGCAAATGGAGTTGTGAGCCAGAAGATGGGCTCCCAGAGGGGTGACTGGTACCTTCAACAGCCTGTGAACCTCCAGAGGTTGGGATTTTCCTGGCTCCAGCCCGTGCATCCCCACTCATGCCACGTAAGGCATGCTGAAGGTAACACCAGGCAATTTTTACCCATCAGCAGCTCTCCATGCTGAGCAAATATTTACCTTATCATGGCTTTAACGTGCCCATCTGAGCTGCAGCTAAATGTCAACCACAGAATAAAGCTGTGCCACCTGGGGAAGAGCCTATGCTGCTTGTGCAGCTCCAGACTGACCAGAACATCAGGAGGCAAAGTCTGGATGTGAAACAACACAGAAAACCCCTCAATTTCCAAAAGTGGCATTTGACAGGGGCATTGTGGCCTGTTGAGGATGTTTTTGAAGTCCCTGCAGAACTGGTGCTGCTGGTGAATGATGATCAGTGAGAGCTCCCCTCTCTCCCCCCGTTCCCAGGCTCAGTTGTTTCTGACACTGCTTTGCTCTCTCTGGGGTTTGCAGCCAAATTTCTCGTCCGGTGACCGAGTGTTCCCCTCCGGAAGGGGCTGCAGCGGGGAGCCGCGGTCCCGGGCCAGGGTGACATTTGCAGTGAGCCCAGGGTGATATTTGCAGTGACCGGAGGTCACCCGGCGGAAGAAAACAAAAGCAGCAAAAGCAGCGCTCAGTGGCCACAGAGCGGCCCCGCAGAGAGGGGAGAGCACCAGCGGGGCACTGAGGACCTGCATTTGCCTCACACCATACTCCTTCTGCTTTCCATAAAACATTTTTTTAATCATTGGCAAAACTTTTCTCTTTTTCTCTTTTTTCTCTTTTTTTTCCCTCTTCTCTTCTCTTCTCTTCTCTTCTCTTCTCTTCTCTTCTCTTCTCTTCTCTTCTCTTCTCTTCTCTTCTCCTTTCTCTTCCCTTCCCTTCCCTTTCCCCCTTCTCCTTTCCCCTTTCCCCTTCCCCCTTTCTCTTTTCATTTCCCCTTCCCCTTCCCTTTCCCCTTTCCTTTCTGTGCCGCACATGTCCAGAGAACAGATCAGAGCTGGGAATGGGTCTGGAGCACAAATCTGATGAGGAGCAGCTGTGGGAGCTCAGCCTAGGGAAAAGTAGGCTCAGGGGGATCTTGTGGCCCTCCAAAATTCTCTGACAGGAGAGTGCAGCCAGGTGGAGGTAAGGCTCTTCCAAAAAATAACAAACAATAGGACCAGAGGAAATGGCCTCAATTTGTGCCAAGCCCCAGCACAGGCTGCCCAAGAAAGGGGTGGAATCACCATCCCTGGAGGGTTTAAAAGATGTGTTAGATGTGGCACTTGGGGACAGGGTTTAGTGGTGGCTTGGGCAGTGCTGGATTAAGGGTTGGACTTGGTGGCCTTAAAGGTCTTCTCCAACCCAAGTGGTTCAGTGACGCTCAGGTCTGGAGGAAGATGTTCAGCATGGGCTGAATTCATTCAGTTCTTCACCTGCCACATTCTCTTCATCGCCCTTAATGCAATCTGCACAAGGACCCTGGTGAGCTCAAAAACTTGTGCTTACAGGAGCAGAGATTAAATGAGGAGCTCACCAAGCCAAATCTTCTGGCGAGAGCAGGAATCAGGAATTACCAGGTACTTGTTGTTAGTCTTCCCCTCTCAGCTGTCAAGAACCAGTTTAAAAATGGTTAAAAAGTAATTTTGAGTATGCACAATGTGTTTGCAGCATCCTTTGAGTCAGAATATTGTTTGTTATTGCAGTCCCTGTCCACATGTCACCTTCCCTTGCTTCCTCTTGTGCTTTCTTCCTGTGCCACTCTTTACCTTGGAAAGGGCTCTTCTCTGCACCTGTTCAGAATAAGGAGAGGGGAGGAAGAAAAAAGCTTTGGTAGGTTTTACTATTGGGTTTTCTTTTGAAAGGTTGTTGGTGCTTGTTTTTTAAAACTTTAATGGAAAATTTCAATACTGAAGCTTTCCGTCCTGGTAATGGGGCTTTTGCCAGAAAACAAAAGAAAGGGGAGGGAAGCCTGAAGGAGCAGTTAAATTTAGCTTTCCAACTCCATTGCATAAAGAAACCCTGACAGCTTTTACCAAGATTTGCACTTGCAGAAAGACATTTTGTTAGAGCTTTGCAGGGTCTCTTTTTACTTTAGATGCAGACAAATAAAAGCAAAGTCTTTGCTACAACACAATTTGTGTTTATCTTTTCTATTCCACGTCTCAGGACAAGGAGCCACAGTCAGAGCTGCTCCTTAGCTCTGAATTCAGGTGCAGCCTCCTCTTTGCTGAGCCCAAGGAAGAGCACAGGCTGCCAGGGAGGAAGGAGACCCATGACAGCAGAGAGACAAAGCAGAGTTCAGGGTTTCCAGAAGCCAGAACCTCACTCCTGGTTCTTGGGCACCCATAAAGGACAGCTGGAGAAGCAGCACCCTTGGGTATGTCAGTGTGTCATCTGTAACAACCACTCATGGCCTGACCCAAAGCCCTCTGAGGCAAGTGAGGAAGAGAGCCTTGCTTCCAGGAACAAGCTGGATGGGGTGCAATCAGGGAGAAAGGGCAAGAAGAGTTGTGCAACCATCTGCCAGGCATTTCTCTGGGAGAAAATAAACACCAAGAGCCCCTTATTCCCTCCCCTGTTCCCATCCCCTCCTTCAGGAGGAGCCCCAAAGGAAAAATCTGACTCGTTCTGCATTCTGGATGGAGACTGGGCCTGGGCTCAAGGCTGGCAGCCCTGTGCTGGGGACACAGCACGTGAGCAGGTTCAATTAAAATGTTTCACAGCAGTGGGATCATGGGCACGAGGAACTGGCTGACTTATTGCAGACAAATTGGCCTTATAAATAAAATGAATGTGTGCAGGACAAACAGGGAGCCTGTCACCCGAGCAAGCCATGCTGGGGCGCTGGGAAATATTTTACTGGGATATAAAGCCTTAAATGCCATTCTCCATGCATGGATGGGGGCTGTGTGGCTTTTCATCAGCCAGCCCTGCTGCCTGCTCCTGCATTTTGATTCATGGCTGAGCAGGAGCCTTCAATTCCCTTTGGTGGCTTCAGAGAGCGTGACTGACGCCCCGCAGGACAGAGGCTGACTTCAGCTCCCTGGTGCCCACAAAGAGCAGAGTTCAGGGCTGTGGGGACATCACTGAGAGGAGTCCTGTCCTTGCCAGGCCAGGCTGCAGGAGCCCTGCTAGTCCCCATCACACCATCTCCCCTCCACTGATGCTGTTAGAGTGGGGGCAGGGGGAACAATCCCTTCCCAGTCATGTTTTTTTCCCAGCTCCATCCTCATATCCTTCCCTCCTTGGCCAGAATTAGGGGAAAAAAACCAAACAAGCAAAAAAAAACAAAAAACAAAAAACAACCAAAACCAGCCCCAAGCTAAACAACAAACTGAATTCCCATCTTTTTCCCATTGAGTTTATTCACCCTGCAAAGGGCTCAGCCCTTCTCACCCTTCCTGAGGACAAGGGGACCTGGAATGTTCAACAGGGTCAGACCCAACCTCCTGAAAGCCCAAAATAGACCAGGTGGGTGTAAAAGAAGCTCTCCAACCCCAGCAGACATTTAATGGCACTTGTACCAATGCTAATTACATCTTAACATTTTCCCTCTGTATTTTGGTGTTTATTTTGGAAAAGCTCCTCCCTGGACTCATTTTCTTCCTCAGCTTTAAAACAATAACACCACCACACTTGCTTTTCCCTTGGCTGTTTCCCTCATTATTTTAACTCTGCCATTCTGCTCCTGTGCAGTCAGCAGAGGAGTTCAATCAGCCTGATGAGTAAAAGTGCATAATTTTATGGCTGCATATCAACTGACTGTTATTAAACTAATCAATCAGCTTCAGTGCAGCTACCAGTACAGCACAGGAGAGGACAAGGCAGAGGAAATGCTATGCTATTATTTTTCCAAAAGAAAAAAAAAAAAATACAATCTGGCCAACCAAATTCTTCAGCTTGTCCTTCTCTGCAGGGGGAAATGACTCAGTCAGTTATGGAAGAGGTGACCTGCAGCAAGGTAATGAGGAGGAGTTTGCTCTGTCCTGCTCACCTGCAGTGCTCAGCCATAATGCCCAGCAACTGCCATGCTCCAGAGACCAGGAAAGTCATCACTGCTCTCCCACCCCACCTTGCAGTGTCCCCCTGCAGCTGCCTCTGACCTCCTCCAGCAAAGCATTTAGGCACATGCTCAATTAATCCCATTGGAGCCATAAGGTCATCACCTGTGCCCATTTTCCCAGCCTTGGGGTCAGCAGTCATGGGAGAAGTTAGGGAGCTGATTTCCAGTGGTCTTACCCCTGTAGTCCTCTTCCTGATGACCCCAGTGAGGTTTATGGGGTGGCACATGGGAGGAAAATAAGCCTGAACCTCCTTTCACATAAATAATTACACTCCTTCACGTATTCAGTGCCAGGAAATGCAGAACCAACCTCCCCATCCCATCTGGGACATGGCACACAGGCCAAGGGCTGCTCCTGAAGGGCAGGATAAGCAAGAAATATCTACAAGCAAGACAAATCTGGGGTAAGGCAAAGCTTTCTGCTGCACAGGGGGGAGCAGGGACCAGGGCACAATGCCAGGAGGTTGGGGAGGTCTCTTGGAGCGAGCACCAGGTGTTGCTTCTTTTACAGAAACACCTGCTCAGGCTGGAGCTGGTGAGATTCTGCTTGAAGCCACAGGTGGGCATGATGGCCTTGGGCATCCCCTGCAGCTCTGAGTCCATGGGAAAGAACAACCCAAGCTTTCCTTGACTTCCAAGAGATAAGGAAGGAAGGAAGGAAGGAAGGAAGGAAGGAAGGAAGGAAGGAAGGAAGGAAGGAAGGAAGGAAGGAAGGAAGGAAGGAAGGAAGGAAGGAAGGAAGGAAGGAAGGAAGGAAGGAAGGAAGGAAGGAAGGAAGGAAGGAAGGAAGGAAGGAAGGAAGGAAGGAAGGAAGGAAGGAAGGAAGGAAGGAAGGAAGGAAGGAAGGAAGGAAGGAAGGAAGGAAGGAAGGAAGGAAGGAAGGAAGGAAGGAAGGAAGGAAGGAAGGAAGGACAAAGACAAGCAGATCACTTGCCAGTTTGTGCTTTTTCCAGCATAGCTGGCACACTTTGTGCTTCCCTCTCTCAGCCATGCTCCTTCCTTATCCTACAGATAAAGAGTCAAATGGTGCAGAACAGAGCAGGCAAATCTCTCTGTGCTGCATCCTCTCAACACTTTTAGCTTGGACATGCATCCTTAGAGCCACAGTGAAAAGGAAAGCCGCTCTCAGCCAGCCTGAGAATCCTTCCCCACTTAACTGCATTCACTTAATACAGATTGAATTGCACTGGCTGCTGCTTGGGCTGTTATTTATCCCTGGTTTTACTGTCACATCCACAGGTGCTGAGTGCTCTGTGCTGGCCACTCTGAGGTATACAAATAACTGTTCTGGAGCTTGACACAGCGGGTGACCGGCAGTAACTCGCTGTGGACCCGACCCAGGGGCTTTTCCCGGGCAGGGAAGCAGCCCTGCAAGCCCCCAGGCCATCCTGCTGGCCAGGCTGACAGCTGCTGTCCTCCCAGCCTGCTTCCCCTGGCTGCTGCCAAGCTCACTGAGCTCTCCTCCGAATGAATTTTCTGGAAAACAAATTAAAGCAGGGCTTACATCACACAGCAGACAGCCCAAGCTGTGCCGGCAAACCCTGCCTGGATTTTGGGCTGTTCTGGCAAGCCCTGCCTGGATTTTGGGCTGTGTTGGCAAGCCCTGCCTGGATTTTGGGCTGTCCTGGCAACCCCTGCCTGGATTTTGGGCAGTGCTGGCAAACCCTGCCTGGGTTTTGGGCTGTGTTGGCAAGCCCTGCCTGGATTTTGGGCAGTGCTGGCAAACCCTGCCTGGGTTTTGGGCTGTGCTGTTTTGCTCACAGCTGCTCCTGGCACCCACAGCTTCCAGGCTGAACAATAAACTGATCAAAGCAGCCCAATATCACCCTGTGCTCTCCATGAGGGCTCCCAGAAACCTCTGCTTGCTTTCATTTTTTTTTTTTGTTTTTTTTTTTCCCCTGTGCAAAACCACAGACAAACAGAACTGGGGGGAAGTGGAGGAGACTCCAGTGGGTGTTGCAGCATAGGCGAGGTTTCAGGAGTCAGGAAATTCCAGTCCTGGCAGCCTGCTGGTCAGAGCACATGGAGGCCAGGGGTGAGCAGGAGGGGAAGGGACATTCTGCCTGCTGGGAAATCATCCTGAGCCAGGCTGGGTTTTACTGGTGATCTGGGCTCCCTCCCCTGCACTGCCACATCCTCCTCACACAGCCCTGGGCACATCACTGCTGGTTCTGGCAGGAATCCTCACCCTCCATCAGGTGTGCCCATCCATCAGGAGCTTCCCTGGAAAACCCAGCGTGCCCCCAGCCCTCCCTCTGTTGGATACTGGAAAATAAAGCAAGCAGGGATGAGATCCCAGTGCCAGAGGCACAGCACAGCTGTGCAGGGCACGGCAGCAGCTGGAGCAGCACCAGGATGGGAATGGGAATGGGAATGGGAATGGGAATGGGAATGGGAATGGGAATGGGAATGAGGTCTCTGGTCTTTGCCCAGCACAGAGGGACTGTGCCAGCCCACATCCTGGCTTGTGCAAAAACCTCCAGCCATCCATTCTCCCCCCAAAAAAATCTTTATTCAGGTGAGCTCATCGGCGCTGCCATGGAAAACAAGTGCTGCTGCAAATGAGTAGTCATGAATAATCATGCTGGCTATTTTGAAAAGCTTTTTATGCTTTTTATAAGAGATCCAAAGAAGATATGCTTTTGAATGGAAGAATGGTCCTTTTGAAATGCTTGGTTCAGTCTCCAATCAGGAGATGATCCTCAGGAGCCCTGGGATCTCACCCCCAGGGACAGCAAATTGCTGCCATGCACTGCTGCAGGGTCAGGCAGGGAAGGAGGGAGGATGGGGCAGCACCAACTTCTGAGCATCCTCTCCTCTGCCATGGGCTGCCTGCAGGACCTTGGGCTGAGCCTGCCTTGCCCCAGCTCTCTGACTGCAGGGTGGGAAACAGAGCCACAAGCACGGGCAGTAAGGGCTTTACAACCACTAAAAATGATGAAATTCTATCCTAGACAGGCTGAGAGAGCTGGGGTTATTCAGCCTGGAGAAGAGGAGGCTCCTGGGAGGCCTTCGAACTCCTTTCAGCACCTAAAGGGGGCTACAAGAGAGCTAGAGAGGGACTTTGGGGAAGGGGGAATAACCTTAAGCTGGAGGAAGGTAGATTTAGATTTGATATTAAGAAGAATTTCTTTGCTAAGAGAGCAATGAGGCCCTGGCACAGGTTGACCAGAGCAGCTGTGGCTGCCCCTGGATCCATGGAAGTGTCCAAGGCCAGGTTGGATGGGGCTTAGAGCAATTTGGGGTAGTGAAAGGTGTCCCTGCCCGTGGAAGAGGGATTGAATTTGGAGGGTCTTTAAGGTCTCTTCCAACCCAAACCATTCTATGATTCCATAATTTCATTCTCTATAGAGGCAGCTCTCTCAGTGGCTGAAACTGAGGAGCAAATTGAGGAGTTCTTTGTAAACAGCTTTTGCATAAGAAAACCCTAAAGCCCAACTTTTGCTTGTGCATTAGTATGGCTCCAGTGAGGGGAGTTACCTGTTCCCACTCAAGCTGGGTACATAATACCTATTATTTACACAGATAATTTAATTCCTTTCCCCCACCCAGTTCATTCTCTCACTGCCCAGTACAGGAATTAATTTAATTCCCAAAGAGGAATTAAATGTAGCTGAGAATAAGATCCACTTGTTCTTTAATGCAAGCACTTAGTCCATCTCTCCAGCCTGCCCTGCCCAACCCAGGAAAGCCCCCCAAAAAAAGGGAGAAAAATGAAAATGAAGAAAATGCTTGCCTTGCTGTAGTTAAGCCTGTAGAAAAAATATTTCTTTTGCTACCTATTTATTAGTATTCTGCTAGACCAATGGAAGGGTTATCAAAACAGTTACTGGGCCATGGGAAAACTCTTTTTTTGCTGAGAATAAGAGATTTTTAGTGAGCCTCCTCTGGTAGCTTTATGCACTTCTTTTCTGAGGAATATTTTCATATTCTCAATTTCAGTGCTTGATGACTGTTGTGTTGGGCCACATGGTGCACATCTGGTCTAGGCAGAGCAGAGACATGCAGGGCATGTTCTCAGTGTGATCCTCTTGCATTACACCTCCCCTCGAACCCAAACATCTGCCATCCTGCCCGGTGATTTGAGCCAAACAAGCCACCTTCAGAAAACAAAACCAGATCCAACTGATGTTAGCAAAAAGGAGTAAAAGCATGGCAGGGGAAGTGAAAGCTGAGAGAAAAGTGGGAGGAAGAAAAATGCAAGGAGAAAATAGCTGGAGAATGATCCGATAATCACCACAGAGCAGCAGCCCCTTAGTTGCAAAAGAAAAACCCAAACAGAAAGCAGGTAAAATTTGCAAGATTGGTGGCAAGTAGCCATGGGCACAGCCTGGTTGTGGAGGCAGGTGCTGCTGGCTGCAGTGGGAACCACTGAAAATTCATTTTGGTGTGGCCACAGGAAAAGAGGAATGTTTTGGAGCAAGTGATGGGGGTCACACCTTAGGGGATGTGTGTAGGGGGGATACATCCTGGAAATCAGTGACTCAGAACCAACTGGAATGGTCCTGGTAGACAATTGCTGGTGTTTGAACTCCCAGCAATGCCTTAGCCAAGAAGGTTGGAGTAATCCTTGGCTGCGCAGACGGCAAATATGAAGTGGGAGTGCTGAACTGATATTATCTCTGTAAACAGCATTAGTGAGACCATTTCTGAAAAGTTATGTCTAGTCCTGATGTTCACATGTCCAAAAAAAGATCTTAAGGAAACAGCAAAGATTCCTGCCAGAGTGATTTTAGGCATTGGAAGCCGACTTTAGAGAGAGAAAAACATATCCAAGGGAAAAATGAAGTGACTTTACTGCAGGTTATCAACATCTGCGCAGGTACAACCACTGGAAATGGCATCAAGGAAAGTTGTAATGAGATGGAGTCTGGGAAATTCAGATTAAATCCAAGTGAGAGATCTGAACCAGCTGTGCAGAGGTCAGGTTTCCCCCACGAGGTCCAGGTGACCTCCTAGCATCCAACACAGCTAAAGGTCGGCGGGTTTTTCATGCCAACTGCTGGCTGATCAAGGGGGTCTTTGGCTCAGTAATTGGCTGATCCCAGCTTTGGAGGAGTAGAACAGCTTGGTTTTGGTGCAAAAGCTTGAGATTATGCCACTATGGGCCCAGAGATGTGGGTGGACCTCCTGTTATTGCTATAGGTGATGGTTTTGGGCAGATTTGGGGGACTGGGTGAATCACAGCACACAAAGTCACTTTGTGTGTCAAACAGAAGGCTGGCACAGGGAGATTTTTCTTAGATTACTCAGCCAAAAAGGTAGCAACAAAGGTAATGGAGCACAAGGGCCCTTCTTTGCTAACTGCTAAAAACCATGGAAGAAAACAGATGGATCAAAAGTTGTTGACGTTGATGGGGATCTTTCCAAGCTCCTTCAGTGGGGTTTTGGCTGAGGCACATATGCTCTGGGATATCAGTAGGCTGATCTCCACAGCAAAAGAAATGGCCCCTGGATGTCACTGCTGTGCTACAGTAGAGCAGCAGGAGAGCCTCATTCTATGGGATGTAAAGAAGATGGAGTTAAGGCCCGGAGACAAGGCCTGGATAACTGGAAGTGTTGGCTCAGGCCCTTGGTCTGCCTCCAGCACAGATTGCAAATTGCTGTGAGTTATCATCTGACAGATGCTCTGTTGTGGCTCCAGTCCATCTCCTACTGCACAAGTCTATACATCACAGCCCGCGTGGTCAAACCAGCCTTGCCTGCTGCTTCCTCTCCAGCTTCTCCTCTTCACCTCTTCAAACCACTCCCTCAAACAGGGGGGGAAAAAAAGCCCAAACCAACCAAAAACCCAGCAAAACTCAATCTGCTCTCCACTACGAATTTAATTGGTTTCAACACAAAATCTGAGCCACGAGCTCTCATGGAAGATGTAGGAAACCAATTCATTGATGTCTCCTTCAGTTTGCAAATTCCACTGTGAGAGATGCTGCAGCTCTTAAGCAGGTTGGTCACAACAGAACCTAATGATGACATTTAAATGTATTATTTCTACCACCAGTCTACCTGGGGTTTAATTTGATGACATTTAAATTTTATCAGCACTTAGCATAGGGCTTGGTTTGATGGAAAGCCTTCAGATGAGTTGCTTGTTCCTGGGAAGGCACAAGACTGGATTGTTTGGGGTGGAGGAGAGAGAAGAACCCAAATTCCTCCCATTACCCCCACAATAATTCTCATGAGGGAAGAATGTGTAAGTCAGCACAAGAACTTGTGGGAAGTGCAGAGTGTTGGGGTGGAATACAATGGTTTGAATTTAAACTGAGTAAGAAAGACTGGGAAGAGTGGGGCAGTTGCATCACTCATCTTCCTGTTGGCTGCACTAAAAACCTTTCATTCAGCTCTGAGATTTCTGCTGAATTCTTGTCCACTGCACTAAAGTAAAACAGCCTTGCTTCAAAATTGACTTTGACTTTGCAAACAAGGAAATTCTGCAGGAATTCCCACTCAGCTGACCGCTGCCATTTATTTAAGCAGCTCAGTGCAGGATTAGGTAGCCCTGGGGCCTGGGATGGCCTTTTATCTTGAGAAGTGACTGTTGCAAGTAAGAAACAGAGATGGAGCAGTGGGAGATGTGGGATTTCTCTCACCTGACTTCATGTATCCACAATGCAGACATTTCCAGCAGAGTTGGTCACCCTGGGCTCCCTTTGTAATCAGCACAAACAGACACTTGCAGGGCATGATTCATCTGCCCTATTTTCCACATCTGGCTTAGGTTGGGATAAATTACAACCAGGACTACAGAGTCTGCTCCGCTGAGGGCCTCAACCAACTGTGCCCAAATACATTGTGCTTGCAGATGTCCCCCTTGTGCACCAGATTCCCCAGACCCACTGTGGGGACACTCTGGTCCCCTGAGAGGGCATAAGGTGCCTGCAAGCCTGCAGGGCTTCTCATTTTTGCTTTATTAAAGCTGTGACGCCTAAAACCTCTTGAGACTTGTCACCTAATACCAGTTGTGAATTCCCCAAGGTGGTAAAGATTAGGCTCAGGATTGACAGAGAAGGATATTGAGCTTTTTGGGACCCTCTTTAGGTCAAGGGAAGGCTGTTGCTTAAGTGCCTTGTCACTTTATTCTGTGTTCAAACCCCAAGAAAAGTTTAGGAATATGTGGGACACTCTCAGGTTGACTGTTCACTCATTTGGCAGAAAGATGCATTACTTTTGGGGAGAATCCATACGTGGTTATTTGGCTCTAAAGAGGCCACAGAACTAAACTCATTGTTCCAGATTGCAAGGCAAGATGTTTTCTATTACCATCTGTATGGCAGATTATCTTTTGTCAAGTGGGCAGTTTGCCTTATCTCTCTCTCTGAGTGATCACATTCACACCTCCCTTGGGAGGGGACATCTGCTGATAACAGACTATTGAATATCAGTACATAGCTGTTAAGAACTACAGCATCCCACTGGGAGA
>NW_005054367.1:912510-923558 GCF_000277835.1 Geospiza fortis
TCCACATAAAATTGTGGGAATTAATAACTTACAACTCCATCTCAGCCTGCTCTGTGGGTTTTGCTCTGTGAGTTCCATTGTTTTTTCAGGCTCAAGCACCTATTCCTAAGGAATCTGAAGTGTGCCCTGGCCCATCTGGGATGCGTTTTCAGTGTTCTCCTCATGTATATTCTCTGGGCTGGTTGAAGATGTCCTTGCCTATGGCAGAGGGACTGGACTAGATGGCCTTTAACAGTCCCTTCCAACCCAAAACGTTCTATGGCTCTGTGACCTTCCTGCCCTGGCTCTCTGGCTTTCCAGCCACGTGGAATCTCAAACAAAAAAGACAAACCACACATACCCACACACACAGTTTCTGAGCCTTTCTGCCCTAAATGTGGACTCTCTGCCCCTTAACACTGGCTGGAACAGCTCATGTGTGTTCTGACCTACACCAGGGCACTTTTATCTACTCCTTTTTCCAACCCTCTCCTGGGGGACCTTCCACAACCCAAAACTTGTGCTCCAGCAGTTCATGGGTCCTTCCAGCACCCTTCATGGGTTCATAGGTCCTTCCAGCCCCCCTCCTTGTACAGCTCAGGCATTTCTGAACCCCCACACCCTGAGGTGCGTTTGTCCATCCATCTGCTGCTCCCACCTGGAGCAGAGGCAGGACAGAAGCTTTCTGAAGGGCTGGCAATCCCTCTGAGGCAGAACTGTAATTACACTGCAGTTATATTGCAGTTGCTATGCAAACAGCCGCTCGTTTTGCTTTTCAATATGTAATTATCACTAAATCATCGGGGTGGAGGGAGGTTTAACTACCTAACTCGTTTACTTTCCTCACCCCTTGGGCTCTCAAGGCATCAGCTGTCAGGGCTGACCACCTGGAGGAGGCTTGGCAGGCTGCAGCAGTGCCCCAGGTCTGTGGGTACCCAGGTGCTGAGGGAGATAATCCCAGTCGGATCCTAATGGTTGCACTAACAGGGAGCTACCACTGCTCAAAATTCAAATTAGTCTTGTTCAAAACACAGTTTTTTACCAGTGCTCAAAATTCAAACTGCTCTTGTTCAAACCCAGTTTCTTACCAGGGCTCAAAATTCACACTGCTCCTGTTCAAACCCTGCCTGTTTTCCCCCCTTACAAAGGCAGGTGCATGTCACAGCCCTCAGCCCTGCTAAGGAAGCACAGAGGCAGAATTTCATCTTGAGAAGAGGCTGAGGAGGGGATGGTGACCCACAGGAGTGTAGGATGGCCCATGGAAGGTTGGATCAGCTGCATTAGCTGTAGGAAAATGCTTCCCCAGAGGAGACAGGGTCATCCATCACCATCCGTGCTCCCATCTGGGCTCTCCGTGAGGTTTGGGCCTTCAAACCCTCCACTGTGCACTTTAATAGCAATGTCCCTTACCCTGGGGGCAAGACAGAGGAGATAAATAATTAATTTTGTGGTGGAAAAGGACAAAGATCCTGTTATTGATGGATAATGAGATGACTGGCTCTCGCAGTTAAGGAATGACTATTGTGTGAATATTAAGAGAAGCTTTAGTGATGTATAGTTATGTTATTGTAGTTTAGATGTCCTCTGTTCTCCCCATAGTTCCCTTTCCCCCCTGTATTGTGACCATCAGACAGCCTGGGTTGTCTAGGACAGGTACAAAGAAGCTGCACAGGTGTCCCTTGCATGGGGCAGTTGGGAATGGAAAAGCTTGTGGGTGCTTAGGGGGTGCAGCATGGCAACACCTGACCTCCAATCCAGTTAAAGAAAGCAGTTGCCACTGATAAATAGCAAAGAAGATCTGACTGACAGACTTTGGGAGGGGCCAGGCTGGCTGATGCAACTCCCAGGGATATAAAAGACTGAGCATCCATTTTGAAAATGAACCAGCCATGTGGTATCCATGAGGGGCTGTTCCCAGCGCTGTGAATTTTTCCTTATGTAGTCCTTTGTTGTATTTTTGTCAAGGTTTAATAAACCTTTTTAAATTTTCAAAGTGAGCAGTTGTCTCTCACAATCCCCTTAACCAAGGCCTCTTAGCCTGAATCTTCTCAGCCTTCAGGTTTGTCAGTGTATAAACTGTTATGAGTAGAAAAGTTGCCCATTTTTTTAAAAGGTTGCAGAGTTCACAAGTTGGGCCAGTTGCTGCCAGGGTGGAGTTCTAACTGTTTGTTGTTGTAATCACCTGTCGTCTTCATTAGCTACCTGTCATTGATGGTTAAGAATTCCCTCTTTTGTCAAGTGACACCCTGCTGCTTCCTGCAGGATGGCACCCAGAGGGTGAAGGGGAGGAGACCTCGGAGTCAGCATGGAAATGACCTCAGAACCAGCATGCAATGGGAGGGACCCCTCACCAACCCTAGCCAAAAACCCCTAAAAACAATGAGCCAACATGAAATGGATGAATCAAAGTGATGTCTAGACGTGAGGAACAGAATCCAGTATCTGCCAAGACCCTTTTTACTCCTCACCCTAACCTAAGGGTGTCAGCTGGACAGAGCCCTTGAACATAGACCCAAAAAGTAGGGAATGTCCTGATGCTCTCCTGAGGATGGAACCCCCAGCTCTGCCCACAGACCAGCAGACCAAGCTGCACTCTTCCTTCTCCCTCAAGTCACTCCTGGGAGCAGCGGCTGCGTGAGCGCGGACCCGTCAGTTCTCCCCACCTGAGCTGATCACTGTTAATAAACGCATTAAAAAGGAGAAAAGTCTCCTGCCTGTGTTTATTTCATAAACCACACGCAGGGACCTTGGAGCATCCTCAGCATCATCCCTCAGCTCCCCAGGCCTGAGGAGCCATCACCTCTCATGTCCCCTTTCCATCAGTGGTGTCTGCACAGCAATTATTTCTGTGGCACACACACACACATGTTGAGCTGGCATCAAACCACGGGCTGAGAGCTGAGCCAGCTCCAGAGCCATTAAGAACCTCTGGAATTGTGCAGCCTCCCTGCTGGCTGCCTTTTTACGATCCCTTTAAATTGTCAGCTAACAAGATGGTGGGGGATGTCGGTTTAATGATCATTAGCAAGACCCAATTAGCAGGGAAGCATAATGAATCCTCAAATGCAGGCTTGCTAATTTAAATACAGATAATTCATGGCACCAGTTGAGTGCTTAAACAAAGATTTCAGAGGTCTTTCTGCTTGTCAATAGCCGTGGGCACAAGCCTGATCGATCTCCATGAATGACAATGGATTCGAGGCTTTGGTGAGTTTGTGAGAAATTTAACACAATTTGTCTGCAGCAGCAAATGCTTCAATAAAGCTCCAGCTAAGAAACAGTCAAACTTCCACAACCATTTATCAGATTATCACACAAGAGGAAGGAGTGAAAAGCAGGAGGGAGGGAGAGAGAGGAAAAAGGATCTGAGCACAGCTGCGAAATTTATTATCTTATTGTACCCTGAAACTGTATTTCTTCTTCCTATTGTGCATGTGACTGGGTCGTTTTACCAGCTAATTCCTGCATCTCAGAAGCACTCAGCATCACAAGGCAATGGGCCTTGGAGTCCAGGCTGTCAGCTGAACTCTGGAAGTTAATGGGCCAGGCAGCTTGCGTTGGCGGGAAGCATTCCAGGAGAAAACATCTTGATAAAAGAAAAAAACATCCAGAGAGTGACAAATGGCCCTGTGAGGCCAGAGAGGGAGCAAAACCAAGACAGTGGAAAGAAAATAGCGCTGGGAGGAAAATAGAGGCTCATAAAAAATATACATTTGTGTATACATGTATGTGTGTGACAGGAAGAACTCAATAAAAACAGGCAGGCCGGGCACCAGGGATGCAGGAGCAGCTGTGGTTTCAGGCAGATTTGTCACAGAGTGGGGTTGGGCAGCTTGAAACTTGCAGGAGGGAAAGGAGAGAAGAAGAAGTTGATTTGATGAGGTAATTATGAGCGGGACAATGTAATGGAGAAGGGAAGAGAAGGTTTCACAGCTGTCAATTTAAAAGTATGATCAGATCTTGTGAAGGATGGAGGGTTTAGCTCCCTTTTTTCATCTCCTCACATCTCCCTCATGGCCTGACTGGTGAGAGGGTCTTTGGCCCCTCCAAGCTGGGGAGGACAGCAGCTGGATGAGGCGCTCCTGCTGCAGATCCTGGTCTGGGTAAGCTGGAGCTCATTTGTCTCTGCTCAGCCCCATCTGCTCTCCAGCACTGCCATGGATGCCTGGTGCTCCCTCCCCCTTGAAATAAACACAGGCAGGAGACTTTTCTCCTTTAATGCCTTTATTAACAGCGATCAGCTCAGGATGGGTCCATGCTCACACCTCCACTGCTCCCTGGAGTGACCTGGAGGAAGAGAAAGATAAATGCAGCTTTGTCTGCTGGTCTGTGGGCAGAGCTGGGGGTTCCATCCTCAGGAGAACATCAGGAAATTCCCTTACTTTCTGGCCTAACATTTGAGGTCCTCTGTCTAGCTGACATCCTTAGATTAGGGTGAGGGGTAAAAAGGGTCTTGGCGGATACCAGATTCTATTCTTCACATCTAGACTCACTTTGATTTGTCCATTTTGTGTTGGCTTGTTGTTTTAGGGGTTTTTGGCTAGGTTTGGTGACGGGTTTCTCCCATTGCATGCTGGATCTGAGGTAATTTCCATGCTAACTCCAAGGTCTCCTCCCCTTCACCCTCTGGATGCCATCCTCCAGGAAGCAGCAGGGTGTCACTCGACAAAAGAGGGAATTCCTAACCATCAATGACAGGTAGTTAATGAAAACGACCAGCAATTACAATAACAAACAGTTAGAACTCCACCCTGGCAGCAACTGGCCCAACCTGTGAATTCTACCACCTTTTTAAAAAGTGGGCAACTTTTCTACTCATAACACCCCTCAAGCTGCCCTCCTTGCTGAGGCTGTAGTGAGGACTCTCCAAATTCCCCCTGGAGAGCACAGGAGGGTGAGGATGCCGTTCTTGATGTGTGAGATGGCAGCACCTGGGATGAAATGTCCCCAGTCCATGGGAGACCATCCCCATCTGGCTCCCAGAGCCCCACCAAGGCCAGCGCTGAGCTCTTCATTTCCCTTCTCACATCTGCCCCTCCAGGAAAGCCAGGGATATCCTTCAGTGCTCACACACAGTGAATCAGTAGCCAAAGAGGCAAGATCAGAGATTCCTCAGCAGCAATTAAGTGCTTCTTTGTTCATACTCAGTCCTGAGAGGCTGGGTGGGCACAGCAAGACACAGGACAGAGGATTGTCCCTGTCAGCTGCAGGCTGAGCAGGCTGACCCTGACATGGAGGAATAATTCATAAGCAGGCAGTGGAAAATCTCCAGAGCATTCAGGACAGGGAGCTGACAAGCCTGGCCTAGAAGATATGAGCCATTCTGGCTGGGTGGAGGCCAGCTGGGACATCCTGGGCCACCTCAAATGGCACCAGAAAGCCAAGGATGGGTTGTGACCCTCTCTCAGTACAAGCATTTATATCACAGACATGCAGATAGGTGGCTGGTGAACCACCTCACATCTCCTGACCATCAGAACACTCCACAGGGAGGATAAAAATTAACTTCCCTCAGCAACTTTGCTGGCCTCGAGCAGACAAAATTCAAGGGCCAGTCTTCAGTCTGAGATATTCAATAATTGTGACTTCTTCTTAGTTTCATCTGTGCTTGCATGCCTAAAAGTCACATTTAGAGCCCTTCAGCTGAAAATGGAAACCTGCGATTCTCACACCCTCATAGACTTGTGACAGGAGTTTTGTAAAAACATAAAAGGAAAAAAATGAGACCTTTGTGAAAGTCAAAAGGGAAATTCCCAGGGCCTGTTCTGGACTTCCCACCACGAGCATGGCAGCCTGAGACTCCAGACAAAATCATGAGAAATGGAATCGTCACTTTGCAGCATCTTACCCAGGCTTGACCCAGAGCTGAGCTCAGAAAGCTCTTCCTCCGTGAGTCTTGGAGATCAAGAAATTTCCTCATTTTCTGCTTCCAGAGAAGGTCACCCTTGCACAGTTTTCCCTGACTTTCTTAGAATCCCAGTATCATTAAGGTTGGAAAATACCTCTGAGATCATGGAGTCCAACTGTGCTGGCACTTTGTTGGTGCTGTTGGCAGATCAAGGGTTCTCTGGGCTGGATTTATTTTGTGTAGCAGTACAAGCCTGTAAAGAGTGTTTTCAGACTTTTGGAGGGGTTGGCTGAGCTGTTCCCAGAAGCCAAGGTCTCTCATTTTCTCTAGAGACATGTGTATTCTTGCCCATTTGGAAAGATTTTATTTGGTCAGAGGAGCAGTAAATAAGGTTTTACTGACAACACCAGTCCTGTGAGCAATGATGGATTGTCACCACAGGAGCGTAACTTCCCAGTAAAATAAGAATTCACTTTTTAGTGAAGAAATGCTCCTAAGGGTGATCATCCACAGCTGATCCTGAGCCAGGGGTTATCTCTTTGAAAATGACAGAGCTGAACAGAATATTAATTGCCAATATCCTTATTGCACCTAATTTTGAAAACAATTGGAAATCTAATTAAAATTAAACTCTCTGCTTTTGAGTAGTTGTTCAGTCTTGTTGGTCTGGAAGCAGAAAGCTGACACTGGAATTTCTTATCCTGGCATGTGATTTATTGATAAAGGTGCTCAAATATGGAAACTGTGACTTTGATCTTTTCATGAGAAATAGTTTTCCCATCTGTAATAGAGGGGCTTTTCTATCAGCTACTTTATAACTATGTAATAGCTGCAAAATATTAAATTAGTCTAAATAACTATTAAGGAGGTGGGATTTTCCTCTAATCAATTAAATTTTGAAAGCCCTCATCCTCCAGCAGCTCTCTTAGCACCAGTCCACAAATGGGATTGCTCATGCAGAAAAAAAAAAAAGAACACACAAGGTTTATTCCACAAACCTTGATGCCATGATGGATCTTCCTCTTCAATTAATTTGAAAAAAAACCCCACCATTTCTGTGTATGGGGTTGGCATCACCAGGACTAAGGACATTCCATTATTTTTCCCCTCTTATGAGCTATGTTAATAATATCAAGACAAATCTGCTCTTAGGAAAAATTGCCTGGTGCAAGTGAAAGGAAAGCCTTTGATCCATGAACCTTCTGCCCCACAAAAAGAGCTCCCCAAGCTTGCTTAGTCTACTGAAATGGGAGCTGGGATGGGATGCAGCTGCTGTCTGCACATTTATCTCAGGGGTAAACATGAAAGATCAGGCAGCGCTAAATTGAGGGCAAAAGAGCTGAAAGTGAGTCCATGAGACTGAGTGGTTACAGGAAGGTTTCTGACTCCCAGAGCTGTCCTGGGACAGCCTCTGGGGAAAGGAGAAGGGGCAGAAAAAACCTCTGCTGATTTAACACAGAGCCTCTGAGTAGGGAGGAGTCCTTGGAAACACTTTATCCTGCCAGTTCCTGCCTTCTCCTCTCCCACCCTGACTGCTCTGAGCAGTGACCTTGGCCACTGGATAATGGAAGAGGGAGGAAATTCAGAGGAATTGAAGAGAACAAACAGCAGAGGTTAAAAAGCACAGCACAGATCACTGAGAGCCTCTGGGGAGGGGTTTCTGCACCGTGCTGGGACTGCAGGGATGGAAGGAAGGAAGGAAGGATGGATGGATGGATGGATGGATGCATGCATGCATGGATGCATGGATGGATGCATGGATGGATGCATGGATGGATGCATGGATGGATGCATGGATGGATGCATGGATGGATGCATGGATGGATGCATGGATGGATGCATGGATGGATGCATGGATGGATGCATGGATGGATGCATGGATGGATGCATGGATGGATGCATGGATGGATGCATGGATGGATGCATGGATGGATGCATGGATGGATGCATGGATGGATGCATGGATGGATGCATGGATGGATGCATGGATGGATGCATGGATGGATGCATGGATGGATGCATGGATGGATGCATGGATGGATGCATGGATGGATGCATGGATGGATGCATGGATGGATGCATGGATGGATGCATGGATGGATGCATGGATGGATGCATGGATGGATGCATGGATGGATGCATGGATGGATGCATGGATGGATGCATGGATGGATGGAGGGATGGATGGATGGATGGATGAGGCAGGCATGACTGTCACTCAGGTGTAACCCCCCAAAACACCGTGACCAACCCCAGCACTGCCCTGTCCCACTGGCACCCCACAGCTCCACATTTCCCCCCTCCCAACAGCCTCTTCCCCCAGGTCCAGCACTTCTCCATTTGGAGCATGGTCCTGCAGCTCTCAGAGCTGCAGCCCCTCACATCAGCAGCATCTCTGTGCAAGATGAGTGTGCCTGTGAAAGAGATCAGAGATGCTCTTTGAAGAGTCGGCAGAATTTTTCATTACAGATTCCCAGCTGCATTTTCCTGCTAACCTTGCATTCCTGAGGATGCAAAGTGAGACGGGGACGTACGTATGGAGAACATGTTACCCCTCTCACAGCCTACTCCCACAGCCAGGAAAATATGTCCTGTGAGTTTCCTCCCTGAGGAAGGCCAAAAATCAAATCAGTTTTTCCCCTGGAATTTTCCAAACGCTCTCTGGGCTGTTCCTGACTGTGTAGAAAGCTCACATTTCATCCCACAGCCCACAAAGGGTCCAGCATGGATATCTATCACAATAACACTGCCATCATCTTCCCCACTGCAGCTACCATTATTTAATTCTTATTTATAGCCCTCAGCTCTGAGAGGAGCAGCTTGTGTTAGCACACACACAGTGACAATAAGTGACTGGTGACAACCAGTCCCTGGCAAGACTCACCACTCCTGTACTTGGGGAGGGAACTGGCATGTTTTTATTATTTTTTAATTAATTTTTATTATAGCTGGCATATTTGTATTAATTTTTTAATATATGTTGTTGCAGTGCCCAACACAAAGTGCACAACAATGGGTAAGGGTGGGTTTTGAGTGTTTATTGTTAAGTTTCTCTCAGCTCTGCTATGGGGAGCATAGATGTGTGTTTGAGCTTGGTGAGGGATGGGGAAAAGGGAGACAGGCCCAGCTGCATAACAGAAGGTGCAAGAACCCTGGAATATTCCAGATCCACCTCCTGCTCCCAACACCTGCTCTGCCCAAACCAGGACCCCTCCCAAGTCCACAGTCCTTGAAGGTGATGCTGAGGCAAGGAAGGTGAGGAAAGGCTGGATGCAGTGCCAGGAAGGTTTCTCTGTTCCCTCCTCAGGGACAGCCAGGACTGATCAGTGCCCGTGACCATTCCCAGAGCGCATTCCTGATCCCAGTGCTGTCAGTCCTGTTACTGCCTCTCCAAATACAACCCATCGTTAATTATTGCTCATTAGCAATAGTATTATCGTGACTGCTATTGTATGAACATATATAATTAATTATTCACTTTCTTAATTAAATACTTAATGGTAATAATGGTTTAAATCAGGCCATCAAAGCACTTACAGCTCATATAAAATGATACCAGCACTGGAAGAGACCCTCATCCCCACCAAAACTTGTCCATTTGCTTCAGGGTTAAAAATTAATAAAAAGTCTAAACAATTAATAGAATTTAATATAAAATATTAAATATTAATAAAATAATTAAGTAATTATTTGGATTAAAACAAGTGTGCTTAAATTCACCACAGCATCACCTCATCACTCTGTCTTGATGTGTGAAGTCACACAAAATAAAAAAAAAACAAGGTGAGAAAAACAAATGTATGAAGAGACAGATGTTGAAGGTGCACATCTGGAGCCACTGCAGCATCCCCAGCCTGTGTGCATCCCATGGGGAGCAGGTGTGCCCAGGCTGCTGCACAGACAGCAATCCTTCCACAAGGTTGTGGTGAATAAAGGAGTTCACTCCATGCAAACAGCCTGGAACATGCACTTTTTGCTGTCAGAACCCAGGACATCCCTCTGCTGTAATGAGCAGCCAAGACCCCTGCCAGGGGCTCAGAGACCCTGGCACAGAGCCCAAAACACCTGTGGGTTTGATTATGACCCATGGAGCAAGTTACCAACCTTAGGTGAAGATTAGCAAGCCACGACAGTTTAGGTAGAATAATAGTGAATTTATCATGGGGTGAAAAAATAGATTTTTGGGATTTTTAGAATGGAGGTTCAAGGGGCAAGATGGAAGAATCTGTGCATGTCCAGCCTTTCTCCTTCTTCTTCTTGGCCTCCATCTTCTGCTGTGATGTTGGCACTTTTAGATTGGTTTAGAGTAGAAGCTCACTGTCTAACACAGGTGATAGGTATTGGAAAGTAATTGTAAACATCATACACGTAGTTTTTAGTATAAAGACATAACACTGCCCTGGGGGCAGGCAGAGTGCCTTGGACTGTCTTGCTGAGCAGACCTCAGCTGGACAGGAGAAAGAATTTTATAGATAAGAAATAATAAACAACCTTGAGATTGAGAACTGAAGAACTCGGACTCCTTCTCCGACCACTGGGCTGGGAAAAAGAGATTTCCAACATTTCTCAGGCTCACTGAGCAGTAAGAGGCCCCGAGACATTTTGCCTCACACCTGGGTGAGGCAGAGGATCCAAAGCAACCAGCAGCCACCAGAGTGGTGAGATCAAACCCTGCTGCTCCTCTCCCCAGATCTGGGGGGTTGATTTTGCTGCTCACACGGAGTGGTGCTGGTGAGATGCCACCAGGGATCTGCAATATCCCTGCCAGCTCAAGGCAAGGGCTGCAGAACATCTCCAGCATCCTGGAGTTTTGGTGGGAGATCAGGAGAGAGATTCCAGGGTACCACAGCAACAAGAGATCTCTTTCTTTGTGTATGGGCCCCCCATGCATGATGCCAAATTTGGAGCTTAAACCTGAATTGAGCCTACTGTAACATACAAAAGGAAAGGCACCCAGGCATTATATCAGTCACAGCATGGCTTGGGTTGGAATGGACCTTGAAGATCATTCCGTTCCACCCCCCTGCCATGGCAGGGACATCTTCCACTGTCCCAGGCTGCTCCAAGCCCCATCCAGCCTGGCCTTGGACACTTCCAGGGATCCAGGGGCAGCCACAGCTTCTCTGTGCAACCTGTGCCAGGGCATCACCAGGTCACTCTCTTCACATTGCATGGGAACTTGGTTTACTTAGGACAGAATGAAAAAATCCAGCTCCTGCTG
>NW_005054367.1:923592-939857 GCF_000277835.1 Geospiza fortis
TCAACACTGGATGAATCTGGGGTCACACCATCTAAACCCTTGAGTGTTTGTGCTGTCTCCTGGATCCTGACCTTCCTGAGCTGCTCAGTGTTGGTTCCTGCCCTCACTGATTCCTGCAGCAATTCCTGCTCAGTGTTTGCCAGTGGAAGGAAATGACCTGCTTGCCACCCTGGGCTGACAGATTTCACTCTGCAGCCTGCACTGACCTCAGTTCCCACATCCAACAAAATGCCTCAATCTCCTTTCCCCTCTGTGAGGTGGCAGCAGGTTTTGATCACGGAATGAGTACAAAACGTTTTTAGGTTTTGAAAACAATTCAGCTAATTTATGGGGGAGAAATTCCTGAGGGGCTGTTAAATGCAGGGACAGCACTTCTGGACGTCCAGGAGCCACAAAGTGAGCCCAGGGCCTGTTGCTCAAGGCAATCCCACTGCATGTTTTCCTTGCTCTCACACTCTGCTCTGAGCTCTTGATCCTCCGCTCAGCTCCTTGGCTCTTGAACCCTTGATGGACACAGGACTAGAGCCAGATGGGCCATGAACCAACATGTGTGGATGTTCTTCACACTCTGCTGACTCCAGGTGTCCTTTAGTGAAGTTCCTCAGCTTGCAGCGACCCATCCAATTCCTTTGAAGTCAATGTGACTCCAGGGTGCAAGGAGCAGCCTCAAGGCACCACTGATCTCCTCCTTCATGTATCTGGGCTGCACAGACCACAGAGTGGAGGAGACTGGGAAATGCACCAAGACAGAAAGTGCCATTGTGTCTGGCTTGGTGTCAATCAACTCTAGGAACGCTCTGAATAAATTAAATTATGCTGCAATCTGAAACGAAACTGATTGTTAATTAAAAGATAAGTTATTTCTTAATCCTCAGATGATTTAAACAATAAAAAAAAACAGTTGTGGGAATTGCAGACACCCTTGTCAGTTGGCTGAGCAGTTTCAGAGTAACCTCAGAGAAACCTCAGAGCTGCCACTGCCACAGCCCTGCTTCGAGCAGGCTTTGGGCACAGTGATCCCCAGAGATCTCCTTCAACCCAAATCAAGGGCATGTAGGGATAGGACAAGGGTAATGACTTTAAACTGAAAGAGGGGAGATTTAGGTTGGATATTAGGGAAAGGGGTACAAATGTCCATGAAAGCAAGGCTAGGGTGGAAAACAAATGCCAGCACCATCCTGTCATCAGACATTGTCACACAGTGACTTGTGACATTGGTGGATACTTTCTTGTGTACACATTGCAAAATGTCCTGTTCTGCCTTGGACTCTGCACTTCTGAAGGACACTTGTTTTCGACCCAAACCATTCAATGATTCTGTAACTCTCCTTTTCTGCTTGCGCTGTGAACGCAGCTGTTGGATGCTGAAGGATCAGGATCTGGTTTGGAGACCTTGGTGATGAACAAGTGCAGCAATCAAGTGTGAAGCAGCATGGTGTCATGTGTCAATAAAAACACAGAATATTTCCTTTTATATTTCTAAGGTTCATTCTGGGGGTGGATTCCTTTAATACCCAGAGAGTGGCCTCTTTGTACTGAGAACTCCTTATTCCCTGGACCAGGAGTTTATGTTCTTGTTTCTCACTGTGCATGAGGACTTGAAAATCTTCCTTTTATCAGCCCCCAATAAATTTTAGGAAATATGGAGAAAAGCCTCATTCCAGTCACTACAGACAAAAACACACAAAAGGTTCCTGCTTTGTCTAGCTGCTTACCAGGGGATGTGCTACAGCACAAAGGTATAACTTATGGCTGAATAACACACTGCAAGGAAACATAAATCACCACAAAAAGCCAAGAAGGAAAGCCTTACACAAGCACAATCTAGCCTGTGGGAGACAGTGGGTTTTGAGGCTGTGAGGAATGAAATCTCAGGCCTGATGCTTTCTTGCAATGATTTAGTCCCACCATCACCTGAGCAACTCCCCCTTTATTTCAGTTGTGTGAGTGAAGAATAATTCTGAGTAGTGATTTTGCCTTGACAGTCCCAATGCAGGCTGTCTTTTTGTTGACTCAAACTCATAATTTTTCCCCCATTATTAAAATTATTCTTTTCAGTCATGAGATGTTCTGCTGCAGTACAATAAAGCACACATTCTGAAACATTCCCATGAAGCTGAAAGCACCGCCACAGTCCACGGCTGGGTCTGATCCTTTGCTTCTGGAGGAAGCCCTCAAGGCACCAACAGAGCTGTTCCTGATTTATGCTGGTGCAAACAAGGGGAGAAGTTGCCTTCCCACTTCATGGCTCATCACCTTGAGTGCCAGCAGGAGAATTTAGGTTTTTGCAGGATGTTGACTTGGCCTGGAGCCTCAGCTAAGGTCCTAAAAGAGTCTGTCTCCATAAAATCACTATAACAAACTGCCCCCTCATGTTTCACAATCCCTCTTATCCTCTGCTCCTGCAGTGAGCTCCATTGTATTTCATGGGGTTCCCATCTCTGAAAACCTGGGGACAGCAATTTTAAGACAACTTCCCCTATAAGCAGCAAACTTCTATGTTTTTCATAATGGCTATCCTGTTATAGCTTAAAGCCATAATTATTTATTGAATTCTTTTCCTCTTGGATCCATAATCTGTTGCAATAAACAAAATTCAATGATTAAAGAGGCTGTACTCTCTCCTTCACTAAGGATTTTTTCAGCATTTTTATTTAAAGGCCCATCCTTCCCCAGCTGTAAGGATTTTATGGATGTTCTCACAGAGAGAATCAAGATAGATATGCAAAGTTAAAGCTTTATCAGCTCACATAGAAGTTTTTATTTTCACGCTTCCACTCTGGAAATTTAAAGTCACACCATCTTCTCACAGATACAGTTAAAGAACTCCTTTTCCTTTCTGTGTCAGAAATTCCAAAAGGAAATTTATAAACCTGGCCCAAAAAGTCATAAGGAACTTATTTTATATACAGCTCTCTTCCCAAGAATGCTGTAAGTTCAGGGTAATTACTTGTTCTTGCAGTTTTGTGGGTTAAAATAAACCATCACTGCAGTTTGTTTTTCTTACAGCCTGATGTTAAGCTTAGCATTTCTGATTTTTAGTGGAGCTGGGCCTTAGAAAAGGCTGAAGGATTAAGAGTTTAACATAATTTAATCTCTTCAAATCTTTTAGCAGGAGACTGTGTGGTTTGCGGACGTTTATGGTTTTTGGGTTTTTGGGGTTTTTTTTGTTTCATGGTGTAAGCCTGGGGCTGGAAGATGAAGCTGGGAGCCCAAATCCTGATCTTGCTCTGCCACTTATTTCCTGGGTGGTCTGGAGGAAAAAAGTCTTGAATTTCTTGTCTTGAGGAGTGGGTAGGGATGTTCCCCTCCCCTCATGGACATTCCCACCCCATGGGGCACTGAGCGGGTATTGGGGTGGGAGCAGCCTGGGGGGCTGGGGGGGCTTAGGGTCTGGAGTCAGGGAATCAGAGAGCCATAAAGCCATAGAATCAGAGAGTTATGGAGCTGTGGAATCAGGGAATCATGGAATCAGTGAGTCATAAAGCCATAGAATCAGAGAGTTATGGAGCTGTGGAATCAGGGAACCATGGAATCAGTGAGTCATAAAGTCATAAAATCAGAGAGTCATAGAGTTGTGGAATCAGGGAATCATGGAATCAGAATCATGGAATCATGGAACCATAGAATCCTAGAATCCTAGAGTCATAGAGTCATGGAATCATAGAATAGTTTGAGTTGGAAGGGACCTTCAAAGGCCATGCAGTCCAGCCCACCTGCAATGAGCAGGGACATTTCCAATGAGATCAGGTTGCTCAGAGCCCCATCCAAGCACCAGACCTCCAATATTTACAGGAATAGGGCATCCACCACCTTTCTGAGGAGCCTGTGCCAGTCCTTCACCACCCTTAGGATAAAAAACTTCTTCACTTGGAAGCCACCTCTCCTTATCCCATGGAATCTCGGATGGTGATAAGCCCTGGCACAGGGTACCCAGAGCAGCTGTGGCTGCCCCTGGATCTCTGGAAGTGTCCCAGGCCAGGTTGGACAGGGCTTGGAGCAGCCTGAGACAGTGGAAGGTGTCCCCATGGCAGGATGTGGGACTGGATGAGCTTTAAGGCCCCTTCTACCCAAACTCTTCTGTGCTTCTGTGATTTTATGACTCAGATAAACGGTGTGGGTTTGCTGGGAGGGTAAATCTGGCACCTCCATCTGGGAAGGAGTTTATTAGTAACTAATAATGGGTTGGAGGATGCAGATGCAGACACTCTCCAGAGAGATGGCAGCAGGACTTGTTTATCATGCCTGAGGTTTTTATTTTAACCTCTTGTCTTGGTTTGGAAAGACAGGAGTCTGCTAAGGAAGGCAGGAGTCTCCCCTGAAATGGACAATGTGAACCCTCCCCACCCCTCTGAATTGCTGTAAATTTTAATTTAAGGGGCTCTCAGGCAAAAATATGGGAGCAGGAAATAACAGTTCTTTAATAGGGAAGAAAAAATAAAAGGATAAAATAAACAATGCAGTACACTTGAGCAACACTGACAGAGTCAGAACCCAACCTGACACCCTGTGGGTCAGGGTGTTGGCAGCAGTCCCATTGGAATTGTGGCTGCAGCCCTCCTGGAGTGTCAGGTGTGGTTCTGTTGGAGCAGGGATCCTGTAGAAGGATGTATTCTTCCTCTGAAGATCCAGTGGAAGGAGAGGCAGCTGCTGCTCCTCTGGGAAATCCAGTGGAGAAGCTGTGCTGGTGTTCCAGAATCTCCAGATTATATCCAGGTAGGAATGCTTGGCTCCTCCCTCTGGGCTCACATCTCCCAATGGGATGCTGTAGTTCTTATCAGCCATGCAGTGACATTCAATAGCTGTTATCAGCAGATGTCCCCTCGTGAGGGAGAAGTGGGTGTGGTCACTCAGAGAGAGAGATAAGGCAAACTGCCCACTTGACAAAAGATAATCTGCCATACAGATGGTAGTAGAAAACGCCTTGCAATCTGGAACACCTCTGTATCCATAAACAACACCATGGCTCTTCTCCCTGCACCCAGCCCACTGGATACTCACAATCCCCTGTGCTGGGGGGTTCCCTGTCTGTGCTGGCCCCTGTGAATGCCCAAGAGGCTCCAGAGATGCAGATCAGGCCCCCACCATGGCCATGACTAACACTACGCCTGACTGAATGAACATTTCCCTCTACAGGCACAGGTTTCCTTATTTCCTACTTCTTTATGAGCATGCCCACTGCCCCAGCATCTGCTTAGTGGAGGATGACTGATCTTAGAAGAGGTCACTTGTGTGATGGGATCTTCCTCCTGCCTGCATGAGCCACCAAAAACCCCAAGGTAGGGACACACAGAGCTCTGTGTCCCCCAGAGCCTCTCATCCTGCTGCCTGGAGAAACTGCCTCACCCTCAAGCAATTACAGAAAAGCCCAGCGTGGCTTTGGCTCTCCCAGGAAAGCTCAAATGGACCATGGAAAAGCTGAGTGAGGGTGTGGTCCCTGCTGCAGGGAGAGCAAGGCAGAGAGAGCAGATAGGTAGGATCAAATTTGACCTTAAATGGAAAAACAGTTGTAGATTCCTCATCCCTGGACAGCAGGGCAGTGTCATGAGAGGGCAGAGGGGACAGCAGCACAACCA
The DNA here is from genome assembly GCF_000277835.1 of Geospiza fortis. Taxonomy (NCBI): domain Eukaryota; kingdom Metazoa; phylum Chordata; class Aves; order Passeriformes; family Thraupidae; genus Geospiza; species Geospiza fortis. The sequence goes on from NW_005054367.1 coordinate 929,169, forward strand.
CCCTGGGCCATGGCAGCTGTGTTCTCTGTCCTCTTCCCACAGCCACAGCCTGGGACTGGCTGGGCTTGCTGATACAGCCTCAGAATGAACAATTTGCAATCATATAAAGATGTACAAATGCCACCAAGCTATTAAAGTGCTGGTGATTTATTATTCATAGAGTCATTGAATGGTTTGGGTTGGAAGGGACCTTAAGAACATCCACCTTAGGAAGGGCAGGGACAACTTCCACTATCACAAGGTGCTCCAAGCTCTGCCCAACCTGGCCTTCAACACTTCCAGGAATCCAGGGGCAGCCACAGCTGCTCTGGGCACCTGTGCCAGGGCCCCACCACTGTCACTCAGTTTGTCACTGGGCAGTGCCTGCCTGTGGGAACCCAGAACATCCCTCTGGCTGTCCTGGATGGCCAAGACCCCTGCCAGGGGGCTCAGAAGCCCTGGCATGGAGCCCAAAACACCTGTGGCTTTGATTATGACCCATGGAGCAAATTACCAACCTTATATAGAGATCTGCAAGCCATGACAGTTTAGGTAGAACAATAGTGAAGTTATCATGGGGTGGAAAAGAAGATTTTAGTGTTTCTGGAATGGGGGTTCAGGGGGCAAGATGGAGGGAACTGGGCATGTCCAGCCTTTCTCCTTCTTCTTCTTGGCCTCCATCTTCTGCTGTGATGTTGGCACTTTTAGATTGGTTTAGAGCAGAAGCTCACTGTCTAACATAGGTGATAGGTATTGGAAAGTAATTGTAAATATTGTACATGTAGTTTTTAGTATAAAGACATGACACTGCCCTGGGGCAGGCAGAGTGCCTTGGACTGTCCTGCTGGACGGACCTCGGCAGGGCAGGAGAAAGAATTTTATAGATAAGGAACAATAAACAACCTTGAGACCGAGAAATGAAGAGTTCTGACTCCTTCTTCAAGTGCCAGGCTGGGAAAAGAGACTTTCCAACACATCTCGGGGTCACTGTGACAAGTTAAAGATCCCGACACCTGCCCTTTGCTAGATATGTACTACCAAAATTATGTCCATGGCTTTTGCAGAGGTGCAAACCCCCTCTCTGAGCACACCAAACCCAGCTGCACCCCAAGGTGACCTTGCAGGTCCTTGCAGGCATCCCTTGCTCTGCAGGATGGTCCCTGGCAGTGGCAACGCCATCCCTGGGGTGATGGCTGCAGGAACCAGGGAGCTGGGGAAGTCTGGAGAGCCTTGCAAGCCACCTTCCCTTCCCCTCCCCAACCATTTATATCCCTCCAGCCCTTCCTCCTCTAAGATAATTAAGGGCACAGGAGAAATTAAGCTAATTCTGTTGGGGCTGCTGCACGTCTCTTATCACCAGCTCTGCCTTCCCTCCTTCCCATGTATGTGTAATTACAGCAGGTTTTTCTGCTGTAAGATAAAACACCTTGTTCCTCCAGACCAGTCACAGCAGTGCTTGGCCTAAACTTTTAGTCCTTCTCATGGAAACTCCTCAAAAACTCATCCAGCATGCTCAGCTGCCTGTGGGTTCAGGGTGAATCCCCCTTCCCAGCCAGTGGCCAGGACATTGCTGCTGTGAAGGGCTGTCAGTCTGTAATGGGTCACTTTGGGTCAGTGACTGACCCCTGCTGCAATCCCTGCCCAGCTGGCATCAAATGACAGCCTGTGCCATTTTTAAATGCTGCCATGGCAGTCACCCTGGCAACCTTAAAACAGAGCCCTGTGCCAAGCCCTGGGGCTGCTACAGCCACCCCGAGCCCTGGGGACAGATTTAGGAGAGGCAAAAATCAAAATAGCACCGGAGGGCACAAGGACAGCACGAGGCCCTTCCTTCCTTCCTTCCTTCCTTCCTTCCTTCCTTCCTTCCTTCCTTCCTTCCTTCCTTCCTTCCTTCCTTCCTTCCTTCCTTCCTTCCTTCCTTCCTTCCTTCCCCGCCACTTCCTTCCGCCACTTCCTTCCGCCACTTCCTTCCGCCACTTCCTTCCTTCCGCCACTTCCTTCCTTCCTTCCTTCTGCCACTTCCTTCCTTCCTTCTGCCACTTCCTTCCTTCCGCCACTTCCTTCCACCACTTCCTTCCTTCCTTCCTTCCGCCACTTCCTTCCTTCCTTCCATGTTTATTAAGATCCCACTGTCTTGTGCTGAGGTTCAAAGCCCTGTTACATCTTTTCCTTCTCTTGGAAGTCAAGGAAAGCTTGGGTTGTTCTTTCCCATGGACTCAGAGCTGCAGGAGACCCCCAAGGCCATCATGTCCACCTGTGGCTCCAAGCAGAATCTCACCAGCTCCAGCCTGAGCAGGTGTTTCTGTAAAAGAAGCAACACCTGGTGCTCGCTCCAAGAGACCTCCCCAACCTCCTGGCAGCCTCTCCTGGTGCCGCTCTCCCTTCCTTCTTACCCTGCTGTCTCAGGTTCAAGGACACAATTCCCACAGTGTAAAGAGTCACAGGGTGATAGCTGAGCCCTGGTTGCTGCATTTCCCAGTGCCAAGTGTTCCTCACAAAGGCAAGGTAGCATTTTCACCTCATTTCTTTCACTACAGCTATAGGTGTCCATTCCTTATCTCTTTAAGGCCCCTGTAAGTCCCAGGATGAAGACCAAGGCTAAGGGTCACATGAAAAGGGATGTTTTAGCACAAGGTTGCAATGATGTCCCTGACAGTGAATCCCAGTGCTCAACCCGGGATCACCCAATTCCCCCATAAGTCAGTAGGTTTTCTGTGGGAAAAAAACACTTTTCCTAAGTGTTTTTTTTTTAATTCCTGAGAGTTCAGGCTCAGCAGGAGTGGGTGCCTCTCCCAAAAACTCTGTGTCAGGTTAGGCCAGCTCTGAATTTGTTCCTGCAGCTGGGTTTTGTGACCACACTCCCATAAATAGGAGCTGAGCAACAATTGCAGGGAATATTGTGGTTGCCCCTGCCAGCACCTTGAGGCTTTACTCCAAGGTGGTTATCGATCCTGGTAGATAACAGCCTTTCCTGTGGAAACCAATAGTATCTCCCACAGCTGATTAGGCTGTAAATTATTGAGGATTATTTTCATAACTTTGGACTTGGCTCTACTTTGTTGTCTTTTTCTGAGGGAAGAAATAGTCATGGTTTATTTTCATAAGAATCTTCTTAAGGCTTATTGATGGGAGTCAATTTCAGGGCTCATTTAAATGAGACACATCCTCAAAGCCTTTGCTGAATCAAAGCTCAGAGCTCTCCCAGCATTTCGAGCTTTTCTTTTTTCTTTTTTTTTTCTTTTTTCCTTCCACTTCGCCTTTTAGTTACATGATCCCGAGGGCAGAGATGGTGTGATAGGAGTCCCAGCTGTGAGGCTGGGGGTGCTGGGGTTGCCAGCAGGATGAAGCTGGTGATAAGGCGCAGCTCCCTCCTGTGATAGGTGCTCCCGGTGCTGGCTGCATTTGATCCTGAACCATGCAAAACAAGAGGAACATTGCGTTCCTCTTCCTCCCATTCATGTATTTCACCACAAGGGCTGTTCTCTGGCTGCTCCACAGTGGGTGTGAAAGATTAACATCTGCCATAGCAGAGCCAAACCCTGGCTGCAGATAATTATGCAGAAAGTATCTCATCCTCCCCGGGGTCACTCTTCTACCAAGTGTTTTCACTCAACCTGCCAGTTTTTTGGGGGAGATAAACCTGCTTGAACATGTCTCCTGAGCTGCAGAGCAGAGCTGTTAATATTGGATAGAGCTGGCCGCTCATTTCCTCTTCTACCTGTTCTCTTCTGTGCTTCTGACAACAAAAAAGAGAAATGCTTTGTGCTTCTTAAACTGCAGCGAGGATGTTCCCATTCCTCATAGCATGAAAGCACCAGGGCAAAGAGACACTCAGCCACTAAAGCTTGGTTTGGAATGCAAAGATGTGCCCAAACCAGCATCTTCTGTCCCCAGTATTTGTCAGCTCATTAGGAGATCAAGGGAGCAATGATCAAAAAATCCTTGGTTTGGGCTGGAAGGGACCTTAAAGATCATCTCATTCCAACCCTCTGCCATGGGGAGGAACACCTCCCACTATCCCAGGGTGCTGCAAGCCCCATCCAACCTGGCCTTGGACACTTCCAGGGATCCAGGGGCACCCACAGCTTCTCTGGGCACCCTGTGCCAGGGCCTGCCCACCCTCACAGGGATGGATTTCCACCTGACATCTCATCTAAAATCCCCTCTGCCAGTTTAAAGGCATTGTCCCTTGTCCTGTCTCTTCATGCTCTTGTCAAAAGCCCCTCTCCAGCTCCCTTGATGAAGCCTAATGGCCTCTTCTTTGGGCTTGTCCACTTCCCACAGTCCCCAGAGGAAACTGCAGACCATGTTCAGATCCCTCCAGTTAAGGGGTGAGACTCACCTCACCCAGGATTTTCACAGGAGTTCTCTATGCCCAGGCTCCCTTCAGAGCCAGGGGTGAGAAAATGGCAGTCCCTAAGGGGACCCAATTTAAATGTCAGTTTTGGGATGAAATTAACCATGTTCCAGCCGTTCCCATTGCTCTCCACTGTTACAGGCAGGGTTTTGAACATCCCAGAGAGACAAACTCCCCACCAGTGCTTGCTGTGAGTGTTGTGGTCCCCTCTCCCAGTGAGATGCAGCCTGTCTTCGTGTGAGGAACAACAGGAGATAGGACTAGGCTGGGTAAAAGTAAGGTTATTTCCTTTTCCCCTCACTGTTACTGAAGGACAAGGAAGGCAACTCAGGTTATCTGCTCCTCTCAGGGCTTCTGGCTTCATCTTTTAACTGCTGTGATTATTAATTGATCAAATAGAGAAGCAGAAGAGGTTTTGGGATGTGTGGCTCTGTCATCCCAGCTGGTGAGATGAGCAGACTCAAAGGAGAAAATTGGTTCTGCTCCTGCAAAGGGCCCTCTTAAGATGTCTAAAGCTGCATGGACCAATCATTTTGTATTAAGTTGGTTTGGCACAGTTTGCTCTGCTGCCTCTTTCATAGAGAAGAGCAGCCTTCCTCCAGAAACTGAAAACCACCAGCATTTTCTAGAAGTGGGCAGTGACAAAAGAAAAGGAAAATAGAAAACCAGCCATTAAAAAAAGAAAAAAAAAAACCAAAATAGCAAAACCTTTTAAATAGCAGATGAAAGACATATCATGCAACTTCCAGAACTCAGACAAACCTTGAGATGCTCCAGTCAGCAGAGGTGAAAATGGAAATGTAGGAAGTGTGGTGTGAAATTGCAGGACCCTCCTGGCTCCGCAGCCCGCGCCTTGGCATGTTTCTGGAGTGCAGATTTAGCACAGCATCCTGGGAGAGCACATTTCAGTTCCTGCATTTCATTCATTTTTATGCCTTTCTAATGCAGATGCAGCTGAACTATACCATTGATTCATGCACACACCTCTTTTCCATATAGATGATGACTGCATCAAAGGAGCCAGCGCTCTGAAATAGCACACAGTGAAATACCACAGCAATTCTCATTTGGAGTCTATAGTGGGAGAGCAATTTCCAAAAATGAAGGGCAAGGTTCCTAATCCATAGCAGCTTTCTGCCAGAGAGATGTGGGAGAGAAGAAACAGGATGCATCCTGCATGAATCATCGCTGTAACCACCCTGGATTTATTAACTGAAATGATGAGGAATAACCAAAAGTGATTAAAACCTCAGATGTCTGGTGAAAGGCGTCGCCTCAAGCACTGGCTGTTGTGAGATAGTGCCACAGTCTTCCTGTTGATTTCAAAGAATTGAGGGCTAAAAGGTCAACTTTTCAAGAGCAAATAATTCATTGTTTAAAATTATGGGACAACCACCTATCACAGAGAGGGGTAAAGACATCCCCAGGTCCTGGGAACTTCATCCTTCCCTAGAACAGGGTGACTACAACCACCCCTTCTCCTTTTCACTCACCAGCTCACTGGTATTTGCACAACTGCTGCCTCCCACTCCTGCCTTAGAGACCCCAAATTCCCCCTTCATTTCCACCACCTGTAGATTCACCCTCACCAAGGTGTTGAGCCACGTCCTTTGCATGGAGAATGTGCAGGTTTGGGGCCCACGTTTTGGCAGAACAGCCACAGTTTCTCCTTGAGCTTCTTCCTCCAGGTGTTGCTCTGACTGCCTGGCCAGAAGGAGAGGGGCACAGGCCACCCCACACTGGAATAATTTTCTATATCCAAAATTCCTGAGCTGCCTTTGACCTTCCCCCCAAACAATCCCTGCGGTCCCAGAAGCTGGGAGCTCTGTGAGCTCAGGGGGTGTGAAGGAGCCATGGGGTGATCAGTGGAAGGAGCAGAAGGACTTTTCTTGACCTTCAAGTCACATCCCTTGCAGTGCCCTCACTCCATATTTTACGAGCTTATTTGTGCATTCAAATTCTCCTGGGCTGTGTCCTGGCTATCATGGGTTCCAAATCAAAATTCCTGCTCTATCCAGCTGGTTCTGCAGGGCTGTCCTTGGCAGCTGGCTCTTGCAGGCTCCTGGAGGGGAGCTTGGGCTGCTGCTGCTTTCCTTTCCTTCCTCCCAACCGCTATCTCCTGTTGGGAGATATTGGTTATCTCCCAATATCACCTGCAGACCCCCCGCTCAATCTCCCCCTTTCCTTGTCCTTGGACATCTTCACTGTGCCCAGGCTCCAGAGCCCTTCCTGCTGTGCTTCAGCCCCATGAGCTCCCTTTGGGATAAATGTGCAGGATTTTTTTCCCTCCATCTGCCACATCCTGGCCTGAGCTTCTGCCCACACTGAGCCTCATCCAGATCTGCCAGGAGGGAGCTTTGTGGTCCTCAGCAGAGAATTCTCACTGCAGTGAGAAATGCTGGAGAGTCCAGAGCACCTCCTGAGTGCCCTGAACAAGCTGGAAGAAAATTGTCACTGGGTGACATCAAGGACACACATCAAGGACTCCCAGTGAAGCTTGGGGCACACAGCCCTCATCTCTCTCTGTGCTCTTTAAGGGGTGGCTCTGTTTTTCTGTCCATTTTTGCCAGCTGCTGATAGAGAAGTGAGGAGGGAAGCAGAGATGGAGATGTTCCTCCCACAGGGGTCTGCTTCTCCTTGGGCAGCCCCGAGGATCTGGAGATAACAATGTGTTTCCTCTGTATTTTAGAGAGGCAGGGAAGCTCAGAGCTAAATCACCAGCCAGGTCATTTCCACTTCAGAGCTCCAGCAGAGGGAGGAGAAGCTTTTTGTTTTGTTGGTTTTGTTTTGAGGGTTTTCTGTTTGTTGGTTTTTCCCTTCCCTGTGCTCAACAGGCACAATGACACTTCAGCATCCTGGAAAACACAGCAGAGGTAGGTGGCTCTACCCAGGAGCAAAACAGCCTAAATTGTAGCACTTAAAGACAGGGCCATCCTGTCAACAGGAGGGTTTCTGTATAAACCAGCCAAGGGGTGAAAAATCTGCAAGGGATGGGCATGAATTTGCCTGGCATGAAGGGAGGGTGAGGAATTCCTGGGATTAAGGACTGGAAAGGGCTTTGAGAGACCAGGCAGCCTCTCCATGGTCTGCATGGCTCTGCATCCTTGAAGGCTCTCCCCACATTCAGGGGTGTTCATCTGGGGAGGCTGGATACCCACTCCTTGCTATTTTTAAAGCTGAATGTTAATATCTTTAATTGCCAGAGCTCCAGGAAGAGAGCCAGAGGTAAAAAGTATCTACTAAGAAACTGCCAAGAAACACTGTTAAACAGGATCTAGGAAAAAAGCCAGGCACAAAAAATTTATGATCCTTATCTCTGCAATAATAATTTCTCAGTGGTCAACCGAGGAGCAGAACAAAGGTCACTGGTTTTGTATCAGCTGGAGTTTGTGAAATCCTTTGTTTCCTTCACTCTGAGCTTGTCCTGTGGCTCTCCTGAGGGAGACCCTACAAATGAACACAAAAACCTGACAGTCCTGACTGCCCCATTTGTTCCCATTCTTTCCCCAAGGCCCCAAAACTCTGTAATTCCAAATCAGAGGGAAAAGCCCAGCCTGGATCCTCATCTTGTTTCACCTCATTTATTAAACAAGATATCCATAGGAATGGTCCAGTGAACTTCTGTGTTGCTAAAGCCACCTCACATGAGCAGTCAGGTTGATTTTATCTAAGAATTTTGCATTTGCACAGATGCGAGAACCAACTTCATCTCAGGTTTCCCTCTTTCCAGCATGATGGGGGACAAGCAAGGGACCCATGAAGACCTCTGCAAATAAATTAAAGGAGAAGAGGCTCTTTTTTATTATTATTATTTCCTGGTTATATAGTGGAAACAATTCTAGGCAAAATATACACAGTTTGCTTCTTGACATGGCTGCCAAGATTCCCAGCTTTACAACGAGGATCAGATTTCAGAATGCTTCCAAACCAACCCCCACAAAAAAAAAATTAATTGACTATCCAGGAAACTCTTGGCTTTGGATGTTGTTTATTTTTAAGGTAAAGTTCTGATCCCAGTGAACTGCAGAGGGGAACTTTGAAAATATGATCTCTGTGAGCCTGAATGACTCAGGGGGTGGCATTCAGCACCTACACACAGGAGCCTGGTGCCATCTGAGATGCCCCTGTGCATCTGAGACATCCCACAGTGCTGGCAAAGGGACACAGAGCCCAGGGAAGACAAGCAGTCCTCAGAAGCAAGAGCTGGAGTCTGGGGCTGGATACCCCAGAGCTCCTAACTTGGCTCTGGGAATGATGTTTGGACAGCCAAGCCCAGCCCTAACACACACATGTAAAATGTATATAATCAAATCAATCAGCCACTCAATCAATCACGGGAGATACTTCCAGATCTTGGGGTTTCATGGCAGCTCTGGAGGCAATTTAAGCAGCGTTTCAACACTCAGGGCTGTGTTAGAAACACACTATTTGCTTCACTGACACTTCCAAGCATGCTGAAGCACTCAGCTGGCCCAGGCTCCCTGCTCCCACCCTTGCTGCTCACATCCTCTCCTCCATCCTCTGTTCCTTCTGCAGCTCTACCACAGATTACAAGAGAAAAAGCAGAGTTTTTTGGGGTTTTTTTTTTTCCAAAGGAGAGGAGTGCAAAATGCAGGAGGCAAAGACTTTCCACTGGGCAAAGCTGTGATGAGGTTTATGGCGCCCTGAGGGGCTGTAGAAGGGGCTGGCACATGAAGCACCAGCAGCTCTGGGGCAGCATTACCTCAGAAAGTCAGTGCCCTCACGGAAAAGCAGGATATTTTTAGTTTGCCAGTGTATTTAAATCATCATGGAGTACATTAAAATTACAGTAATTATCCCACCTTCTCATGTGGGATCCTGGGAGGTGATGGATTGGTGGATCGTGTGCTCAGTGGAGTCATCTTTGGTGAGGTTCTTCTGCAAAACAGAATTGTTTTGTTTTCCCCATTTCGCAGCTGCAGCATTCCTGGCCCATTAATGCCTGTCATTTGAATTCTGGGATCTGTTCACAAACCACCCTTCCCTCTCCAGCAGCCAAGACAACCCTGTGACACCAACTCCCTCAGAACAAAAATGCATTTACATGCTCCTGGAGTTGTGATTTCCACATGCTGATGTTTTCTGCATGGCAGTATTTAACCTCTGAATTATTTCTGCTTCCCCCTGCATGGCTGCACTGAGGGGAAATGAAGGGAAATATGATGGTCCCTGCTCTCATCTCACCAGTGCAGGCAGGAGAAGGGGATTTGTTCCACTGCAGCAGCAGCAGCAGCAGCAGCAGCTTTGGGAAAAAAATGTGAAAAAATGCAACTTTTTTCACAGGAAAAAAAAAAAAGCATTCTTTCCCAGATCAGAAGCTTCATGTTTCTGATTGCAAAGAAAAAAAAAATAGGGAGGGATTGAACAGAAAAATCTTGATGAAGAAATCATTTCCCTTATAAACTGTCATCACCAAATTCTGGTTATCTCCATTTTTAAACCCTCTGTTGAAGGATGGTGCATCTGATTTCAAGATGAGGTCTCTTCTTTTTGTTTCTTTTCAGGAAAACAGGAATATTTGTCTTAAAAATGGTTCCTGGTACTTCTTGATGGATCAGAGGTGGGGAGAAGTCCCCAGCATCTCTCCTGGTGGAGCGCCAGGTTTCTGCCAAGCCTTGAGCTGTCCCCAGCCCAGCAGCACCTTGCAGGTCCCTCAGCCCTCATGGTCCCAAACCCTGTGGCAGCTCTGGATCCCCGTGGGGTGGGAGATGTCCCCACTGTCCTCCCCTGCACATGGGGAACCTTGCCAGCATCTGGCCATGCCCTGCCCCACACCCCTGCTCTCTGCCCCCTTCCTCCAGCAGCCTGTTCCTGATTATTTACTCTCTCTAAATGCTGCAGAAAAAATGCTGCTTCTCCTGAATACTAAGTAAGGAAGGGGCAAAAAAAGCCCATTCCCTTGCTGGACTGTGTTTGGTCTGGGGTTTGAAGTTTGCTGTTGCTGCTGAAAGCCTTTTTGACCCTTGCAGGTTTTTGATCCAAGTGACCTCTGGTGTTTGGGGCACTGATACAGTCCCACACCGAGCTTGTTCTTGCACAGATCTTAAATATCCGTGCATCTATCTATATATATAACTACCTTCCTCTCTCTCTCTCATTCCAGTGCTATCTGATCGGTTCTTGGCTTTCCTCACACTTCTTTCATCGAATTAATATCATTCCCCTGAGGATGTGTTCTCCCTCTCCCGGATTTTCTCTTTTTACACCCTGTCATTTCCCTCTCCCTGCTGACCCTCTCCCCTTCCCTCCATGCTGCCAGTGTGCAGTTGCCTTATGTAACTATAATATATATATTGGAAATATATTATATAAATATAATATATTATAAACTA
>NW_005054367.1:940080-942162 GCF_000277835.1 Geospiza fortis
TTTTTGGTTTTTTGGGGTTTTTTTTTTTTTGGTTTGTTTTGGTTTTTTTTTTTTTTTTTTTGGTTTTTTTTTTGTTTTGTTTTGTTTGGGTTTTTTCAGTTTTTTTGGGGGGTTTTTTTTTGGTTTTTTTTTTTTTTTATGGGATAATTTCCACTCATGTAAGGGGTCTGGCCCATTAATTTCAATAGCGGAGCTGACAGCCCAGGCCTGGAGTCTCCTTGCCTGGTGCCACATGAGTTCAGCTGCTCAAACTTGACGGGGAACTGTTTCCAGCGCCCCGGCTGCACATCTGCAGCAGGAAGGAAATTCTTTCTGTAGCACTGGAAAAAATAAAGCTGCTTAGATTTCCCGCCCCCAGATGATGATATTCATCATTCAAACGCTTCAGCTGAGTGGGTGTTTAATTCAGAGTTTGGAGGGGACGTTTATGGCGTGTTACGAGGTTTGCTGTTCAGCCTTTGTTCTAGCCAAGGTGGTGCTGCTTTTACCAAGGGCTTCTCCCAAACCTCTCAGAGCACCAACCTCATCCAGCAATGTTGGGCACCCTGATGTTCTCAGAGCACCAACCTCATCCAGCAATGCTGGGGACCCTGATGTTCTCAGAACCAGCTGCTGGATTAAAACCAGAGGATGTTTCTTTCCTCAATGAGGTTGTTATGTTGATAAATTAGAGCAGGGGGGAAAGCAGAGGGATTTATTTGTCATGGCTCTAGCAGGACTTGAACAGGCAATGCTAGTTATGGGCCAAGTCCTGGTCTGAGGCATCACTGAGGGCTTAAGGGCTTTGAAGATGGTGAAAGGCCTGGAGGGGAAGCCATATGAGGAGCAGCTGAGCTCACTTGTCTTGTTCAGCCTGGAGAAGAAGAGACTGAGAGGAGACCTGACCATTGTCTGCAGCTTGAAGGTCAGATACTGCCCTCTGCTCTCTGGACCAGAGACAGGACCTGGGAGAATGGCTGGAGCTGTGCCAGGGCAGGTTTAGGTTGGATATCAGGGAAAGGCTCCACACTCAGAGGGTGTTTGGGCACTGGAACAGTCTCCCCAGGGAATGGTCCTGATCCCGAGGCTGCCAGAGCTCAGTGCTCTCAGGCATGGGGCTGATTCTGTGGGCTGGGCTGTGCAGGACCAGGAGTTGGACTCAGTGATCTTTGTGGGTCTCTTCCAGCTCAGGATGTTCTGTGATTCAATGATTTTATGACCAGCTTTGCTGATGGGACCCAGAAGACCACATCAGCAAAGCTTCAGGAATTGACTCAAAGTTTTCAGGGTTTCGCTTCCAGCTGTGCCAGGAAAATGTTTTCATTAACATCAAAAACCCCTCCAGCTTTTCTTCCTCAGAGTCAGCTGAGTATTCTCACCCACCACACCCCCAGGTGCCCAGAAGGACTGAGATACCTCTAGGAGAGGTTTTGTGCTGCAGCTTTTTGGTGACCTGTGCTCCCAAATTTCACCCTGCATGTCATCTTCTCCTTGTTGGATCTTCTCCTTGTTGGATGAGGAGAAGGACCATAAATGCCACTCATGGGCTGCAGCCATGGGGGATAATCAGTTTAAACCTGAGTGAACATGGAAAAAAAGCGAGAGCCATGGAAGCAGCGCTGTTACTTTCAATAGGACAGCAAGAGAAGCCAAGTCTGCAGGATGGACTACACACTCCTCTCCCTCAGAGTACAAACCAATGCTTTCAATCTCTGATGTTGCTTTCCCATCTTTCTGAGCAAAAATCAGGTGCTGAGCATATTGACCTGTCACTATTTGTATAATTCTTGCTGCAGCATGCACAGGCTTTGCCTGGACATGGAGGATGAGCACAGGTCTAAACATGGCACAAAGTGTCAGAAAGTGCATTAAACTCTGGGCAACTCAAGGTCAGACACTGGGAGCTTTGGGCTGGTTTTGGAGGGTAATCAGCTGCTTTAACGTGGAGGCAAAGGAAATAGCTGCCACTGAATTTGTGGGGCTGGAATTCAGATGATATTTAGAATACTAGTGAGGAAATATATAGGGAAAAGCCACCCAGTCTGCTGTGCTGCCAAGATCTCCCTGGATTAGGTCTTGGAAAGCAGAATTTTTACACAGTTC
>NW_005054367.1:942198-974676 GCF_000277835.1 Geospiza fortis
TCTGAACACAGGCTGAAGAAGTGTAAAGATATGAGCAACTGTTGAAGTTGGCCCTGCTTTGAGCAGGGGGATGGATTGGATTATTTCCAGAGGTCTCTTCCAACCAGATTTTTTCTATGATTCTGTGGTTCTGTGCTAACATTTGCTATATCTAGGTGGAAGCTGAATTCTGTGGCTGCTAAAATACAGTGGGCTAAAGAGTTTTGACCTTTAGGTCAGAGATCTTGTGGGAGACCTCATCCACCCACTCTCCTGCCCAGCTCTGGTTCCCTCTTTTTGATGAACAGAGAATTTGTACAAAATAGGTTTGGCAGCGCCTTGTACCATAGACACCGTGGCTTTTTTTTTGTTTTTTTCCTGAAAAGAGACAAATCTGGTCTAAATTAAAAACTCAAGATCATCTTTCAGAAGTCTGTTGGAAAGGCAAAAGCAAGAACCATTGCTCTGTAACTGAATAACCAAACTCCAAGAGCCAGCTGACTGATCCAGGGTACATATTTGCATTCAATAATATGGACATTTATTGCACCTTGTGACCTACTGAAACATGAACAAGGGTTTTCCTTTCCCTGCATTTCACTGAGTTTTCTTGCAACACTGCCCCAGACATTTGACATCATGAGCTTGGATTTTCCAGAGAAAACTCCCACTTGTGTTGTGGCTTTCATTTTGTATCCTTTCTAGAGCAGCAAATATCCTAGTCTAGGTGATAAATCAGAGGTGGGAGGGAAAGGAAATTGTTTCCCTTAATACAGTTAAGAAAACCTCAGGTTTTGTGATGTTGAGACACCCTGGGAAGGTGATGGGCAGTTTTACACAAATACCAATGCTGAGCCAAACTCTGCATGAACAGCTTTAAGGGTCTGTGTCCAAGCATCCCTTTCACCTTGGTTTGGTTCAGAGCAGGTAATTAGGTGTTTCTAGTTTGTTCTCCTATCTCATGGTTGGTTTGGGGCTGAAATGATGCAACCCCAGCCTGTGGTGGTGGTGGTGAGCTGAACCCAGGTTGGGAGCTCTGTTGTCTAATCCAGATGGATCCCAGGGGCAGGAGACCTAATGATCCAACAAAAGTCTTCTCAGCCACATTTCCAGGTTGCACCTCCATTCCCACCACCTTTAAAATCACATTTAAAGATGCTGTCTTCTCTGGTTGCTTCTTGCACAAATCCAGCCCTACCTGGGTGTGCTGAAATATAATTCTCTTAAACCTGCAGTCCCCAGGAGTCCAGTTCTGTGATTCTGGAGCCACAGGACAACAAGCAGAAGCCTGTCCTCCCCTCTGAGCCTCTTGTCCCAGCCCACCAGCACTGCCAGTCCATGGCCCTGCTGCAGCTTTCCCCAGCAGACAGAGGATCATGATGCCTAAAAGGGTTCAGACAAGATCAGGTGGCTCATGCTGCAGAAATGAGCCCTCCTCTCTACACAGGGAGCCTTCCATGACCTGTCCTTTAGCAGACATCCGTGATGTGGCCACCTAAAGGCTGGTGAGATGAACCCTAGTCCAATATCCTCAGAATATCCTGATTTTTGCTCAGAAAGATGGGAAAGCAACATGAGTGAGATGAACACAAGCACTGCCAGTCCATGGCCCAGCTGCAGCTTTCCACAGAAGACAGGGTTTGATGTCTAGAAGGGTTCAGACAGGATCAGGTGACTCATGCTGCAGAAATGAGCCCTCCTCTCCACACAGGGAGCCTTCCATGACCTCTCCTCTAGCAGACATCCATGCTGTGGCCATCTAAAGGCTGGTGAGATGAGCCCTAGTCCAAGAGCACAGAGAGATTCCTCCTGGGACCTGGGCAAAGAGAATGGCCACATTCTTTCCCATCCTTGCTTTCAACTCTTTTGAGCTTGTTGGCTTATTGCAGAGCAATAAAATAAATGTATGGCTGCTCCCTTGCCTGTCTCTGACTTTGAATAGGGCTCTGAAACACACAGCAGGAACGGTTCTGGGCTGCCTTAAAACATGGATCACATGGTAAATTATTTATTTGCCTGTTTATACCCTGCAATAAAAAATACACAAACAAAACCTTCCTTTTTCCCCTCTTAAATGTCCCAATTTATGTGCATGGATAGTTTACACAACCCCCAGCTCAGTTTGTTTGGATCATACTCAGCGTCTGAACAATTTGCAAGCACTTGGAGAGCTTCAGGGGCACAAACAAGTGCTGGTGCCCCTGGTCCTGCAGAGAGGGAACTGAGGAACCTTTGGACCCAGCTCCTTGCCAAGGTCACAGGCAGAACAGGATTTCAGGTCCAGAAGAGCAAACGTGGGAAGATCTGCGGAGGATCTGAACTTTGCAGGACCCAAGTCCAGAGGCTGTGGTGTCCTGCATTGCATCTTGTTTGTTACTCTGGCTGATTCACACTCCTTTTTTCCAGAGAGTTCCTTGGGTCAGGAGAAGCTTCTCTTTACAAATTTGCAGCCAGTGCAGGGTAACAGGATCTTTCTCTTGAGTAACATCCATCTTTCATCTCCCTTCCTAACCTAAATGCTGAAAAAAACTCAGCCAGAGTTTTCCTGACTTTGGCACCGACTGTGAACTGAGATGTGCTGGGATGCACTCAGTGAGGGATGGATGCTACAGTGTAAAATGTGTAGGGTGAGCTAAATCCCACCAGGACAGAGAGGGTTTTAAAAATGGGCATAGCCCATGAGCCTCACAGGGCAGATTTTGTCCCAGAATTAATGTAGCTTGTAGACATCACCTTGATAAGTAAAAGCAGGCTGGAAGTTTCACTTCTATCCAGCTGGATAAGTGCATCCCATGAGTCTGTGCCATGGAGAAATGTTGCAGCATAACTTGTCTCCTAATCCCCTAAAATGAGTGCTCAGGACATCCAGCTGGGACTGAGAGCTGAGCTTCACGTGAGGAAGGACAGAATCAGCTTTCTGAGCTGAAAAGAAAAGAAAAGAAAAGAAAAGAAAAGAAAAGAAAAGAAAAGAAAAGAAAAGAAAAGAAAAGAAAAGAAAAGAAAAGAAAAGAAAAGAAAAGAAAAGAAAAGAGAAAAGAAAAAAAGAAAAGAAAAGAAAAGAAAAGAAAAGAAAAGAAAAGAAAAGAAAAGAAAAGAAAAGAAAAGAAAAGAAAAGAAAAGAAAAGAAAAGAAAAGAAAAGAAAAGAAAAGAAAAGAAAAGAAAAGAAAAGAAAAGAAAAGAAAAGAAAAGAAAAGAAAAGAAAAGAAAAGAAAAGAAAAGAAAAGAAAAGAAAAGAGAAAAGAAATAAAATTACAGCGTTTTGGTGAGAGATCATGTTGAAAAGCAGGTCAGAGAGAACAGTCAGCCTGTTGATAGTCAATCAGCTCATCTTGCTCAGATGCTTTCCAGAGCACCTGACACCATGGGATGTGTTTGCCCTCACAACTCATTGTGGGGCTGTCACAGACAAGGAGAAAGCTGCAGTGGCTGTCTTCCTCAGGTCTGCCTTTATCTGTGTTTTCCCAGCTCAAACTTGACCTTTTCTCCCCTTTAAGTCACCTGCTGAGTGATGGCGGGACAGGAGGCTGATTTGGGCAGGGCTGGTCCAGAATTACCAACTCCACAATTTAAAATGATGACTCCAACCCCACCCACCCTCAGGAAAGCTGGGTGTTCCCACTGATCAAAAATGCTCCCTCTGAATCTTCAGTGCTGACCCTTTTCTTCATCACCACAGGAACCTAAAGCATACTTTCCTCAAAACATGAAACCTTGAAGGGCCTGGTAATTGCCTGACCCCAGGGAAATGGAAGAAAAGCAACAAACCTTATGGGTCTGCCAAGGAGAGATGGAGGTGTGTTTTCTCTTGTGTCTGATCAATGGTGCCTAAAATGCCACATCCACCAGAGACATGCAACTCTTGATGAAGTCTGAAGGAGAATTGACCTGAGGGTTGAATGTGCTGCCCTTTCCTTGTTCTGTTTAACTGCACTTCTTTCTGAGCAAAGAGAACTTGCTGACGATTTTCAGAAATGCATTTCTTCTGCTTCCCATTTTCTGCTCACACAAAGGCTATTGTATGTTTTTATAGTGACTTCAGTCACTATAGCTACAAGAACATGATTGGTACCTTGATATTTGAGCTTTAGTGTCCTTGCTGTGCACGTCGGGATTCAGCTCTTAGGCACTGAGCCCTTTAAAATTGTGTCAGCATTAAAAGTCGTGGTGGTATTAATGTTGCTGCTAAAACTTTGACAAGATTCAAAAATAAGCATAACAACAAATTCAGATCTGATGTGGCCATCTGAAACTTCCTCTAGGGCCACCACATCCCTGCCAGACATGGCCTGTTACTGTAGGACATGAAATAACACAGACACACTGCTTCTTTCAAGGTAAAAAGGGGCTTTTTAATTTCTGACAGCAACATTTATAGATTTCCAAAAGTCACAGTGGATTTGGAGGGTGAAAGTGCCACCTCTCCAATGACACTGGACAAGCCAACAGTCTATCAAATTTTTTCTCCTCTATAAAAGAATGCAAAACAATGAGTTATTTAGAGAAAGTGTGCGAGAAAGTTCGTTACAAGAATGTAAACATCAGAAGGCTTAGAAAATCTTAAAAAATCAGAGCGACAATGCCACTTCTATAGTTTTTGCCTTGGCTGCCAGCAGGTCATTCCAAGCGTGAGATGTTCATGGACGGGCCACCAGGAAAGCACAAGTAACCACTGTGACCATACCCAGGAGCACAGCTCACACCTCTCCCCTGGGACAGAACACCTTCCTCAGGCTGAGAGGAGCCACGAAAACCAGGGCAGTGATTTCCTTCGAGGACTATCATTCTCGGGATCTTTTGGTTGCTGTGACCCCGAGAGATGTTAAAAGTCTCTTTCTCATCCCGAGCTCTTGAAGAAGGAGTCAGAGCTCTTCATTTCTCGGTCTCAAGGTTGTTTATTGTATCTTATCTATAAAAAATTTTATCCTGCCCTGCCGAGGTCCATCCAGCAGGACAGACAGAGGCACTCTGCCTGCCCCCAGGGTGGCGTTATGTCTTTATACTAAAAACTACGTGTACAAAGTTTACAATTACTTCCCAATACCTATCACCTATGTTAGACAGTGAGCTTCTACTCTAAACCAATCTAAAAGTGCCAACATCACAGCAGAAGATGGAGGCCAAGAAGAAGAAGGAGAAAGGCTGGACATGATGCCCAGCCATCTTGCCTCCTGAACCCCCATACCAAAAAACCCAAAATCTTCTTTTCCAGCCCGTGATAATTTCACTATTATTCTACCTAAACTGTTGTGGCTTACTGATCTTCATCTAAGGTTGGTAATTTGCTCCATGGGTCATAAACAAACCCACAGGTGTTTTGGGCTCTGTGCCAGGGTCTCTGAGCCCCTTGGCAGGGGTCTTGGCCATCCTGGACAGCCAGAGGGATGTTCTGGGTTCCCACATATCATAGCTTTGCCCAAGTCCTCACCACGTGCAAGGACCTAAATTCAGTCACTGCCTTGCAGTCATGGAGCTCCACGTGAGTTATTCCTCAGTCTGCAGGAGACTGTACCCAGGGAATCTGGGGTTTGTTGTTAGCATTCTTCATGGGAATCTCTGCTGAGAAAGGGCCTCTGGTCCAAAGTAGACCTTGCCAATCTCCAGCTGCAAGAAGCATTTCCACATGTCTGTGCTAGGAAGCATCTCATTTGGTTTATCTCTGTAGATGTCTACCTCTAAGCTTTTCCACCTGCACATTCTTATTTTTTTTACAATTCAGATCTGTCTAACCAGTCTGGGCAATGGAGGCTAGCACACAATTCATCCTGGAGTTGGCATCTAAACCAGAGCAGATGAATTATGTCTTAAAATGCCTGTTCCAGTCCACTGACCAAAGGAGGGAGCTGGGACAATGAGTTCAGAGACAGACAGTGGTGCTGGAGCCATCTAAGAAGAGGTGAGTGGGATGCAATCTCTGATTTCTGAACCATCCCCACCTTCACCTGTGAAGGAGCAGGGCAGAGCTGCACACACAGCTTGGGAGGGATCATCTCCACACTCACTGGTGGGCACTGGAGCCCAGAGGGCTGTGAGCACCTCCCTGCCACCTGCAAGCCAGGCTGAGAACCAGAAGCAGATGGGAAGATGTGAGACCTTGGTTGATGATGATTTGAATGCCTGCTCCCTACAAAAGGCTTCTCATCAGCAGATCTCAGCCTGTCTCACGTGGGTGTCTGAGGAGTTACCTGTGATCCCTTTGCAGCCAAACAAGTCTCTGGAGACCCAAGCCCAAACCGGCACCACACGTGTCTCCTGAGGAGACCAGACTCAAACCAGCCTTCAAATGCATAATTTTGGAGTCAGATCTGGAGGTTGTCTGGATGCAAATTCAGAGGCAGGTCTGGGATCAGACTAGGGATGGCCTGAGGCACAAGACACATGTGAGGGACAACTTCATGTAGGGTTTCTCTTTTTTTTCTCTTCCATGCCAATCTCCTGGCCTTTACCTCCCATGGCAGGACCTGTCCTGCCATCTCTCTGCCTGTTTGCCACCCTCCTCTCACTGAAATGCTTGTGGCCTGGTTGGGGACTCAGACTGGAGAAAAGACATTTCTCTTTGAGAGCAGGCTCTCCTTGGGCTGTTCAGCAGTTTCTGAACTTCTCCACCTTCTCACCGTGAGAGGCATAAAATTTTAGCACACCAGATGAAAAGCCTCATTCAAAACCAGCATGACCTGGGGGCCTCTGTGTCTCCCAGAGCCTGTGTGTGCTTCCCTTGCAGCCTGGTGTTCCAGACACATTCCCAGCACCCAAGCAGCCTCGGCAGATCCAAAGTGTGTTTGCACAACTGCTGCAGCTGCACAGGCCCCCATGGCCAGGCACACATGCACAGAGCCTGCTGCAAACCCAGAATTCAGCTGTGGGAAGCACCAGCAGCCCAGTGGAGCTGTCCAAGCCTGTGGAAAAGCTGGCAAGGTGGATGCAATCCGGCAAAATGCCTTTCTTCATCCGCCCCTTTGTGCTTATCGATTGGAATATTAATAAAAACTTGTTCAAAGCACCCTCATCTTCCCAGATTACTTGGGAATAGTCCAAGGCTTCAGCCCCAGCCATGCTTGTAATGAGGGGACTTGGGGATCAAAAGCATTTTAAAATGGCCCTGCTAATCAATCATCAACAATTGGGTAAATTAAGCCCTGCAGTCTTTCCTCTGCGAGCGAGGGATCTGCCGGACGTGTCCTTAATGAGCAGATTCCTATCCCCTTAATATTCCCTAATACCTTTCTGGAGGAAATGAACCGCAGGGAGACTTTGTTGGTGGAATGAGAGGAATGCAGATAACCCTGGGCCTCTGCTTTCTCACACTGAGGGCTGAGAAAACCCCAGCTGGACAAGGGATGTTGGGCATGGCAATTTCCTTCCCAAGATCCTGATAACGCTCCTGATAACTCCTTTTGCCCACTGCCATTGCCAAAAGCAATCGTTTGCTTTCCTTCTCATGGCCAAGCTGAGCCCTTTCCTTACTCATCCCCTCCAAGGATCACGTCCATCTGTGCCTTCCAGGGTCATGCCCATCTGTGCTGAGGGCTCGTTTCCTAAACCCACCAGGAAGAGGAGCACATGCCCAAGGTAATGGCCCTGGAAGCAGATTCCTGTTAATTATTAACACACAAGAGGCAATGCAAATAATCCCAGGGAGGCAGTGAGGCTTGGCTCATCCTGGGGTTTTACTGGGATTGCTGGCATTTGTCACCTTTTCCATAGTAGGAGGCATGGCTCATTCTCCAGCTCCCTCTGGGAGGCCTTTAATGACTCCCTCTGGGGCTCAAGTTGTGCCAGGGGAGGTTTAGATCAGATATAAGAAAAGATTTCCTCACTGAAAGGGCGGCCAGGCCTTGGAACAGGCTGCCCAGGAAAGTGGTGGAATCACCATCCCTGGAAGTGTTCCAAAGCTGTGTGGATGTGGCACTTGGGGACACAATTTTGTGGTGAGCAGGGTGGAGCTGGACTAATGGTCAGACTCGATGATCTTGGAGGTCTTTTCCAACCTCAGTGATCCAATAATTCCATGACTTAGAGCCCCTGTGTGCCTTCCTCACTTCCTGTGGCACATTTTACTTTTATTTTTGGTCTTCAGTGTGTGAGGAGGGGGTTAGGAAGAGTTTTGTGGCCTATGGGATGATGGGTCCTGCAGGCCTCTGTGCCCACAGACACCTCTCTCACTGCTGTAACCCACCCTAAAAATAAGGACACCAGTACTTCTTGGCAAGTTTCAGAACAGGGGGATCTTCTAAGCCTGGAAATTGGACCCATGTCCAAACAGCACCTGTGTGGAAAAGGATGGGGCTCATGAGAAGGGCCTCAGGTAAATTCAGGTGGATGCAGACACAAATAATTTTAATTCTTTGGGCACTCACTGGAAGATCACCAAATTATGAGTAGGGAAACTGTGCTGTCCCTACATGCAAGGACTGCCCTGGTCTGAGCACCAGGAGAGGAGTCAGAGTGGATGTTACATTACAGGGATGTTTTCCAGCCGCAGGGAGCACACGGTGTGGGCAGAGGATTCCAAGTGTGGGCAGAGGATTCCAAGGAGCTCTAATTCCTCCAAAGGGAGCCCAGCTCGGCAGTTTTAGCCCTGAAGTGCAGCTTTACCTCTGCAGAGATGGCACAGCAATTAGCACAGGCAGCTTAGCACCCTCCGGGAGCGGGCGTGGGCAGGGGGAGCAGATCCCAGCTGGAATGGAGAGACCTGGGAATGCTGCGATCACCTGGGGACCCCTCCCTCCTCCTGCCTCTCCTGAAGCATCCGTGCTCTGCTCCTCCTGCACAGCCACTCCGAATAAAAGGGGATTTATGAGATTCTGGCCACAGGCAGCGAAAGCCGCTATCGATTACTGCAAGGCTCTTAAATGAGAGTAATTCACAGCCCTCTTCAGTTTGGAAGGCAAGCTCTAATTTAATATCATTATGTCTTCATGCCCCCACACATTCCACTGTCTCATTCACTGAGCTTTTATTGGGCTCTGGATAATTTATGGCTAGATATGCTGCCTTTTATCTGACCTATTTTTAGCTATTCTTGCTTTTTACATATTTTTTTCCCTGCCATCACAACTGGCAATTAAAGTAAAAAGATAAAAAAAAATTATAAAGTTCCACCCAGCTTGAACCTTTATTTCTTCTCTTTTGTGTGCTGGAGGATGCTTTTGTTATTGCTACAGCATTTCAAAGACAGGAGATAACAATAAAAACAATTCCCCCAGATTTTCTTTCTTTCTTTTTCCTTCATTTCAACAAAGTACAAAGTGACCCAGTGATTGAGTACTCCTAACTCATTCCATTTTCCTTCTGTAATTGAGGTCCAGAAACTTTCAGAGACGTTTTCTGCAAGAATTCAGGTGTCCTCAGTCCTCAAGAACTTCAAAGGAGGTTGATGATGGACACCCCCAAGGCTGGACCCCAAAGTTTTCAAAGCTCTTTGCTGCAGAAGGAAAAACATGGACAACTTGTACCTAGGGGTCTGTGTGGGTGTGCTTTTTTTTCTTTTTAATAAGGAATGTTTGGTTTCTGATAATATAAATATAAATAATGTCTCAGGTTTATGATTTAATTCTGCAGAAATAAAGTATATACTGTATATGGTTTTACTTATAACTGACAAGTTATTATTTAAATGTAGCACACTTGAATGTCTTAAACATTGGAATTATTTATCTGAAACAGCTGAAGAAATTAAAGAAATGTTTCAGACTTTGGAGGCTGAAGATGTCCTTGTGCCCCTGAACCTTTGTTCACTTTTTCCAGTAATAACAGTTGATCTGCCTTTAAAAAAAAGCAACCCAGCCACTCCAGATATCTATTTTTCATGCTGTTTGGATTACAAGTAAGGCCACATGATGGTGTAAATCACTCCCACTGACTTCAAAGCTCTTATTTCCTAAACTTTTTCCACTAAAAATTTTGCTCCATCAAATCTCTCCATGGGGAAGGGTTCGTGTGAAGGCTGCAGGCCTTGGGTGCTGCATCCCCTGGGTTCTCCTCTGCTCTCTGGGGACAAACCTGGTTTTTCCTGGGCTGGGATACCCAGGGCTGGTAGATGGAGAAAAGGATGGTGGCACTGCTGAGGCACTTGGGGGACAGGCAGCCCAAGGGGGACACACAAAGAGCAGCAGTTTGGCCAAGGGCACTGTGTCAGCATCACAGGAGGGACCTGCACGCTGTGGGTGGAGGTGAATCTTGTCTGGTGCCTTAGGTTGGAAATGGGGCTGTGTGTTCCATCACCATCTGTCAGAGGTGGGGCAGTTATCTCCAGTTCATGGGGCAGTTTTCTTTATCTCTCCCACAGCCAATCCTCCCTCCAGGAGATCTCTGCTGTCCATGGCCACTGAGTGTCCCTGCAGGGCTGATCCAATTCCAGCATCCCATGGGGAGATGCTGCGCCCAGGGGAGGAGCCAAGCATTCCTACCTGGATCCAATCTGAGCCTGGAGCAGCACAGCAGCCTTTGCCCCCTGCATTGCCAGAGGAGCAGCTTTCTGCTGCCCTGCATTGCCAGAGGGAGCCCAGGCCCATCTGCAGCAGCCCTGGAGCTGCAGAGGAAAACTCCCCCCTTGTGCAGGATTCCTGCTCCAGCAGCAGCACAGCTGGCACTGCAGGAGGGCTGAGCCCCCATGGGATGGGGCTGTGCCACCCCCTGACACACAGGGGGCAGGGCATGGTCTGGCTCTGGAAGTGTCTTGGTTTTTTTGTTTGTACTATTACATTTGTGTTTTTAATTTTCCTGTTAAAGAGCTGTTATTCCTACTCCCATATCTTTGCCTGAGGGCCCCTTAATTTCAAAATTATAACAATTTGGAGGGAGGGGGTTACATTTTCCATTTCAGGGGAGGCCCCTGCCTCCCTTAGCAGACACCTGTCTTTTCAAATCAAGACATCTGGACACAAAAAATTTGCTATAGGACTGGGAGATTTTGCTGGGATCCAAGTCACCTGCAAGGCCTTTACAGTTTTAGCAGAACGCATCCATGAGAAACTTTTCTCTTGCCTCGATGCAGCTTGAGGCGCTCAGAAACATTTCCTTTGGTTGAGGAATTTTATAGTTTTTCACTGCTCCCTCCTTCACCTTTCCTGTTCACTCCCCACCTCTGTAAACTGAGGCAAACCCCCAAGCTCTGGAATGTCTCACTTCAGCCCTCCTACATTTACTTGCAAAAAGTTCAGCTATTCTGAGGCTTTTCTGATATTTTTAAGAAAAAATGTCATTATGTTGATATTTCCTCCATACAACAATTCCAGTTTCTGGATGTATTTTTAGACATATTTGGTTCATAACTATTAGATCACTGTCATGTTTCTTTTTTTATTTTTTTCCCCCTTCTGCATTTCTGGTAAATTAAAAATTACTTCGTATTATTTCTAAAAACACACATAGCTCAGTGCAACACCATAAATATTACTCGTAATTAACTCTGATATTGATATAATTATCCCAGACGAATAGAAGGGTGTTAATTAAACATATTGAACGCATCCAACTTGCCAAGTGCCAAAAATCCATCGTTTAACTCAAACTCCTGGTGAGCCATGCCTTGACTTCCATAGGTGGCTGATCCTGTGACCCTGTGCCATGGATCCCCCTGGATGTGCCAAGAATCCTGTGGGGATTCCTGGCTCACCCCAGCCCTGTGGGGGAAGACAAGGGATGCTGCACTGGTGCTTTGTGTTGGAGCTGCACATTCCCACACGTGGCAGTGGTGACAGTGCCACAGAGGAGAGCCCAGGATCACGAGGCAGATCTCCCTCCCCGCAGCCAACACAGAAAAATCATGAGACTGGATTTGGAAAAAAACCACAGGGTTTTAAAGACCATGAGTGTTAGTTGTTTTCACAGATGAGTTTCTTTCAAGCGCCTTTCTCCGGTCACGAGGGAGACAAACTTTTTTTTTTTTTAAATTTAAGAAGGAATAAAAGTTCTTAAACTGATAAATAATCACCAGGTTCCAGGAGCTGGGGATTTTGAGCAGGCACTGCATGAAGCCATGGGTGAAAGGTAAGTTTTAAAGGATATATTTTGTGCTTGAGTCACACTGCAGCTCTCCAGTCACCATACACAGAGAAGAAAATAACAGAGAACAAAATCTAACATAAACACTCTAATCCTGCAACACTAAAATATGAGGAGGAAAATATGTGGCAAGAGTTTACTCTTGTGTCTGCCTGCTTATTGTGTTTGCCTTCTTGTGAGACACTGCACAAGCTATTGTACCAACCCTCAGGCAAAATCTTTCCTGGCTGGAATACGCAGCAAAAACACCATAAATAAATAATGTGAGGCTCTTTTTAAAAAGAAAAAAAAAATACAACCTTAAATCACCTGATACCATCTGATTAGAACATCCAGCTACTGTGTTTAAAGAAAAGGAAAAAAAAAGAAGATGAGTATTTTATCACTGAAGGTAATGTGGAATTACTTTGGAGATCTCCTTAGGAGAGAGGAGCTCCCTGACAGCAGCAGTTGCTGTAATCTGTGCCCTGCAGAAAACTCAGGGATGTAGAAAAGGAGTGAAAAAAGTACTGTGTACCTTGGCTCTTTTCAGGTTACATGGTGCTTTCCTCATCGCTTATATGGGCTTTTTTCAGGATATATGGTGCTCTCCTGCTGGGTTATAGAGGCTCCTGTAGGACACACAGCTCCTGCCCTCTGGGTCATATGGGTTTTTTAAGGATATATGGTGCTTGCCTGCTTGGTTTACTGAGGTGCAGGGGTGAGCAGAGCTCTTGCACTCCATGTCACCCAGATATAGTGGAACCAGGACAGAAAAACTACAGCCACACCAGCTCCAAGCCTCCCAGCTGCCCCCAAAGCTGATTTTTTGTGTGCTCCCGTTGCAGGGCAGGCTGGTGGCAGATGCTGAGGCGGGGAAGATGGAGTGGTTTAGATCCATGGAATGGTAAAATCATCAAGGTTGGAAAAGGCCTCTGAGATCATTGAGCTCAGCCCAGCAGAGTTTGCCCTGGGAATCAGAGCAGGTCAGGCCCCACCAGGGGCAGGAGGAGGACTGGGCTGTGCTCAGCACTGTGATGAGTGCACACGTGCTCTGCAGGGAGAGGAAGTTCACCAAAATCCATAAATTAACTGCATCTTTTATCACTTTTAAATCATCAGTGCACTGGCACACTGAGCACTCAGATACCTCCAAAACAGCATAAATAATAAATGCAAACAGCAGCAATTTCTCAGCTCAGTGTGGTTTGGCTGGATCAGTATCGATCCCTCTTTATAACTACATATTGTCACAGACAAAAAAATAAAACATCCCTTACTCACAGAGTGGTTAATTACTGCCTGAAATAAATCAATATTAACTGGCCAAGAAATAGAAGCCATTAGGTGTGTTTAAAGTGAATCAGTTGATGGGATTTTTTTCAGGAATTATTTTGGAGGGGACGGTTATTTACATTTCTAGGTGTGAGGAATTTGAGTCAAAGAAACCTGATAACAAGCACTTCGTTAACTAATTAAGCTGATAAAGCAGCTCAGTGACTGGTATAGTTCACTGAAAGTTCAGATTTAAGCTAACCAGAAATGCAATTCTCAGAAAAATTTGAAGAGAATCAATCAATTAATAAGGAAAAAAACTTGCTGAAGAAAGCATTTCTTTTAGCTGAGAACTAAGGGAGTTCTTTTCACTTTTGAAGATTTGAAACACTTGTAAAAGGTAGAATTAGGAAAGCACTAAAAGCAAAAAACTAATTGTAAATGAAATATTTTTTTCTCGATTTTATAATCCTGAAAGGCAAATATCAAACTTTATTGAACCTAATTCCTACAGACTCTTATTTAAAATAAATAGAAATGTTAGTTTAGACAATCCAGCAAAAGCTGACGCAAATCTGCATGGCGTTTCTGAGTAGCTGAATTTCTTTTTTTCCCCTAAAAAAAGATTTGGTAAAAAAACTGGCACTGCAGTTTAAAAGTGTTTGAATAAGAGCAGAACCTTGTGTTCCTTTCCTCCTGAAGTGTCCCTGTGCTTTGTGCTGAGGATATTATTAGGACATTGCTGTCCTGCAGGAAAAATCCCAAACTGAGCTCGGCGCCTCACCGAGTGCCTTTGCAAAGGAAGACTTTCTTCAAAGCCCTTCAGAAGGGGGGATTGAAAACCTCAGAGGAAGGAGGGAATTGAGGGGGAGGAGAGGACAAAACCCATCTTGTGGCAGAGCCACGTGCTCCTGACTCTGACAGGATGCACCTCCCTTAACTTCAGGTACCCTCAAGCTGCCCTGTGCCTCAGATCCATTGGCTCCAGCCTCACTTCATGCTTCATGAAGAAAAAGAAACACCTCTAGGATGAGCTTTTTCTGCCCTAAATTATGTGATAGATTTAGGAGAAGAAACCCATGCTGGGCTTGTTGACTGTGGAGGCCAACCCAGATTGGTTTGCTCCTCTCCATGTTTGGGACCAGGAGCAGCAGATGGAGCTGCTCTGTGCATCCCCTCACCTCTTCCTGCTCAGGGCCTTTTATCTGGGAATGCTTCAAAAGGCTCATCACCTCTGGCTGAGTTACTGTCTGCCAGCCAGAAAAACATCCAGACATGATTTAAGAGCTTTGTGTGCAGTTGTGAGGTTTTCACCTTTCACTGGTTAATCGCTGGTGCTGTTAAAAATTGTATTTCATTTCTGCTTTTTTTCTGTCTCTGCCTCTCACCCTCTGGTCACTGCCCAGCAAGGGCTACCTGTCCTCCAAAATCTGTTCCCTGCACAGATACTGTCACATATATCAATATAAGATATTCAAAGCTTTGTAATTTTCTGTTGGATAAGCCAAGTGGACCGAACCACTTAATTCTTTACTATGGAGCAAGTGGCTGCTCCCAAACAGCCTCAGAGGCCTGGCTTTGGTCCTTTTCCAGGGGCTGGAGGCACTTTTAGCACTCTGCCAAATGCCTGAAGCCCTTGGGTCTTCTTTGTCCATGAAAACCTTGAACCTCAAGTAGGGTGAAGGACATACACCTTTGTCACAGCCAAGCAGAAAATTCAGGTTTTCATTGATAAAATCAGCAGAAGCAGCAGCAGATCCCAGGTTAGGAGCCATTTTCCAGGTGTCCATTGTAACTGGCAGATGCCAATCACAGAAACCTCTGAGACCTGCTGTGAATTCTGTCCTTCAGGTTTCACCACACAGCCTCAGGTCCAGCCCACCCAGAAATTTCTTCTGAGGCACTGAGACAACCTGGTGATCCAGCACTGCCTTGGTGACGTGTCCCAGGAAGCCCCAAAATGTGAACCAGCCCTTTCCATGGGGTCTGAGGGGGAAAGGCAAGGCGGGTGGTTTGCCAGCACAGGCAATTCTCAGGATGTGTGTGAAAGCAAATTTGTGAAAGGTGTCATGGAGCAAAAGAGGCTGGACATCCTGGTTTATTCCAACCTGTCAGGACCCAGGACATCCCTCTGGCTGTCCTGAGCAGCCAAGACCCCTGCCAGGGGGCTCAGAAGCCCTGGCACAGAGCCCAAGACCCCTGTGGTTTTGATTATGACCCATGGAGCAAGTTACCAACCTTAGATGAAGATCTGCAAGCCACGACAAATTAAGTAGAATGATAGTGAAGTTATCACGGGGTGGAAAAGTAGATTTTGGGGTTTCTGGTATGGGGGTTCAGGGGGCAAGATGGAGGGAACTGGGCATGTCCAGCCTTTCTCCTTCTTCCTCTTGGCCTCCATCTTCTGCTGTGATGTTGGCACTTTTAGATTGGTTTAGAGTAGAAGCTCACTGTCTAACATAGGTGATAGGTGTTGGAAAGTGATTGCAAACATTGTACATGTAGTTTTTAGTATAAAGACATAACACCGCCCCAGGGCAGGCAGAGTGCCTGGAACTGCCCTGCTGGGTGGACCTCAGCTGGACAGAAGAAAATTTTTTATAGATAAGAAACAATAAACAACCTTGAGACCAAGAACTGAAGAGCTCTGACTCCTTCTTCAACCACCAGGCTGGGAAAAAGAGACTTTCTGACACATCTCAGGGTCACTCTGAGCAGCGAGAGATCCTGACACCAACCCAGCAGAGGGGCAGCTGCAATTCTGTGCTGCACCACACTCAGCCCCACAGCAGATGGTCAGGAAGGCTCTGTCTGGCTGCCCTGGGTTTGAGCAGCCTCCCAAAGTGCTTCCCTGTGTCACTCCCTGACCGGCTGCACACTCAGCACTGCCCTGGCAGGTGGTGGGCTGGTAAACAGAGCACTTGGGCATTGCCTAGTGATCTCCTGGCACATGCTCCACAGTCCTGCCTTTTGGACAAATACCTTGTTTTTCTCAAGCTTCTCAAGAGTAAAGAAATAATTCAGCTTCTGTTTAGTGGCAGTGGCCAAAGGGACACTCAGACACTTCAGTCCACTGTTGGTTCTCTGGGTTTTGCACCATCACTGGAGGTGTCTAGCCAAGAGATTGCAGTGCTCTGGTAAAATAATTAGGAATGTATGTGAGATAACAAGAGTCCTTCTGAACACAAATCCCAGATGTTCCTCAAACATTTGTTCTCGGACACAAAGGTGGATGTGGAGTCCAGGTGGGAGGGAATCTCCCCTCTGCACCACAGAAGGGAAACCAAGGAGAGGAATGGAAGCAAAACAGTGGTGGGGATGTCTCAGGACTCTAGCTGGTCACAGTGACCCCGAGATGTGTTAGAAAGTCTCTTTTCCCAGCCCAGTTGTTGAAGAAGGAGTCAGAGCTCTTCAGTTCTTGATCTCAAGGTTGTTTATTGTTTCTTATCTATAAAATTCTTTCTCCTGTCCAGCTGAGGTCTGCTCAGCAAGACAGTGCGTGGCACTCTGCCTGCCCCCAGGGCAATGTTATGTCTTTATACTAAAAATTACGTGTACAAAGTTTACAATTACTTTCCAATACCTATCACCTATGTTAGACAGTGAGCTTCTACTCTAAACCAATCCAAAAGTGCCAACATCACAGCAGAAGATGGAGGCCAAGAAGAAGAAGGAGAAAGGCTGGACCCACCCAGATTCCTCCATCTTGCCCCCTGAACTCCCATTCCAGAAACCCCAAAATCTACTTTTCCACCCCGTGATAAATTCACTATAATTCTACTTAAACTGTTGTGGCTTGCAGATCTTCATCTAAGGTTGGTAATTTTTTCCACAGGTCATAATCAAAACCACAGGCATCTTGGGCTCAGTGCCAGGGTCTCTGAGCCCCCTGGCAGGGATCTTGGCTGTCCAGGACAGCCAGAAGGATGTCCTGAATTCTGACAAGGATGCACCTGAACATCCCCTCCTGCAGAGATGCAGGTCTGAAGGGGCTGCAGCTGACAGCCTGGTGGCATTGGAGAAGCTTCTGTAACCTGGGAACAAAGGAATGAGTAAGAGACTTGCTGTAGGAGTGTCGGGGGTAAGATGGTCAGGATGGACGGAGACGAGAGATCTCTGAAGCCAGGTCAGGAACTTGGGGCTTATTGCAAAGGGTGCAGGGCCCTGCTGGGAGCTGCCAGACACAGCTCAGAGCAGGCCCCAGAGAGGAGCCCCAAAGAGAGAGAGAGAGCCAGAGAGCAAAGAATAAAAGCAAGAGGGTAAGAGAGCGAGGTTCCTGTTACAATACAATAAATCTTCTTCTGTGTTGAATATTCTAATTTTCACTAACCAATCTAGTACAAGATACAAATCCTATAGCATTTACATACAGCCTATAAGAATCATTACATTACCATCCTGTGTTACATTTTAAACCCTAAAAACTCCTCTTTGGGCCCCTTCTGCCAAGCTAGTGGGGTCTGCTCTGACCCTTGGGCCTGTCTGCAAGCAGAGGGTGTTGTTTCATCAAAAGGGGATTGCCTTCAGCTGGCCACACCATTGTTTTCCAGTTGTTCAGTAACTGAGGTATCTCAAAGCTTGCTTCCATTTCAATCTCGCTTATACTTTCTCTATTCTCAAGATCTTTTCCCAGGCAATCATATTTATAAGGCTTACCTGTTTCATCTTCCCCAACAACTCACCCAATCTGCCTGTCCTGGGACAGGCTCACATCCAGACTCATCCCTGCCCAGACTGGGGTGAGGGCTGAGTGCAGGGTTCTGGTTTGAGCTGCTCTCGAGCAAAGACGTCAGGCACGCTGGCTCAAGGCTCTCATTTTTTACTGCAACACTGCTGCCTGCCAAATCAGCTGAGCTGGGAAAACAATCTATAATTGACTACAGAGGCATGAGGTTATAATGATTTACTCCTTTCCTGAAGCATGCACATAACCTCTGCCAATTAGCCAAAAGTTAGAAAGATTTTTAATGACAAAACACGCAGAGGAGGAGGCACTTGGGTGGGGTGGGGGCAGTTGTGACTGGGAATTACCAGAGTCTGAGCAGCAAGTCATGGGAGATGGAGGTCTAATGATCAAAGAAGAGAAGGTACAGTGAATAGATGGGAGGCAGCCTGGAGCTGGTTAGAGGGTTTTCCTTGCTGGGTTGGTGCTGTGCTCTTCTTTCCTCACCATCACCCAGCACCTACACATGACACTGTGGTTCAAGGCATGCACAAAAAGCAGAGTTAGGAATGGACATCTGTCCTCTCCCATGGACATCTGTCCTCTCCCATGAGAAATGTGATGGCTGAGACCTGCAGCAATTCCAGGGCCAGCTCTGTGCTGGGACAAAACCAGCTGGCCCCAAGGAGCAGTGCCAGCATGGCAGCAGCCAAAGGGAGCTTCTCATTAATGGGGCAAGAGAAGAACTCTTCTCCACACGTCCTGAAGAGATAAAGTAGCTTGGAGTGAGTAATCCCATGTTGAGCACACATAGAAATTACGGGCAAGTGCCATTACCTGGGACCCAGGGAGGACACAAAGGTCCTGCTTCTCCTCCCATCCCTCCTCTCCCTCACCCCCAGCTCTGCTTCTTCCCTTGTGTCTGCTGGATCCCACTGTGAGTGGCTTCAGGGAGAAAACTAACTTTGCCAGGAAAAAACACAAGAATAGGTTTTTTTCCAATGTCATGGGTTGAACTGGCTCAGCCAAACCTTGAAGAAAAGATCTGGGCTGGGCTGCCTGGTGTGAGCAATGCAAGAGGATCAGGTGCCCACAAAACCTCATGGAGATTTGCTGCTGTCATCATTGCAGGGCAGGCAGGGAAGAAGCTGGGGAAGGCCAGAGACCCTGTGGGTTCATCTCATTGGAGTCTGGTTTATATTTCTTCACAGAATTACAGAATGGTTTGGGTTGGAGGGGACCTTAAAGATAACCTAGTTCCAACCCCCTGTCCCATGGGCAGGGACACCGTGCTTCCTGGGATGACATTCCTAAAGAACCTGAAGAAAAGCAGCTCTGCCATAAAGATCCAGAGCCCTGAGTCCCTTGGTGCAGTGAGTGCAAGGGAGAACCTGCCCACTCCAATCCTCTGAGATCCTGCTCTGCAGAACAGCCATGAAATCAATGGTCTTAGCTGGGTATTGATTGCACCCAGTGGGTGTAAATCTGACCTTGACCCTCTTTAATCTTGATGGATTTGCCACAACTTCATCAGCACAGAGCCCCAAGGTTGGATTTGGGGAGCCCAGGTTTGACAGCACGTGCTGCATTCTCTGGGTTTTTTTGGATCCAGCTGTGCTGGAAACATAAATCACAGCTTTGCACTTCAGATGTTCACATCTCAATATATGCAATAAATAAAACACATAACAATTATTGCCATATTCTCAGACCAGGGTACATAAAAAAGGAGTGATTCCAGCTTCTGGCCCTTCCACATCAAAAAAGCTGCAGAATTAGGATTGATTGAATATGGGTGCAGGATCCTGACAGTGTGCAAAGTGCTGAGAGGAGTTTTGTGTGTTAGCTGCATGCACCACACTCCCCACTTGGCCATGGCAGCCCCTGCTGCCTCTGGATGGAGACCCAAAGATCTGACGCACTTAGACAAGGGAAGGGAAATATCTGATGTCTTGTTCTGCCCATGAAACCAGCCCAAGCTTGAAAAAAGAGAAGCCAAGCCAGCTACTCTGCTCAAGATAGGGAGCCCCTTCCCTCAGCTCTGCTGGCTCTGCATGCTTCTCACCCCACCTCTGGTGTTTACTATCACTTTGGGCACAAACATATTTGTTGCTAGGAGGAGTCCTGGGCAAGATTAGCAATCACGAGAGCCAGAGCACAGCAGGCTCCGTGCAGGGATTGCTCCAGCTGGAAATTCAGGGCTGGTGGGAGTGAGGGCTCAGCACCAGAACCACGTGGAGGCTCTGAGCAGTGACAGTGCCAGTGAAGCCTGCAGCTCCTTCTCCTGCAAGATCCAGTCCTGTGATGCCAACCCATGCAGGGTCAGGTAGGCAGGAGGAGCCTTGAGGGGGAACAGCCGCACCACAGCCTTGGGGAAGTTGTTGGGGTTCCTGTTGCTGATTCCCAGACTTCTGGGACTCTGGCTGTGTCCTCCCAGGGGGCTCCTCTGCTGGGGGAGACCCTTCTGGAGTGGTCTTGTGTCAGGAATGAGAGACACACTGGATGTTTTTGGTCTCCAGGTTCTTGTTTGTTGTTATCTTATCTAGAGTTTTGCACGCTGTCCCCACCAGGCTCAGTGCACTGGAAAAGCACCACAAAAATGGCCAACAATCTCTTGTTCTAAGGTCTTTTAAAGCCAAACTATCCAATTAAGAACTGACACCTGGATTATTTTCCCTTGTTAACCCAATAACTGATCCCACAGAGCTGCAATGGGGACTTTTCTGCCCAATTACAAAATGCCGCCCAAACCCATGGAGAAGAAGGAAGAAGAAGCATGAAGAAGAAACCCAGGATGACACCCTGTGCCCTCCATCTTGCTTCCATCCACAACACACTAAAAATCCCAAAACCTCAATTTCCCACCTAAGTGATACACCTACACTGCTCTCTATAATCTATTCCACACCTTAGTGGATTCTGGTCTATTCTGGAGTTTAGGAAACTTTCTCCATAATGAGGGCCAGAGTCAGTGCTCCCCTGGGGGTCAGGGCACCCCAGAGCAGACAGGGAAATATTCCCAGTGCCCTGGGTTTCCACAGGAGCTCTCCCAAGGCCACAGAGCCCCTGTTGAACAAGGTGGCCCCGTGCATGGCAGCAGCAGCAGAGCAGGAACCTGCCTGGCCCCAGCTGGTGTCCCCCAGGCCTCCACACATGGAGCCCAGTCCCCTGGCCTGTGCTGCCCTCCAGGCTCACCCAGGGGCCTCGGTGTGATGCCCTCAGCCCCAGCATGTGTCAGGCACATCTGCCTTCCCAGGCAGCCCACCTGGGAGCCAGGAGTGCACAGCTCTCCTGGGAGCACAGGGGGCCCTGGATGCCCTGTTCCACACCAGCCTAGCCATGGCACCTTTGTCTCCTGGGCAAATGCTGTAGGGGTGCTGCTCTGGGTAATGACAGCCAGGCCCTATCTGTGCTGATGTAGGAAGGCTTTCGGACTCAGCTGGACAGAAATAATTCCCTTGGCAGTAGGTTCAGGGAGAAAACACACGGAAGGGAAAGCAGGCAGTATGTTGCCTCTTTATTATCTCGTGAAAGAAAATTTATATCATACCCCAGAGGGCCCTAAAGCCCTATGGAACACTTTTGCACAAGTTTTCATGGGATTCTGGCTACATCCAGAGCAATCTGGGCTTGTGGGGGGAGTAAGTGTGCCCTGGCACAGCACCCTGGCCTTGGCTTTCACAGAGGCCCAGCCCAATGGTGTGAGATGGTCCCTGCCTGGTGCTGTGTTCCCCAGCTGCAAAAACTCCCCACAACTTCAAAGGCTGCAGAAATCCCAGTCTGTGCTCCAAGCCTGTTTGTTTTCCTTGGGTCCCTCTCCCTGACTAATTTGCTGTTGTGTTTATTGGAAATAGGAGACACATTCTTGATGAAGTGGGAAGCGCTGTGTTTAATGGAGCTCTCCAAGAAGGTTAGAGCAGGAGCATTTCTTGAACAAACAAGCCTCACACTGCACCATAATCTTCAGGCTGAATCACGGGCTCCAGATAGCAGTGGGGACTGTGACACGTGCAATTTGCATCAGACCTTCACTAAACAATCATTTGAGGGCCCATGAGTGTAAAGGAGGCTTGGCTCTTATCAGCTTTGATCGCAGAAGCACTCGCAGGAAAAAAATTATTAAGCATCTACATGAGCAAAACTCTTTGTCTTCTTCAGCTGAATTGCTACTTTCATTTGTCTTTAATAACATGGTATTTGCTCACTCTCAGACTGCCGTTTGCAAGGTTGTTCAGATCCAAGGCTAATTTGTTCAGGCTCTTGGCTCTCCCAGAGTGATCACTGAAACTCCTGGTACACACAGTACTTTTCTTGAATGTTAAAGCGTTTAAAGCTTTTTTTATTTTTTTTTTCCTTCTCTGTGCCTTGAGTAAGTATTTACACCTAGTCAGAGACAGCGCATAAACAAGTTAATGTTTCGACTGGGGAATGTTTTACACCTCGTTACACAGGTGGAAATGGGGCCTGTGCAGAGCAGGGCCAGGCTGTTTCCAGTAGGTCATTTTCTTGTTCTGGTCAACCCTTATTTTAGGCCAGCCCTGCCCCACAGAGGTATGTACAACCACGCCACTGGGTCCTGCCTATTTCTGGGGGCTGCTGCTGAGTTTGCATCACACAAAGCCTGGAGTTATTTTCAACCCAGCTTTGGCCATGGAACAAAAGCAAACAGCTCTCCATGCACAAACTCCTGTGGGGGCACCAGCTTGGAAGTCCCACCAGAGAAAGTTGTCACAGGTGGGTCAAGGGCCTGTCTGACCTGAGATTGCCACAGCAGGACCAAGACTCATCTGATTTTTGCACTCTCTCATTGCACAAATGAGAAAAACCCTCCATGTCACACCCCACCACATTTGGGCACCGGCCCTTTGAACATCAGGGTGTGCAGCTGCTGGTCAGGCCTTGGGCTGGTATTTTTGGTCAGAGGAAACAAGCCTGCTTGGAGTGGTAAATCTGTGGTGTGGGTTGTGGCCACTGAACATCTGCTCTCCTTCTTCCTGCCTTGCTGGGAATGACGAGGAAGCCTCGAGCCAGAAGGGATCACTGCGTTCTCTCCTCCGAGCTCCAGGATCCAGCAGACCCCATCTGTCTGAGGCCCAGCACCCAGGATCTGGCGGCATGATGAGAAAATGCTCTGCCTGGGTCCCAGGAGATGGAGCACAGTCCCCTCCCCAGAGTGGTTTTAACCTTCACAGTTAAGGGGAGTACACAGATCCTTTTCCCTGCCTGGTGTTTGACTGGCTGTGCACTCCAGCACCAACTTCTTGCTAAGGCTTCTCTGATAGATTAAAGACATACTTAATACCTGGTTTTGCTTTGGTTTTGTTCAAGAGAAGGTACTAATGAGCTACAATGTCCTCTCCATCTTCTTCCTGATAAGCTAAACAGCCTGAGCTGTGCAAATCTCACATAAGCCATTTCTTTCAGCCCCCGGTATCATTTTTGTGGCTGTTTTTGGCACCTTCCTCAATTTTTCAACTTCCTTCTGAAAACGTGGGCATCAGAACAGTACTCCATGTTCCAGCTTCAGGCTCAGCAGCTCTGACACTGTCTAATCAGCAGGACCATTTCCAGTGTCAGAGCCTCAGAGGAGGGAGAGGGGGAGGGAGGAGGATTCCTTGGCAGCAAGCTGTGCTTCATCCAGGGCCCTCTGCTTTGGGATTCACACTCTTTTCCCAGCTACAGAAACCAGCCTCTGTCAGAGCAGATCTGTTTCCACAAGCTGTCTCCTCGAAGTGCAAGAAAACCTTGTCTTGCACCCTCCAGGACTCCTGACTGGGCTGCCCTGGAATTTAGCTGGTTTGGTGTTTGCCTCTGCATCGTGCAAATATGTACACGGAAGGCCTGACAGCCACCTTTCACAAGCCTTAAAAATCAACGTTCTGGCCTAATCCTGCTCTCCTGTGCCTCCTGGCTCTGTAACAGGTAAGCCTGAACAACCCTGAGTCTGAGGATGCTGGCCTGAGGCAAATTTCTGCCCATCTGCATGGAGGCTGCAGAGCCCACAAGGGAGCAGCAGGGTATTTATAGCAGTTCCCATGTCCTCAGCAGCTCTCTCTTTCGAGGATGGTGTCACCAGTGCTGTGCTGCCCTGTCACCACGCCAGGGCTGAGCTCTCACACCAGTTCCAAGCCTCCCTGGCAGCACAGGAGCAGATGACTGTGTGGTTGTTGGCATCCCCGTGCCCATCAGGGAGGCAGGGAGGGCAAAGGTGCCTGTGCAAGCCATCTGCAGTGATAGCCTCTCCATTCCTCGCTGCTCAAGCAGGGATTTTCATCACAGATGGACAAAATCCCCAGGTCCTGTGTGTTGCTTTTGGCCCTGCTGCATTTCTGCAGCTTCTCCTGAACTCTCACGATCACACCCAGGAGCTGATCCCTCCACCAGGACTCCAGGTAGAAGAGGTGTCGTTGATAAATGATCTTTGTATTCCCTGGGCCTAAGACTTCCAGGCTGCCATGCAGAAAATCAGGCTTTCCACAGTGCTACATATTTAATCAGTGCATGAAAAGGCAACTCATCCAGAAAGACAAGCACAGAAGTTCCTCCCAACTCTGTCCTTGTGGCTGCATCCACAGGCAAGGCTGTAGAGCTCTGCAAAGCAATAGATCACCCCAGCAAAGTGAAGTAATGTCTTATTGCAAGAGCCAGGCCTTTCCAGTGCTTTCCTAGAATGGAAAACACTTTCAAATTTTGTTTCCTGAGCACCACCCTATTCATTAGTAAAGTCATGGATCACCTTCTGCTGCCCACCAACAGGCAGCCACTTTTCCATGAAAGCTTTTTCTTTTTTCACAGTGGTCTTATTCTTTGAGCGCAGGAATGAGGCTTAAAATAGCATGTTTTGGAATAAATTCCCTTCCCAGCTACGTGAATGGGAAGTTCAGGTTTCTCTCCCTCGACACCTCTGCTGTTCAGCCCATGTTTCCAACAGAGCAACCAGACCAAGCAGGGACTCTCAGCCTGCATGAAATGAGAGCTGTGGCTGAGACCTGTCAGGGGAGCCACAGCACTTCAGAGATCCCTGATCATGGAACAAGTGAGGGAAAACATCAGATCCAGCCAGCTACCAGCATGGCCACCAAAGGAAACACTGAAGAAATAGACCAAAAATGGAAGAAAATCTTTGGGAATTAATCCAGATTTTAGTGCAGATTTGATATACATAGTTGTGAGTGGAGGCTTTACCCACTGGAGCAATGTGAGATTTTCCTTTTGCCTCCCATTTTCCCCATCCTCATGCAGCTGAGGAATGTGTTCCCCATGCTTGGTACCCACAGGTGCTCTGGGAACAATAGCAGCCTGAGCTGGATTCAAGATACAGCCAGAAAAATCATCATCACTCATCACTGCTAGACATTTTTATGGAGCTCCTCAACTTATCCCTCGAGTGTCTTACAAATATTAACATACAAATCCTCACACTTCCTTCCTCTAAGAGGCTGTTACTGCCTGGGCTTTAAAAGTAAGGAAGCTAAGGCTGAGAGGTGAATAGACTGGCCGAGATCACAGGGGAAATGGGTGATCTTTGTGCTCTGGACACTCCTGACCAACAAATCCTCAACCTGGCTCCTTGCCCGTGGCAGATAAGACAGGGTAAAGGTTTGAGTCATGTTTTAAGGGGGAGATTCCACCAGCTTTAGTGTCCCCTGCAGAGACAGCATGGGGCTGGTGTGTCACCATCCCTGTAGGGGCTGGTGGCACAAGGACCCCATGGGCACGTGGCAGGATGAGATCTCTCCCCCTGCAGGCACCCCAGAGTTTTCTTAGGAATCCATTGGAGAATTCTGCACTTTTATTTTTATTAGGGCCATTACAAAGGCAGGTGACTGTGGCCTGCCCTATCCAGCTGGATAAAACTCAAGGGCAACCCAATAAACCTCCCTGCGTCCTCTGCAATGGCTTTGCTTTGTTTAAAGCTGGCACTGATTTAAAGTTCAATATTTCAGGCTCTGCTCCTGCATCTTCCCTGAGATGACAGTGAAGATGGCAGCACTTAGAGGAATTCCTGGCTGCAGCACAGCTCGGGCTGTATGATTTTCATTAGCACTAACGAGCACTGAGCAGCTGACGTCCTGCTCAGGAAAATGACTGAATCTCCAAGTATTCCTCCCAAAATCGACATGCTAGGGGAACAACAGGCTCTGCAGCCTTGGATTTCTCAGCTCTGCAAAGAGATTTACCTCTCCCTGGGTTTTCCTTCCCTTGGTCTCTTT
This sequence comes from Geospiza fortis, assembly GCF_000277835.1. Taxonomy (NCBI): domain Eukaryota; kingdom Metazoa; phylum Chordata; class Aves; order Passeriformes; family Thraupidae; genus Geospiza; species Geospiza fortis. Next base: position 968,312 of record NW_005054367.1, read on the forward strand.
TAGTGGTGCTGACATTTGATAACAAGCCTGTGTACAATTTGGAGTCTGCTTTTCCAGCTTCCCCAGCTCCCCCAGTCTGTTTGGTTTTTTTATTTAAATGAGCCCATGGATCCCGAAGCTGAAAACTGTGTGACACATCATTTTGGTTTTTTAAAGATGATTTTATGAGTCTCTCATCCCTGCAAGGAACACTGAAAAAGCAAAAAGCACCACAGCAGCACACAGCCCAACCTCACACAGTGCAGCCAGCCAGGCAAAGTAGCCCTTCTGTCTTATTTTTTATAAATAAAATTTGATGGAGGTGTTATTTCCTCAGTTAATCTCAAGATGCTGTAAAGTCTGACTTACAATTTTGGGGTGGTTCAAGGCTTCTGGGAGTAGCAAGGCAGCAAGAGGCCTGGGCATTGGCTTCTGATGAGGTTGGGGAGGTGACAGGATGTTTAAATTGAACAGGGGCTGTTGCTCTGCCCTTGGCTGTGCCCAAGTTCACCCTTCTGCCTGCAGAGAAAGGGCTGGGGCTGCCCTCACCCCACAGCTGAGACAAGGATGCTCTGTTAACCCTGCCTATCCTGCAGTCAAAGATCTTTGTCCAATCTTAGGTTGAAAGATGTGGCAGGGGATTTGTATTCTATCACCATCTGTCAAAGGTGGGGCAGTTATCTCTGTTCATGGGGCAGTTTTTTCTTCCATCTGCAGCAGCCCTGGAGCTGCAGAGGAAAACTCCCCCCTTGTGCAGGATCCCTGCTGCAGCAGCAGCACAGCTGGCACTGCAGGAGGGCTGAGCCCCCATGGGATGGGGCTGTGCCACCCCCTGACACACAGGGGGTAAGGTTGTATTCTGACTCTGTTAGTGGTTTCTGTTGTTTGGGTTTTTTTTTTTTTTTTTTTTACTTTTTTATTTGGTTTTTTGCTTTTCCTGTTAAAGAACTGTTATTCCTATTCCCATATCTTTGCCTGAGAGCCCCTTAATTTCAGAATTCTAACAATTCAGAGGGAGGGGGTTTACATTTTCCATTTCAAGGGAGACTCCTGCCTTCCTTAGCAGATACCTAGAAAGCCAAGACAGGCCCACAGAGCAAAGTCCCTGGGGAGTCACTGCCTGCAGTTGGGCTGATATTCCCCCTGCTCTGGGTGGAAGTACCAAGGAGACAGCTGGGAGACAGAGAGAGGTGGGTTCATCTTCTGACCATGACGCCTCGTCCATACATCTTACAGACTCTGCTGCATGCATTCAGAAATTTATTAATTGAGCTGGGTTGGGTGAATTTATTGCTGACATCAGTGAAAGTCAAAGCACTGCGGCACAGGAGTGAGCACTCACTCTCATCGGGGTCAGAAATTCCCTCTGGTGCTGCTGCCCATCCCATCACCACCAGCAGCCCTTGCCTCACCCTCAGGGTGAGGGGTGAGTCTGGGAAAGCCTGGTGAGTCTGGGAAGAGCTGGTGAGCCTGGCATGGCTTGTGCTCACAGCTCATCTCTGCCATTGGTGTTCACAGAATCACAGAATCACAGAATAATGAGGTTGGAAGAGACCTCTAAGATGATCCAGTCCAACCTATGCCCCAATACCTCAACTAGACTATAGCACCAAGTGCCATGTCCAGTCTTTTTTTAAACACATCCAGAGATGTTGATTCTAACACCTCCCTGGGAAGAGCATTCCAGTATTTTATTATTCTTTTGGTGAAAAAATTCTTCCTAATATCCAACCTGTACCTTCCCTGACATAGCTGGAGGCTGTGTCCTCTGGTTCTGTCAGTGCTGCCTGGCAGAAGAGACCAACCCCACCTGTCTGCAACCTCCCTTCAGGAATGTGTAGAGAGCAATAAGGTCACCTCTAAGCCTCCAGGCTGAGCACCCCCAGCTCCCTCAGGGGTTCCTCACAGGGTTTGTGTTCCCAGCCCCTCTCCAGCCTCGCTGTCCCCTCTGGATGTGCTCAGTGTCCCAAGGTCCTTCCCAAGCTGAGGGGCCAGAGCTGGGCACAGCACTCCAGGTGTGACCCCAGCAGTGCCCAGGGCAGGGGCACAATGACCTCCCTGCTCCTGCTGCCCACTCCATTCCTGACCCAGGCCAGGAGCCATGGGCCTTCTTGGCCACCAGGGCACTCTGCTGGCTCATGGTCAGTCACTGCTGACCAGCACCCCCAGGTCCCTTTCTGCCTGGGCACTGTCCAGCCACACTGTCCCCAGCTTGTAACGTTGTAGGAGATTTTTGTGGCCAAATGTAGAATTTGGCACTTAGACTCATTAAACTTCATGCAATTGAAGTCCATCCAACCCATCTAAGTCTCTCTGCAGAGCCCTCCTTCCTTCCAATAGATCAGCACAAGCTCCCAGCTCAGTGTCCTTCATTGCAGCTCGCGCTGGAGTCCTGAGGAACGAGGCCACTGCACCTCTCAGAGCAGCCTGGGAGCTGCTGGGATGGTTTTACCCTCACTGTGGCCAAGCTAGAGGCAATAAATAACACCTCCATCCAGGGAAAAGGCCGGTGTTATGTGTAACAGGGGAATCCAGCCACGCTAGTGAGTGGGACTGGCTTCCAGGGAGAGATGAATAATAACACATAGATCTCAGCTAAATGGCAGCCCTGAGAGGCAGCCCTTGAATCTATATGCTTTTCAAGAGCATACCCTTAAATGAAGAATATTTAGTGGCAGTTCAAGGGGACAGCAGTGAAGAAAGTGAAGTTTTTTCAATCTGTCTTGGTGTGAAGAATAAAGTCCCTGTGGATGCACTGGAAGTGAGGAGACACCTGGAGAGTCTAAGCACAGGCAAAGCAGCCAGGATGGAAACAGCAAGTTTGCCTCTGTGCTGAGTGGCAGGGCTTATCAAGGCTTTAATCAGTCATGGTAAAGCAGTACCAAAGAAACAGCCAGAGTGTCAGGCTCTCCACATCCTGCAAGACCTTCCCTGCAAGAAAAAGCAGTGGTTTGAGGTGCTGGATAAAGGTGAGGGATGGAGACAGGCAGATACCAGAGTCTTATGAGAGAGGAGCAAGCTGTGGGCTTTGCTGTCAAAGTATCCCAATTCCCAGCTCTGCTGCCAACTTTTACATGCTCTTGGGCATTCTTCACCCCATTTTTTATGTGTGTAGTGAGGGTGAGGATGCCACCTCCCTAAAACTCTGCAGAAACAGGATCTCTGCTGTGTAGAGCACAGACTTTGTGGGGCAGAGCAAGCAGAAATGTCCTCTGTCCTCCATACACACTGAGGGTCTGCTTGGAGAAGGGGAAACCACGAAGCAGCAAGCATGGAAGTGAGAGAAATTAAATGTAACATATTTTTAAGACAAATATGTGACTTCTAGAAGCCATCAGAGGATGTTTAATGACAGACTGAACATGTCCTCTGTCCCATGCTGATCAAAAGACCTGGAAAAGCTCTAATCAACTGCTTGTGAGCATTTTTTTCCTCCTGTAAGAATGGAATTTAATTAAAAATGGAGAGAGAGAGACACTCAGCTGACTCAGTGGGACTTTGGCCCCTGCCTTGCAGAGCACTTGAGGACACATTTTAAGTCCCAGCTGATGGCTCTGGAGAATCAGTTACTGGCTGCAGGATGGATTCCCCACTATGTTTGAGGGTTGTGCCCTTAGGGGTGGATTTAAGCACAGGCTTAATCTTAAGCATGTGCCAAGCATCCTGTTGAGGATTTTTCTGAGAAGATCCTGATGTTATTGTTTCTCCTTGGAGCCTGTCCCTGTGCACATGTGAGCAGGCACATCACAACAGTCTGGAAAAGCAAAGCATTTCTAAATGCTTTCCCAGACAGTAAACTCAGAACAAATTTATTTGGTTTGAACGTTTTGGCACTGGTGAATGTAAACCTCTCCTGGTTTTTATTTCCCTCTGCTTTCCACTTTGAGCAGTATCAATGTCAAGCTGCCCATGGACTGAGCTCTCCAGTCCTTGGGCAAACAAAGGGAGGCTGTAAATGGGAAAAGGTGTTTGCAGCAGCCCAGGGGAGAGCTGGGCACTGCTGGGCACTGCATCCTGGAGCCAGGATGGGGCCAAATTGTTCTCAAGTATCCCAAAGCTCAGTGATTGATGGCAGAAGGTCCTGTGCTCATTTTGCTGCTGGAATCTCCCTTCCCAGACCTTTCATGGTTCCTGCCTGTCTGAGGGGATATAAATGGAATCATATCAACCTCATGAGTGAAGGACCGATGTTGCCCTGAATTTTTAAGATTTTCGAAGCCTTCTGATGTTTACGTTCTTGTAATGAACTTTCTCACACACTTCATATAAATAACTTATTGTTTTGCATTCTTTTATAGAGGAGGAGAAATTTGATGAACTATTGTTTTGTCTAGTGCCATTGAAGAGGTGGCACTGTCACCCTCCAATCCACTGTCACTTCTGGAAATCTATAAATGTTGGAGTCAGAAAGCAAAGGTCCCTTTTTACCTTGGAAGGAGCAGCAAGTCCACATCGTGTTGTTTCGTGTCCTATGGTGACCGACCAGCAGCATGGCTGTGCCAGAGGAGATCACTGGGGCCCTACAGCAGGACAGACAACCTGAGGGAGAGATGGCAAAGGGTGCAAACAGCCTGCAGGAGTTTCTCTCCAGGGTGGTGGTACTGATGCCCCCAAGGATGCTTTAGTCCACTGTCACCATCATATTTTCTGAAAAATCCTCTTCACCAGGATTTCTCTCCTGAGAAGCCTCAGAGAAAAAGGAAAACAATATTATCTCATTTGCTTCTCCTGTGTTTTGCTGCTTTGGAGTGTGGTTGGAGATTGTTTATCCAACAGGTGATTGTTTGATTGGTTTCATGTAAATTGTTTTGACTTCATGACCAATCACAGTCAGGCTGTGTCAGGACTCTTGAGAGAGTCACGAGTTTTCATTATTCTCTTTTAGCCTTCTGTCTAATATAATATAATATAATATAATATAATATAATATCCAAATATAATATAATATAAATATGATAATAAATTAGCCTTCTAAAAACATGGAGTCAGATTCAATCATTCCTCCCAACGATGGGCAACTCTGAAAATACCACAGTCCACTCTCTTGTCCTGAGGTGATTTCAATGTGCCAAAGACATGTTGAAATCCCATTTATCCTGCAGGTAGCCAGAGGCTCTAGGACCCAGGGTGGGATACTCTATTTAGGGATATCTCCCATGCTTTCTGCCTGCCCAGCTTGGCACTGCTCCCCTCCTGAGGCGTGCTGCTGCTGAGCCCAGCACTCAGAGCCAAACCCATCCCCAGTGCCTGCTCACTGAGGGGCACTGAGCCCTGCCTGATGGGGAATGCTGTAATTAACGCTGCCTGTGCAGGCTGAAATGTTAACGCTTCTATTAACACACTTTTGGACTTGCTTTTAACACCACAGGTGGCTTTTCAAGAGCTCAGGCTTGATTTAAATCCCATCCACTGCTTATTGCTTTAATTATGGAAATGGACAGAGCAAGGGAGAACGTTTCTGGGTCTGGACCCCCAGGAAATGCATGAGGGAAGAAAAGTGTTGTGATTTTGGTTTTTGAGTGGATTTATGGAGATCAGGGAGAGGTCTGGGCATGGATGGCTCTCCACAGCCTGGCCTGGACTTTCCTCAAGGATTTGCCATGAGCATAAAGAGAATCCACCACTCAATGTTTTCCAGTGGTGCAAAATCGTGTCTGTGGTGGAGCTGGGGTGAGAAATACAGAAATACAGAAATAATAGAGAAATATAGAAATACAAAAATAATACAGAAATATGGAAATAATACAGAAATAATAGAGAAATATAGAAATAATGCAGAAATAATACAGAAATACAGAAATCATACAGAAATACAGGAATAATACAGAAATACAGGAATATAGAAATACAGAAGTAAGACAGAAATATAGAAATATAGAAATAATACAGAAATCATACAGAAACATAGAAATACAAAAATAATACAGAAATACAGAAATAATACAGAAATATAGAAATACAGAAATAATGCAGAAATACAGGAATAATACAGAAATACAGGAATATAGAAATATAGAAATACAGAAGTAATACAGAAATAATACAGAAATAATACAGAAATAATACAGAAATAAATACAGAAATACAGAAATAACCTTATCCTTCAGCTCAGAGCAGGGAGCTGTGACTAAGCTCTGTCCCCAGTGTTGCTGACAAACCCGGATGCCATCAGGCTGGAAAGCTGAGGAGGTGCAGGACCTCAGCTCCAGCCCCCAGACAGGAGCAGGAGCCTCCTCTGGGTCCATCTGCAGGGAGATAACCAGTCCCAAGGCTTTGCTGCTCTGCTCCAGACTGGAAATCCCAGGAGGAAACAAGTCCTCTGGCATGTCAGCAACCCCTCATGTTACCTCTCACCTGAATACAGAGCAGAAATTGCAGGGGGAGAA
>NW_005054367.1:974686-997948 GCF_000277835.1 Geospiza fortis
GAGCAGAGCAGGGAAGGCATAGTTCCCCACCAAAGGATGAGGGAAAGGGATTCATCTTCACTCTGACCCCAAAGTGCTGCCATGAAGGAAGGTGTAGGGATGCCTCCTTACCTTTCCCTGCACAGCATTCAGCTTTCCTGCAGGGTCCCTTCACTTTGCAGGGGCTGAGGCTGGAGCAGGTGAGGCCACAGCAAACCCCAGAGAGGCTGGGAAATGGGACAGCACTGCCTCTGCCCCACCATCCCAGTGCCAAAGGGATTTTCCTGCCCCTCAGTGTCCCTGGGGCTGCATCCAGCCCTTGGTTTCCATCACCACTCTGCATATCTCCCACTGCCTGCTCCAGAGGCATCTCACAGCTCCTCCAGAGCCTCCCCCAGCACATTCCCCCTCCCTTCCACTCTTCCACAGGCTCTGGACTTTGAGGGAAAGCCTTTCCCCCCTGTTTTTATCTGCATACCATTCGTGGCACTCAGCCCTTGTGCTGTCATGCAAAACTGTGAGGAATGAGCTGGGTGATAAAGCAGAGGGAGCCAAAGCATGAAGGCCATGAACCCCCTGGTTATATTTCGGAGACATAAATTACACCCTTCAGCCACGGGTTAAACAGGTCATTAAAAAGCAAAAAAACACTGGGAAAAACGTTCAAAAAGCAGCATCCCTCCCTCACTGCAAGGGAGGAAAATCCCAGCCCCCTTACCTGTGCTCTGGGATGCAGCCTGCTATGCCAGGTATTTTTGGCATTGCCTGAGCTGTAAATCTTTATTACCCTGCCAGAAAGGTTTGTTGTGGGATAAACTGAGTGACCCCGGGGTGGGAATGTGGAGTGGGGGATGGCAGGGGCTGTGTGTGGCACATGGGCTCCATCTCTGCAGTGCCAGGTCCATTCCCACTGCTCCTCACCGTTCCCAAGGCGAGGCACTGCCAAACTCAGGGCAGCACCTTCCCCTGGGCAGGGATGTGGGAGGAAGAAGGGCTGAGCAGAGTTAACACAGGTAAGGACCAGAAAAGGCTGGCCCACGGGTACAGCCTGGTACTTTCCAGTAAGTTAGAGCTTATAAATCATTTTGACAAAATAATTAAAGCGTGTATATGCTGTGATTTATAACACTGCCTCTCGCTGCAGTGCCCCAGACTGGAGTGATGCTGGATACAGGGAAGGATCAAACCAAGGGAAAACCTGTCTGAGGTGCAGCTCAAAAGCTCTCCTTGCCCTTGCAGTGTAAAGTGTAAAAAAGCCAGAGTGACTCCAAATCAAAGATGCTGCCCAGAATCCACGTGGGTGTAGTGGGTGACTCCAGCTGAGACTTGCTGAGATCAATCTCCATCACAAGTAAAAAAACTGGGGCTTGGTTGCCTGGCTGCACCCTCTGTGCTGCTTGAGTGGGAATAACGAGGAGGACAGAGTAAAAACTGAAGGCACAAACAGCCACCCTCTTAAACCCATGTGGTATGAAAGCAGAGAGAAAGCCTTTTGCAGAGGCAATTACACAAATGCAGGTCTGGGTTGAGAGCTGAGCCTGACCTACAGCTCTCAGGGATGGGCAGACATTGTTATTAAAGCTCATCAGGACAGACCCCGTGCTGTGGAGGCCAGATGAAAACATCTAAAAGATATTTACTATTTGACTTTTCTCCATATGTCATAAAAGGGAGAAATAAAAGAACTCAGCATCAGGACAGTCCTTTGGGTGGAAGCAGAGCACTGGCACTGGGGGTTTGATAGGGTTTGGACAGAAGGGAATGGCTCCTTCTTCACATGCACTGATGAACCACATCATGAGGTTTTATTTTTATTGTGGCTAGCCCAAACATTAATAATCTAAAATTAATGTAGGAGGTTATTTTACCAGGGAAGAAAGAGGTATGTGGGATTTAGACAAACTGTCAGATCTTCTCTAAGAGAAAAAATGTAATTTCTCAGCAGCTTCATCTCAGCCACCCTTTGAGGATCTTGCTTTTCAAAGTTTCCCTTTTTTTTGTCTAGACTTGATCAGTTCAAGTCACACATTCATTTCCCTCTCCCCTTCCAAATCATCTGCTAGTGACTGACATTTCAGTGCAGTGCCATCTTACTGGCATATAAATGAAACTTTTCAGCATTCTTAGAAGGGGTGGTCGTCTTCTGAGATTCTTGGAATTCAAGTTGAAGATGAAAAAAATATATTTTTTTTTAAACCTGCAAAACTTAGGATTTCTTTTTCCCCTAACAGATGCTCTATGCAAATGTTGAAATAAGTGTATTAATATCAAGCTCAGCCATCTGCCTAAATAATTTCTCAGGAAAAAAAAAATTGCAGCATAAGAAACATGAAAAATTAAAGCTATGTAGCAGATTTAAACAGGGAATGTCCAGTCAGGCTGCATGGATTAATGGATGAGGCAGTCAGGGCACAGAGCAGCCCCAAATCCAGCAGAACGGGTGGTTTTGCAGCACATGCTGCACCTTGCAAGACCATCCTCTGTCCCAGCAGTTTGAATTCCTGCAAGGCCAGGGGGCTGCTCCGTTTGCCAGAGCAGGAAGGGCCTGATCCAGCACCAGAGATGCTCAGTTCAGCCTCCATCCAGGCTCCTCTGGAGCTGAGGAGGAGACACAGGTGATGGGAGGATGTGAATCACCTGCCCTGCTTTGGGATGAGCTGAATCATATCCTGGGCCCTTGGGAAGGAGTGGGAGGAAGGAGCCTCCCAAATATCCCAGCCCTGCTGCTCAGGGGGTGCCTGGAGGATGTGGAGAACCAACCTTCCCCAGGAGAGAGGCTGGAGGCTGTGCTGCCTTTCTGTGTGCCAGGGCCCTGCCTTCCTTGGGGATCCTGTGACCCTGTTCAGGGGTCCCAGGATGAGGGAAGAGACAAGGATCTGACTCCATGTTTCAGAAGGCTGATTGATTATTTTATGATATATATTATATTAAAACTGTACTGAAAGAATAGAAGAAAGGCTGGCTAAGAATAGAATAGCAAAGAATGATAACAAAGGTTTGTGGCCTGGATTCTCTGTCCAAGCCAGCTGACTGTGATTGGCCATTAATTAGAAACAACCAACATGGGCCAATCACAGATCCACCCACTGCATTCCACAGCAGCAGATAATCAATGTTTACATTTTGTTCCTGAGGCCTCTCAGCTTCTCAGGAGGAAAAATCCTAAGGAAAGGATTTTTCATAAAAGATGTCTGCGACAGGATCCTCCATCCTCAGGTGGGGCATGGCAGTGATCAACCCCCAATCTCTATATTCATCCCCAAAGCTGTTGGGGAGTGCAGGGGGGGCAGTTCTGCCTGCAGGGAGGGTGTAGGGCTCTGTTCACACCAGGCAAACCTCCAGCAAGGCAGAGCCTCCTTAAAAACAATCCTCTGAGCCCTTTCCAGCTCTGGAAAGCTGGACAGGGCATCCAGCTGTGCTGATGGAGCCCCTTGGAATGAGCCCAGGGTCATCTGCAGAGCACCCTGGGGCAGCAGATCCCCACCAGTGGTTCCTGCACTCCTCAGGGCACCTTCTTGCCATCCCTGCCTCTGGGGCTGGTGTGTCCCAGTGGGAAGAGCTGTAGGAGTGGCAGTGCACCCTCCAAGCAATGTTTGCTGTCCCGGTGAGCCTCCCCCCACATGCCAGGGTTCAGCATCAGGCATTGCCTGAGCTCCTCCTCAAAGTGAGGATGGGGGGAAATACATCAGGCAAGGCATTAAGGGAGTTGGACTTGCTTCCAAAAATCCCTTCTCTCTCCAGAGATGGGAGGAAGGAACAAATAAACAAACAAGAGGACTTTTCCCCAAATCCTCTTCAAAAATTCCCCCTTAGAGAAGATTTAGGGGATGAGCAGTGACCATGAGCAGCCTGGGAGGGTCTCACCCAGCCCAGTGGGATGAACCCCTTGCCTACACATCCCATTGCAGCAACCCAACCTGGACCTAAATCAGTTTACTCCAGTCCTTGTTTGGGTTTTTACACTAGAAAATAAAGCTGATTCAGGGCGTGTGTGAGTGGAGCTCAGCACCAGTGACTCAGGACATGGGTGATGGAGACAAAGCCAGCCTTGGTGGCCAGGGCCCTGCCAGGAGTTTTATGGCTGGTGCTTCATCCAGAGGAGAAATTTTCTGTGCTTTTCTGGGCAGATTGGACACAGCATTCAGGAGGCTAATGAGGCACTGAGGAACCCACTGGGCTTGGCTCCCAGGTTGTTTTTTCCAGCTTATTTTTGCCTTGGATCATAGTTCCCAAAACATCCATCAACTCTCAAGGCCCAGGCAATTCTGCAGGGGGACGATGGCCTTGGCTCACTTTGTTCTCTCATGTAGAGGTGAGTCTGTAGCCAACATTTCTACCTGACTGACCTTCCTGCTGTCCCAACCAGGGCTGCAGTGTTGGGAGTGTCACTGAGGGGGAAATTCACTGTTCTGGGACTGCACACATGCTGTGGGTGATCAACTCCAGCCCTGGTCTTGGTTAGGTGACACAGACACAGCAGATGTCCTTTTAAGACAGAGACAAAAGCCCTTAAAAGCCAAGATTAAAAGGCTCTTCCAGGACTCTCCTGGTGTTAGACCAACGCAGTGAGCTGCAGCATCACCCTCAGCAAAATGAAGCTGTAACTCTTGACCAGTCCCTGCTCCTCAATTCCCAGAGACAAGGGCAGAGCAGAGCCTCACAGACCTTGCTGAGGTTGGAAGTGACTGGATTTGCAGCCACTCAGCCCATTAATTACCAAAATACCAAGCCACAGTCCTTCTCACATCTGGGTAACCCTCACCTCAGGTGAGATCTCACCCTCCAGAGGAAGGGAGAAGCTCCTCTCTCCCAAAAAGAGAAGAAACAAAGAGAGTTTGGGAGATGGGAGCTCGCCCAGGGCTGTGCCTCCAGCTGGAAAGTGAGTCCCACCCCAGCCACATGTGCTGTTTTCCCCCATGGCATCTGTCCTTCTGTCCTTCTGCCCCATCCCACCTTCTTTGCTCTCAGCTGCAGAGCTCCGGGGTGAGGCCAGGGCTGAGAAACCCCAGAGATCAGGGAGGGGAGAGAAGCAGCTTTTGTTCACTGCAAGCACAGGGAATGGGGAAAAGATGAAGCTTTCCTGCCCAAGGAAATGTTTTTATTAATCTTTGGGGGATGTGAGGTTAAATCTCCCACCCTGTGTGCGAAGGAGATGAGCACTCATGCCTCACCCTCTGGGCAGATCTCAGTGCAGGCAATCAGTTGCCATTCAAAACCATCCCTGGGGTTTCCCTTGCACCTGGAGCCCCTTCCCTCATCCCAAACTTTTTTCTCATTTACCCCAGGATGGACAAGAGTGATTGCTCATGAGATAACAGCACGACCCAAGAGACTCAGCCCATGTCTGAAAAGTGATGTAAAATAATCTCCCCTGCACGCTGTGGTTAAACCAAATCACCCTGGGCTCAGACAGAACTGCATTTTATGAAATATTAAACAAGTGAATATAATTTTCTTCCCCTCATTTGGGGCTTTCTTGATCTCTGGCCATACGGATCTGTTTCTCTTCCATTAGTGTAGGGCAGAAGATGGCTAAAATAAGTGCAAAAAGCCTTGGGAAAGGGTTTCCAGGTGAGAAGCCCTGGGAAAGAGAATTATTTCAGTGCCAAAGCTGTCACAGGGTTCATCCCACTCACCCCAGATTCTCACCATGAAGCCCCTGGTGTCGCAGGCATCTTTTATGGCAAATCCTTTCCTTAGGATTTTTCCTCCTGAGAAGCTGAGAGGCCTCAGGAACAAAATGGAAACATTGATTATCTGCTGCTGTGGAATGCAACAGGTGCATCTTTGATTGGCCCATGTTGGTTGTTTCTAATTAATGGCCAATCACAGTCAGCTGGCTCGGACAGAGAGTCCAAGCCACAAGCCTTTGTTATTCATTCTTTGCTATTCTACTCTTAGCTAGCCTTCTGAGGAAATCCTTTCTTCTATTCTTTTAGTATAGTTTTAATATAATATATATAATAAAATAATCAATCAGCCTTCTGAAACACGGAGTCAGATCCTCGTCTCTTGCCTCATCCTGAGACCCCTGTGAACACCATCACACCCCTGCTGTTGCTCAATGGGTCAGCATTACTCCTAGGAGTCATTTTGCCTCCTTTTTCCTGGAGGACAGGCAAGGGCTGCCAGGCTGGAGGCAGGAGCGAACACCCAGAGCAGCAACAGGACCAAACATCACATCTAACATCACCAGCAGGTGACAGATTCTTGGTTGCTGCCTTGTTTTCTCTTTCCCCATCCCCCCCTTTCCAGCGTGGCTCCAGTCCTTTTGCTCTGTGTTCCATTGCAGGTGGGGTTTCTTTAAAAGCAAAATAAAAAAGCACATTTTGCACCACTCCACACATGTAAAAATAGAAAAGGGAGCCTTGAACAGAAGCTGCATTCTGTTTGGAGCAGGTTCCTCCTGCCAGGCGTGACGTGATGCTCCTTTCCAAGCCTTGGCATGTTCTGGGAAGGGTTCATCCTTCCTGCAGGCACTCAGGGGAGCTGGGGCCAGAAACCCAACAGCTCCACTCACAAATTCCTGTGCAAACCTCGTGGGCAGCCAGCCAGGGCATGAATCACAGCCCAGGTTGAGGCTTCCGGGGGGATTGAGGCTATTTTTGTCCCCTTTTGCCTAATCCAAAAGAGGAGGTGTCCTACTGCCTCTGGCTTAGCCTCTTGAGGAGAGATCCCTTTGTCTGTGCCTTCCAAAGCCTTTAGGATTTGAGTTGGTGGGTTTATTATCCCCATAAAGGATAGATTAAACCAGGCATGTTGGAATCCAGCCCATCACAAGGTGACCATGGAGACCAGAGACAGCATAAAATATTTTCTACCTTGGGCTCACAGTGCCTGAAGTGCCCAGGTCCTGAGGGGTGTGACAAACCTGTCTGGGTCTGACTGTGGACACCTGGGGATGCCCCTGGGTGCTCAGTGGGCAAGGCCAGGTGCTTCTGGAGGTGTGATTCACCTGGCAGCTTTTGGACGGCCTCTTCCTGGCATTCAGTGGATCTCCATGACGTGGCAAAGGGAGTTGAGATGATGAAATCCCACCAGGACATCCCTGCCTGTGTCTGGGAGGAACAGATGGAGGTGTGTCTTGGTTTGGAAAGACAGGAATTTGCTAAGGAAGGCAGGAGCCTCCCCTGAAATGGAGAATGTAAACCCTCCCCACCCCTCAGAATTGCTATAAATTTTAATTTAAGGGGCTCTCAGGCAAAAATATGGGAGCAGGAAATAACAGTTCTTTAATAAAAGGAAAAATAAAAGGATAAAATAAACAATGCAGTCCACTAGAACAACACTGACAGAGTCAGAACCCATCCTGACACCCTGTGGGTCAGGGTGTTGGTGCAGTCCCATTGGAATTGTGGCTGCAGCCCTCCTGCAGTGTCAGGGTGGTTCTGCTGGAGCAGGGATCCTGGAGAAAGGTGCAATGCTTGGCTCCTCCCTCTGGGCTCACATCTCCCAATGGGATGCTGTAGTTCTTATCAGCCATGCAGTGACATTCAATAGTCTTTTATCAGCAGGTGTCCCCTCCCCAGGGAGGTGTGAATGTAGTCACTCAGAGAGAGAGATAAGGCAAACTGCCCACTTGACAAAGGTAATCTGCCATACAGATGGTAATGGAAAACATCTTGCCTTGCAATCTTCAACAAGGTGACAAGGAGGGGACGCCCTGGCACCAGCTGGGGAGCTGCTCCCTTCCCCAGGCAGGAGAACTGACTGACCCAGTGACAACACCTCTGCAGAGCCCAGGCAAAGGAGAAAAGGAGGGAAAGGCAACACAGGCAGCAAAACATCTCAGCAGAGCTCTGGACTTTGGAGCATGTGAGCTGTCAGGATATTCCTGAGCACTTGGGTGCATACATATTAAATTAGCTGCAGCAAGGAGGAGAGAGATGTCTATGCTGCTGGCAACCTGGGGCAGGGAGCAGGGATTTGGCCATTCCACACATCCCAGCAGAGCCTTGGAGCAGGCAGGGCAGCACTGAGAGCCCTGGGGGGCTCTGCTGTCACACAGCAGCTCCGTGGCAGAGGCTGGCCCTGAGGTTCTCTCTTGTTGTCGGGGCTGCTGAGACACTTAGCAAACCCCATGTAGCTAATTACACTCTGGTTCAATGCCTCACAGCCTCTGGTACTGTTTCTCATGTTAATTAGCAGTGCCCAGCAGGGAGAGCACATCCCCACCATGTCTGTTCCCCCTTCACCAGGAGTGAGGGATGGGGAGAGCTGGTGGGAGCTCTGCTCCCCATCCCTCAAAGAACAGAGAGGGGGACACGTTCCACCACACAGCCAGGCTTGCTGCAGGCATTTCTGTGTGGCACCAGGAGGAACTGTCAGAAAATGTCCCTTGTTGGACATTTTCAGGACCTTGCACCCAGCAGGAGAACTCATGGCAGTGGATATGGTGTGGCTGAAGGAGGATCAGACATCCCTTCTCCTTAGGGAAAGTCTTCTGGCCTGGTTCCCATTTCACACGACAGCGTTTCCTGTGGGCTGAGAGGCTCACAGGAATTTCAGGGACCTATCTGTGCATTAATTTAGTCCAGACCAATCCTCTCCTGGCAGCACCTGAAGGCCCTTGACAGCACATGAAATCTAAGCAGCACTCATGCAGGCACAGGTGGGGGACTGAGTTTGCTGCAAAACCATTAAACCTTGGCTCAGAGGAGGAGAGTGGAGGCAGACAAGCTCCAGCTGGCACCATCCCAGCTGTGCCTTGGCACTGAGCACACAGCCAGGGGCACAGGGAGGGCTTGCACACAGCTGTGAGCCAGAGGTGCCTGGGCCCAGCTGGGGTGGAGAGCCAGCAGGGTGACAGTGGGTCCCAGCTGCTGCAAGCTCACCTCCAGAGAGGTCTCCTGAAGGAGCAGGAGGAGCTGGATGCACCTCATGGGGCAGCCAACACAGCTCTTGTCGGGCCAGGGGTGGTCAGGACCCAAGGCTCAGAGCCAGGTCACCTCGGGCTGTGCCTTATTTCCAGGGGAGAGGATGGAGGGGAAGTGTGTGACAATGGTGCCTGAGCCCAGAAAGGCCTGGGGAGGCAGAGGGGACCTGCAGAGTGCCACACAGTGCAGCAGTGTTGGGGTGAAAGCAGCAGAGCAGGGAGCACTGGCCTGGATCTTCCTCTCCTCATCAACACAAGAGCATCCCCAGGGTGTGAGCAGGGCTTCTCCAGAAACCTGTGTGTGTCCCTGTTGTCATCAGATTGCAGGAGTTCTTATTGTCATTACATTGCAAAGGTTCCATAGTGCCAGAGTTTCACACCTCCTTGATGTTTCTTGTAGGCAGCTCCTCCAGGCACTGACTCTTCCTCATCCTCACAGCAGCCAACTGACTCCAGATCCCACCAATCCACTCTTTTATAACACTCTTCTGATTGGCTGCAGGTGTGGCCTGTTAGCATCAGGCCTGCTCCTAATCTTTAGCAATTGGTTCAGCTGCAGTTCTTTAGGGGATAAGATTACATTCTATACCACCTTCATTTACCCATACTGTATCCCCCTACATGTTCCCTCAGTCAGCAAAGGCCAGGCAGGGTCTTTCCCTCTTGGGATCTCTGCTGGTCACAGTGACCCCGAGATGTGTCAGAAAGTCTCTTTTCCCAGCCCAGCAGTCAAAGAAGGAGTCAGAGCTCTTCAGTTCTCAGTCTCAAGGTTGTTTATTGTTTCTTATCTATAAAATTCTTTCTCCTGGCCTGATGAGATCCACTCAGCAGGACAGACAGAGGCACTCTGCCTGTCCTCAGGGCAGTGTTATCTTTTTATACTAAAAACTACATGTACAATATTTACAATCACTTTCCAATACCTATCACCTATGTTAGACAGTGAGCTTCTACTCTAAACCAATCCAAAAGTGCCAACATCACAGCAGAAGATGGAGGCCAAGAAGAAGAAGGAGAAAGGCTGGACACACCCAGATTCCTCCATCTTGCCCCCTGAACCCTCATTCTAAAAACCTCAAAAATCTATTTTTCACCCTGTGATAAATTCACTATCATTCTACTTAAACTGTCATGGCTTGCAGATCTTCATCTAAGGTTGGTAACTTGCTCCATGGATCATAATCAAACCCACAGGGGCATCTTGGGCTCTGTGCCAGGGTCTCTGAGCCCCCTGGCAGGGGTCTTGGCAATCCAGGACAGCCAGAGGGATGTTCTGAATTCTGACATTTCCCTCCAGATCACTCCTCCCATGGGGGTCTGCAGTGACCTGCCTGTTTTATCCCTGCTCATACCCAGCTCTTGCATGGTGAAAAACCCCCAAACTGCAGCCTGGAGCTGGCTGACCCCCACAGACACCCCCAGGCTCCCAGAACAGGGGGAGCTGCTGGGACACCCCTTTTTTGTTGGCCAAGGTGCCAGGTCCTTCCCTGGCTCCCTCTCTGTGTGGCTCAGAAAGCTGCCTCTGCTCACCCCACCCCACCAATTCTTTTCCTTTTCTCCTTGGATTAAACAAACCCCGCGGTGTTTCCAGCATGACTAATTCCATAATGACAGCAATATCCCCTGCCTCCCGTGCAGCCCAGGAAGGTGCCAAGCACCATTAACGTGCTGGTACACATTGCTGTTGCATAATCAGCTGGATCTTCCTGGGGGAAAATGAGCTGAATTAGACACTCTCCTTTGCTGGAATAGCAGGGACCAATGGGGATTTCCACGAGAGAGATGGTTATAAAAGGAAAATCCATATGATGCTGCCTTGAGAAACTGCTGTTGTCTACCAAATGCCAAAAGGGAGCCTGTATCTCTCCCTGACACACATTCATGTGACTGTGAAAGCAAAGGGGCTCTTTTCTTCACTCCTCCCATGCTCCATGGGCTGCTGCTCTCACCCTCTGTGTGCTTCTGTTCATTTCTTCACTCGGGGGCTGAACCTATGGCAAAGGCTGCAGCAGGGTTTCTTCAACGCTGCTTGGGCTGAGCTGGGCTGGCTTGTGCCCCATGGAGGTGTTCACCTCAGCCTGGGATGTGTTCCTCAGCTGGACGTGTTCCTCAGCCTGGGATGCCCAAGGAAAGGCTGGGACCATGCCTGGAGAGGCTGAGCACAAGGCACAGACTCCAGGTGAGGTCTCAGCACAGTGCCCTGCCCCTCAGACACCCCAGCTCTGCCAGGAGGGGTGCTGATGTGACCTGGTGTGTGGCATTTGGCTGTCACACACCAGAGGAAAGGACTGGCACGGTCTCTATCCCATTACCCCAGATCGATTTTGGACAAGCAACAAGGTAAAGAACAGAATTAATTATTCTGCTTTGCCGAGGAAGACGCTGCCCATGAAGTCTCATTACTGATGCATTGCCGTGGAAATGCGTGGCAGGAGGGAGGAAATCTCACCTGCAGTACTTCCAAAGTAATTCCCTCCTTTGTGCCCGAAATTAAAAGCCAATGACTGGAAATGCAGCCGAGAAAGGCTTTAACTGCAGCCGTTAAGTGTTGAAAACTGACACACCTGATGATGGATAGTGAAACATCTCTTTAATTTCATTGCTCTTGCCAGCAGTAACAGCCTTTGCTGGCTCTGATCTCTGGGCTGGCTCTGCTGAATCGGGGGCAGGCAATTCCCCATCCCCTCCTCCAGAGATCCAAGCCCCTGGGTCCAACATTCCCCTTTATCCTCGCAGTCCCTCTTTGCTCATCCTCTGGATTTCCCTGACTTGGAAGCACTAACCCCTACCCAGGATGCGGGAATGTTCCAGACGACTCTGTTTATTATTAATAACTTTCTATACGTGTGTGAAAGTCCCTGCAGCTCCCTGGAAATGAACCTCCAGAGGCAGATTTTGTACTGCTTCCCTTGGCTGCCTTCCCCCCTCTCTGCGGAGCTCAGCACAAACGGGTTTCCAGCAGCACACAGGGGCTGAGGAGCAAAGAGGAATCAAATCAGCTTTGTTTGCTTGTGACCAAAGGTGTTTTCTAAGTGATGGCTGAGCTGTGAATTGGAAGTGTTACCTGCATTGTTTCCTGCCCACCACAGCCATTGTTCATAGCCTGCAGCTGGCTCACCTCAGTTTTGTTTGGGAGGTGAATGTTGGCTAGGACATCATCCAAGCCAACCCAACACTCACGTCTAATAAGATCATTCTGTGGTTGTCAAATGCTTGCTGGAGAACCCTGCAATATTCTGTAAGTATGATTCATAGAATCATGGAATGGTTTGGGTTGGAAGGGACCTTAAAGCTCATTCAGTTCCACCCCTGCCATGGGCAGGGACACCTTCCACTTTGCCAGGCTGCTCCAAGCCCTGTCCAGCCTTGGACCCTTCCAACAACATCCCTCAGCAATGTGTTCCAGTGCCTCACCACCCCCAGAGGGAACAATTTCCTTCTCACATCCAATTTAAATCTACCTCCTTTCAGCTTAAAGCCATTAATGAATCTCCCCATCTTACAGAGAGGAGACAGAGAAAGGCAGAACGAGTGGCCCAAGCTCAGAGCTGGGCTGAGAGCTGCAACCACAGCCCAGCACGGTGCCTTTCCTGGTGATTCCTGTCAAAAACAGGGCAACAAGAAGGTTTTTAGCAAAACCTTTTGTTTTCCTGGGGAAACAGCAGCCTTCCCAGGTTACCACCAAGGCTTTTATTTTTGATTACTCTTCAGCTCAGCCAGGCTGGATGAATTGCCCTCCAGTATAAGCACCAGTGCTGCCTGTGCTGTCAGGCACCTTTGATCTACAGCACAGCAGTTACCCAGGAGGAACCCAGTGAGGAGCTCCTGGTTCCCTCTCCCATAAACCACTTTTCCCCAGGTTTTGGCCTACACACATCCAGAGGGCTGTCACCTTGTGTTCCTGACATCCACTTCCACAGCTCCTGAGCTGGACTTGCTTTGTGGATGTAAAATCCCAGCTGGGTTTGGGTAGGCACATTTATACCCCTGTCACTACAGGACACAAAACAACACGAACACACACACTGCTCTCTCAAGGTGAAAAAGGGAAGTAAACACACACGCTGCTCTCTCAAGGTGAAAAAGGGAAGTTTGGTTTTTGACTCCAACATTTATAGTTTTCCAAAAGTGACGGTGGATTGGAGGGTGAAAGTGCCACCTCTCCAATGACATTGGACAAACTAAGAGTCTATCAAATTTCTCTTCTTCCATAAAACAATGCAAAACAATGAGTTATTTACAGAAAGTGTGTGAGAAAGTTCATTACAAGAATGGAAACATCAGAAGGCTTAGAAAATCTTAAAAAATCGGGGCGACCATCCCCTACCTGTTGAAGGGGAGGATGGTTAGCGGGGTGGCTGCCTGGACAATGTCAGGGGGTTCTCACTCAGACAAACCCCTTCCCTCTCACAAATGGCCCATCACAGGAAATTGGATTGACCTCTACTTTATTTATTTTCACCATCTCTTGCTCTGCTTTGTCAGAGACTGATGACTGCTCCCAGTGTTTGCCATCCACCCAGACCTCAAGGAATGCTATAAGGCTCTTTGGAGAGATGCAATCACAGAGCTGTGGGCAGTTGGGCCAGATTAATTCCTGATTACAGTGTAGAATATATGGCCAGTGATTTCTCAAATCCCACAATCAGCTGTTTTAGGCAGCCATAAAATATAATACTGCTCATATAATGACTAAAATCCATCTACAACACCAGGAGGGTTTTGTCCCTTCTCCTGGGGTTGGCTCTCCATTCCTCTGACCTTCTTCACACTCCTTGGGGTGGAAATCCCCCTCCTTCTACCCAGGATGAAAACTTCCAAGCTCTCCATAAACATGATGGAAACACTCTCTTGATTTTGAAAGCTGGGGTAAATCCGTGGTTTTCTGGCACATTTTTCCACTGTTTCTTGCTGACTTTGTCACACTTTGTGGGCTTGCTTAGATGAGCAATTAATTGGTCGAGGCAGGATTGCCTGGGAAAAGTCAAGTGAGAAATGCCTTTCATAGAACATCAAGCTGGATTGAGTGTTCAAAATCACAGGAGAAATGCTGTCACAGGACATATCTGCATGGTAAGCCAAAGGAAAAAAAACGGTGATGAAGAAGAATACTGAAGTGAGCTGGTTTATACTGGCCAGCTCTGGTGGTGGGAGATCCTCACAGGAGCTGAAATATCAGTGCTACGGCCGCCTCTGCAACCTGCTCTGTGCTGCAGAACCCCTCAAAGTCCTGAAGGGGTTAAAGCCCTAAAATCTCCCTTGCTGACCTGTCCTAGGGGCTGCCTCTGGCAGGCAAACCTGTTTCCCAAAGGATTAGAGTCCCAAAGGATCACCCCAAAGGATACATCTTCCCCATATCTATCCCAACCCAGCAGCTCCCCCAAGCAGGAGCTGTTACTGCTCTCACCAGCCCATGGTTCTCTCCCAGGAGGTCTCCCCCTGTGGGAACCCAGAACATCCCTCTGGCTGTCCTGAGCAGCCCAGACCCCTGCCAGGGGGCTCAGAGACCCTGGCACAGAGCCCAAACTACCTGTGGTTTTGATTATGGCCTGTGGAGCAAATTACCAACCTTAGATGAAGAGCTGCAAGCCATGACAGTTTAGGTAGAATAATAGTGAAGTTACCACAGGGTGAAAAAGTTGATTTTAAGGTTTTTAGAATGGGGGTCAGGGGGCAAGATGGAGGGATCTGGGCATGTCCAGCCTTTCTCCTTCTTCTTCTTGGCCTCCATCTTCTGCTGTGATGTTGGCACTTTTAGATTGGTTTAGAGTAGAAGCTCACTGTCTAACATAGGTGATAGGTATTGGAAAGTAATTGTAAACTTTGTACATGTAGTTTTTAGTATAAAGACATAACACTGCCCTGGGGGCAGGCAGAGTGCCTTGGACTGTCTTGCTGAATGGACCTCAGCTGGTCAGGAGAAAGAATTTTATAGATAAGGAACAATAAACAACCTTGAGACTGAGAACTGAAGAGCTCAGACTCCTTCTTCAAGTGCCAGGCTGGGAAAAGAGACTTTCCAACACATCTCGGGGTCACTGTGAGCAGCAGAGATCCTGAGACATCCCCCAAACTGCAGCCACTCAAAGCCCCTCTCAGCATGCTGGCACTGCTCTGTGTCCCCAGAGCAGCTGTGGTGGCACCCTGCCCACCCACAGGCATGGTGCCCATGTCCCCAGCCCAGCTGCCAGCCTGCTCACGGGGCAGGGGTCCCTCTGTGTCCCCTCCAGCAGGTCTGCATTCCATACCAGGGGCAAGAGAGGCTTTCTGAGGCCTCTGCTTCCCTCTCTGCCCCTCTGTCAGCACACAGGATGCTCACACAAAGGAGGGAGCAAATGTGTGGTTTGGAGGGAGCTTTTGGACACCTCCCTCACCCGACACCTCTCCTACCTCTCCTATCCTTTTATTCCTCTGCGTGCTGGAGAGCAAAACCTCTCTGCAAGCCTGGCTTATTTTTAGAAGGCTGCACAGCCAGAGACACCCTCTCAGTAGCCAAAGTAAGAGGACACCAAATGGTCCTGACCTTTCTCTCCAAGGCCCCATGTGGGGCCCGTGCGTTGAGCGCAGCGCAGGTGGAAGCAGGGGAGGAAGGAAGGAAGGAATTTGTGTTTGCTTGGCCGCCTGCCCCCGCCTGGGGCTTGGGTTTATATAAAGAGGATGAGGACACCGTGCAGGGATGAAGGTTTGCTGGCCATCACAGGGCTCAGAAGCTCTGCTGACAAGGTCATGGGCTTGAAAACGCTTTCAAAAGCCTCCCCAGCAGATCTCTTGGGAATGCTTCTGCTCGTGTCTTGCAGGTGCCAACCTGAGCATGCACAGGGACTCTACCTAGAGCCTGGGATTTTTTCCCTGTGTTCTTATGACACCCCAGTGCTGCCGCAGGAGCTGGATGCAATTCCTCATGCATCTGAGCCACTATTTGGAAAAAAAAAAACAAAAAAAAAACCAAAATAGCAAGGGGTTGATCCCTGCTTGCAGATGGGAGGCAGAGAAAAGGAGTTCCAGATTTGCTCTGCCTTGTGTAGACCCTCAGATGTCTCTCCCTTTATTTAAATCCAATCTCATCAGGCTTGGTGCTGTGACCATTTCCCTGGGGAACCTGTTCAGTGCTCCACCATCCTCTGGGGGAGGAATCTTTTCCTGATATCCAAACTAAAGCTCATTCCATCCAGCTTCAGGCCCTGTCACTGGTCAGAGAAGAGATCAGTGCCTGCCCCACTGAACCTGTTCAGTGCCCCACCACCCTCTGGGGGAAGAATCTTTTCCTAATATCCCACCTAAAGTTCGCTCCATCCATCTTCAGGCCATTCCCTCAGGTCCTGCCACTGGTCAGAGATCAGTGCCTGCCCCTCCTCTTCCAGACCTTGATGAGATCAGACCTGGTTCTCTGCTTTTGCAGTGGATTTTGGAAATGAACCACCTGCCATCCTCTGTCCCTTGGGCTCACAGCTGTGCAGTGGCACTGCCTCAGTTTAAATGATGCACGTGGAGCAGGGTCCTGCAGTGCTGGATTCTACACAAACACTGAGAAAAGGGAAATTCTGCCTCCAACCAACTTGCAAGATGATTTTAAGACAGGAGTGAGCCCACCAGTGCAGGTGAGCAGGGTAATGAGATGCCTGCTGTGCCTTTTTCCCTGCCTTTGTCACCTCTGCACCCAGCAAAGCCCAGCAGCGCACGCACGGACCACGGGCACAGCAAAGGGCTCAGATGTGTTCTCAGCTTGGATAATTGATAAAAACAGCCCTCAGCCCTGGCTTGGATGTGACAGCCACAGCAAGGAGGCCTTTAACGTGCCTGGAACTCTGCAGACAATGGGGAGGCTGGATTCCTGGGAGGGCAGCACGAGAAGAGGAGGAGTTGCTGCTTCATGAACCATCAGCTCTCCAGAGCATAAGGAAGCCTTTGTTTGCTTCTCCTTCAGCCTCCTGCTACCCAGAGTGGGAGAGACAGCAGAAACCTGGGACTTTCAAACATTTTCTGAGTCAGATGCAGTGGGAGAAGGATAGGAAAGCATTCCCACACCCAGCCAGGCTGAACAGGCAGTGCCTGGCTTGGCCCAGAGCAGACACCTGAGAAACACCAGCACCTGTGCAAACCCTAAGGGTTATGGGGGTCTGCTTGGTTATCTCCCCCAAAATCCACCAGGCAGCTCCTTGCCTGGCGGCAGCATCACCCACAGCCTCCTGTTCATGGGGTATCATGATGGGAGCTGGAAATTTTCCTCCAGGGATGTGCAAAATGCTTGGATTCCACTCACCCAGCCACAGCCTACCCCATCCTCAGGGTGTCTCCTCATCGTGCTGTTCCTTCCCCAGATGGAAAAGTTCTCCAGCCCCAGGATCTGCTCTGAGAGAGAGAGACTCCCAAATAAGTTTACCCAGAGGTTTGTCAACTTGGGGATTTTTTTTTTCCGCCCCAGATTATTTCAGGGAGGAGTTTTAAATTCCAGCATCTGCCCTTCCCTCCTTTTCCTCCTGTGCAAATGTTGTATGGGACTGGAATTACCTGAAGGTTGGGTTTCCATCCAAATGCTGGGAGGAAGGAGGCAGAAATGCCATTCAGTATCTCCAATTGATTTTATTTCTCAGGCACAAAGGAGCCACTGGAAGCCAAACAGACTTTGTGTGGGTAAATATGTTCAAAGGGGCTGCTCTCATTTAATGGGTGAAATGATAAGGAGCTTTAGCATGAGGTGATGCTGGCACAGAACTCCAGGACTCCTTTCCCAGGTCAGGAGGAAAAGCTGAGGACAACTGCAGTGACTTTGGCTCACCCAGTGAAATATTGCAATGATTGTTTTTAACTTGCAGTCAGCTTGAAGGCAGCAAAAGCAGCTCCAAACCTGAAGGAAAGATCACATGCCTGAAATCCTGCCTGATTTTTTTTTCCAACTATATCATCTAGTCTAATAAAAGACAATAACTCCTCCTCCCAACCTTGCCTTGCTCAGAGCCTGAAAACACCAGAGCTCCAACAATTCTCCTGTAACAAAGGGAATGAGTCATTCATCAAAGCAAGCGTTTGGAGGAAAAAAAAATTCTGCATATTCATTTATTCTGGTATTTAGCTAAAAAGATTTGGTTTACCTGTAGAAAATTATATTTTAAAAAAATTAAGCTCAAAAAGCCTAATCAATGGCCCTTGAAATTCAAAGTCTGTGTGCAAATGGCTAAAATATATTTTTGTGTGTGAATAATATAATTTTTCAGGCATAGGCAGAATAGTGGGAACAAAGGACTTGCTGAAGGATTGCAGCTAGAGCAAGATCTGGGGAAATCATTTCAACAGACAGATGGATGGAAGGACACCCAAATGTCAGGAAATGGCACCCAAAACCTGACAATATCCAGATTTCCTGAGCACGCTGGGCAATGAGGAAGCTGCTGCCATTTCATACTGCACATATGGATTGTCTGCACACACAAAAAAAAAAAAAAGAAAGCCACGTGGCTTTGAGACATTTTCTGGAGTGACAGAGACGTGGTGACCACAAGGTGGGCACAGTGTCAGCTGCAGAGTTTTAACAGCACTCCAACACCTCTTTTAAAAACGGCCTCTAGTCTGCAAAGGCAAGCAGAATCTCTGGCTTCAGTGACATTTCCCTGGATCCTCATAAAGGTTTGTTGGGGTTTTTTTTGGTATTTTTTGGGTTTGGTTTGGTTTGGTTTGGTTTTTTTTCAGTGGGATCTGTGCTGTTTGTAGCTCCAAGCACTGGGAGGGCCAGCACAGGCTGGAGCTGCAGCAGTGCAGAACATCCCTCCTCCAAGCTGAGGCTGCTGCTGTCTGAACGAGGTGTCTTTGCCCCAGCACCTGAAGAATAGTGAGGTTTTGGAAGCTTCAGTGAATCTTAATTGCACCCATCCAGAAGCAGTGACCTCAGCTGTGCTAACCATAAAACACTGCTCACTGCTTGGGCTTAATGGTGTGTGGCCTGCCAAGGAATCTTTTTTTCTCTCCCTTTCAGAGACAATCTGTGGGAATTTATTGGCTTTTTAAAGCTGTCTGATCTTTCACTGAAGGAAACTAATGGAATATCAATGACACCAGGTGTTTGTCACGAGTATCATTTATGGAGGAAATATGGGCCTGGCTCAGAAGGGCTCTCCTGCACATGGTTAACCAATTCCACACACAGGTCCAGGCAGCAGCTGGGATCAAACCCAGGCTTCTCTGGGGCTGCAGGCTCATCAGCCACTACCAAACACAGAAAAGCAAAGAGCATTCCTAATTCAGTTGACTAATTCAATTTAAAACCCCGATGAGGACAAGGCAGCTTGAATTTTCATGGGAGCTTTAATTTAGGACGACACCTTTGCAGCTGGAAGGAAGAGCCTTTGGTTGATTTTAAGCGCCTTTTGAAAATAACAGGTAAAAAAAAACACTTTTAAAAAGACGAAAACATCCCTTTTCCTATTTTTTATTGGCATCTCCATTTTTTTCAGCTCTGACTTTTCTCTGAGCTACACCCTGTTTGGAGAGGTCTGCTCTTTTTTCATCTATTCTTCTGACAGGTTAAGAGTTATCTAAAAGAAAATGAATGCCTCAGAAGTGTTGTGATAGATGTGAGGCTTCGGTTTTTAACAGGAAAAAAAAATAAAAGAGCTTTTTACAAAGGCTGCATCCTTATGGGGTCACCTAACCCTTGGGGAGCCTCCTGTGCTGGGGTTTCACCCCACAGGGCAGCATCAAGTCCCCAAAACTGAGATTTGCAAACATCCCAAGCTTAAACTCTGGTTTTTTGGAACACAAATCTTCTTTCAGGTTTTCTCCCTAGCCTTAAATCCAGCTTGGGTTCTCAAGAGCCTGCTAAGGACTGTGCTCAGTGCTGAGTCTTTTTCTGCAACATGGTGGAAAAACTGCTCTTAATGCATGAAATGTGCCAGAAAGCAACAAGCAACATGTCTCATTCCTCAATTTTTTTGGAAAGGGGTTTGAGTAACAGAGGGGATGGTGGCAAAGGGGAAAAAAGGCCACTTTTGTGCTCAAAGACTGGAGAAATATTTAAGTACACGTGTTAAATTAGTGCAAAACACGGTGATTTGCTGCAGGGTTTGAATTTCAGCTGCTGCAAGCCTCTCTCAGGGGAGAAGTGAAAGGGAAAGCGAAGGTCCCAGGTCTGAGAACAGGGAATAAATGAAACCCAGGATCCTTTAACCCCAGGAGGGTGTCAGAAGAAGCCTCCCTAGGACGGTGGAGGGAATTTCCTGCAGAGCTTTGGCAGCAGTGGGCTTGATCCTAAGGCAGGGAATGGGAGCAGCAGGGATTGTTTTTGCCTCTGAGTGCAGAAGCTTCTGCTGCTGATATTCTCTTAGACCTCGCTTAAACCATGGTGCTATGTGGTACTCTGTTATTGTACAGTTTGTTCTTCTGTAATACTCCATGTTACAAGTTTGTAATGGCTCGTTCCATGTACCCCATTTGGCTTCCCTGACAGTTCACTCCTGAGTTGTGTGCACCAAGATTTTCCCTGCCAAGTGCATGTCAATCCCCCTGTCAGTCTCCTTGTACCTCCCTTGTTACCTTGTCTTACCCTTGTCTGTCAAAGGTAGCACACCCTTTTTACTCTGGAATGCTCCCTGTCCTTCCTCCCTTCCTCGAAGCAAGATTGGATTGTAAGATTTGCTCCTTCCCCTTGTTGGCATCTATTGGATAGCACTTACCCTGCACCCCTATCCTCATGCTTTCCTATAGGTGAAGAGTTGTGTCCTCCCCTTATTCCCTCCCTTCCTTAAAATTCAAACAAGTGATCACTCCCTATTCCTTTGCCTTGGTTCTCCATCCTGAGCTGGTGCTGTGCCACCCACACCACAGCCAACAGCTGTGAGGAGCCACAGCCCCTTGTAGGCACCATGTTCCAGATTGCAAGGCAAGATGTATTCTGTTACCATCTCTATGGCAGTTGGCTTTTATCAAGTGGGCAGTTTTCCTTATCTCTCACTCTGAGTGACCACAATCACTCCTCCCTTGGGAGGGGACACCTGCTGATAACAGCTATTGAATGTCCCTGCATGGCTGATAAGAACTACAGCATCCCATTGGGAGATGTGAGCCCAGAGGGAGGAGCCAAGCATTCCCACCTGGATATAATCTGGAGATTCTGGAACACCAGCACGGCTTCTCCACTGGATTTCCCAGAGGAACAGCAGCACTGACCCACAGGGTGTCAGGTTGGGTTCTGACTCTGTCAGTGTTGTTCTAGTGGACTGCATTGTTTATTTTATCCTTTTATTTTCTTCCCTATTAAAGAACTGTTATTTCCTGCTCCCATATTTTTTGCCTGAAAGCCTCTTAATTTAAAATTTATAGCAATTCTGAGGGATGGGGAGGGTTTACATTTTCCATTTCAGGGGAGGCTCCTGCCTTCCTTAGCAGACTCCTGTCTTTCCAGACTGAGACACGCCACCACCCAAGAGAGTCCCCACACCGATCTGGGGATGGTCCTCTAAAGACTGAGGTGGTCTCGGGGAGTGAAGGGCCAGAGAACATCTCCCTGTGACTGCAGAAACGCAGTGTCAGTGCTCTGTCCCACAAACCCAACCCCTGGGCTCAGGTCTGTTCACCATCCCGCTGGGAACTGCTCCCGCCTTCAGGGGAGATGGGTCAGGGATGGCTCAATGCCCCAGAGCCCTTTGGTGCCTCTGTTCCACCAAAGCTTCCCAGAAATGAGCTGGAAATTAGGGTGGAAAGAGGGTTCAAAATGTATTTTTTTTTTTAAATGCCATGATCACATTCCATGGGTTTTGTGATGTTTGTAGAGTGATCCCTAAATCTGAGCCCAGCAGTGCTGTGGGTTCACATCTGAGCTGGGTCTGTGTGCAGAACGTGCTGCAGCTCCTGGGACACAGAGCAGGACAGAGGGAGGAAGAGAGAGCAAGAGGGAGACATGCTGCAGATCCTTGTACACCAGGACATCATGTGAACATGTTTAGTATTTTTCCAGAGGAAAATATCATCCAAGAGGCATAATTATATCTTAGGTTCCTTTTTTTTTTTTTTTAACAGGGCTTTTAAAGAAGCAGTTGTTTTGTTTCATTCTTCTCCTTTTTCTATTTTTGAATCACAGCGTTTGCAGAAACAGGAGGAGGATGACAGTTAACACAAGAGAGAAGCCACGGGTCCCTGAGAAGGAGAGAGACGCTGCTGTTTCCTTGCCACCCCTGGAAGTGTCCAAGGCCAGGCTGGATGGGGCTCTGAGCAACCTGGTCTACTGGAAGGTGTCCCTGCCCATGGCAGGGGGGTTGGAATGACATGATCTTTAAGGTTCCCTCAAGCCTAAACTGTTCTAGGATTCTGTGACTCAAAAGCAGCTAATTTTAAGCCTTGTTCTGCAAGCTGACTCCCCCATGGTAACTCACAAAGGGATTCTTGCTTAATGCTTGTTCTCAAAGGACAAGACCTTGGGAGGAGAGAACCTCTTTGAGTTCCCACCACCATCCCAACATGTCCAGAGATCAAATTTCCCTGGGAACATATGGAAGAAGCATCTCTGACGAGCTGGATATTTTGTACACCTCTATCCTGACCGATGAGATGCTCACCCACAGGCACCATTGGTGATGCTCACCCTCTTCCCAGTCATCACTTGGAATCATTTTGTGCTGCTCCACTGGCTCAGGGCCCCAGCTGGATGCCAGGGAATCTGGGAACACAGCACATTTTCACACACACAAGTGCCCAAAGGCATTTAAGATAGCAAACTCCTTCTAGGCTGTCACCACAGTAACAGGGGGCTTCCCAAAAATAATCAACAACATGATTCTGAGCCGCTCACTTGTCATCTCGGAATTTGCAGCTACTCAATATTTTGGCTGAAAAATGAAATACCCAGCAGGCATTGGTGAGTGGGTGTTTCAGAGAGGAGTTTTACATGAGGCACCTTGTCCTTGGTCACCTGTGGGACCTGTGGCAGGGGAGGAGAGATCCCTTCCTGGCACCAGGATTCTGTCTGTCCTAGAGCATGAGAACCATAAAAGCTCTTATGGGTCATTAAGTCACTGGGGTGTAAAAACCTTTATTTACTGTTTGAGATCCCAGCTCTAGGCATTGCCTCCTGTGGCACAGACACCTTCCAAGGTGGAATTTCTCACTGTTTACTCTCCAGACATGGAGAGAGTGAGGTTTCCAGTGATACTTTTATTGCTCAGCTAACAGTGTTAACCTCTTCAGTGAGGATGTGCACCCATCTAGCAATTGTCATTTACTGAAATTAGCTTTGCACTTCAGGATCTGTCAAGCTGCAATTGTACTAAATGCTTTACTGGCTGCAAAGTGACAGTCCTGACACAGCTAATGCCATGACCCTTTGGCCTCAAAGCAGTGTGAGCAGACCCCTTGGTCCCTTTCCTCTCATCAGGATTTGCATCTCCTGACATGTATGTCACTATAATTTTTTACTTTTTGTTTCA
>NW_005054367.1:997958-999626 GCF_000277835.1 Geospiza fortis
TACTTCTTTTTCACATGTTGTAAGAATTTCAAGCTGTGCATGGATCATGTTTTCAAAATCTCTTCCATATTTACAAGGATCAGAAGCCCTTTTTTATGTCTACACTTAATTACTTCACCAAGGATCAGAGTTGGGAGTGGGGAACACAGCACTGGGTATTTCAGGTCTCACAATAAAATCAGGTGAAACAAAGTGCAAATAATTTGCAGGGCTGCAGCAAGGACAAGAGACAAATGTCTTATGCTGTTCTGTTGAGGAGAAAGAGCCCAGTGAGGGCAGGGGTTTGGGGCCCAGTCCTAGCTGGACTGAGGGCTGAAAAAGCAAAATAGCAGCTAGTCCCAGAAAATATTTAGTAGAATCAGATCTCCTGGTCCTGCCTGTACAGGCACCTTATGCTGTCACACAGGATGGTGTTCAGTGTTTGGAGAAGCCACTAGGAAAAAACTCCATTGATCTTAGCTCAGAAGGTGTTTAGTCCTGTTCCTAAATCCATGGCACTGTAAATTGCTGGAGGATCCCAGCCCAGATGCCCAGCAAAGAGATTCTGTTCCCTTGAGCAACGGCAGCCGTTCTCCAAGTGGCACCTCTGGGATGTGACACCACTGAAGCTCACCTGGCTGATGAACATTTGTGATTAATTAAACCCCCACTGCCCTCCTGTTTCCCCTACAGATGTCCCATTAGGATCCAAGCAACAGCTACAGTCAAGAACGCAAAGACAATTACACACTGGAATTTAAAGAAACCATTAATTACCAAGAGGCGCTGGCAGATGATGGCTCCAACAATGCTTATTACAAGAACCTTCATCAAGTTATCTGCTCTTTCATGTGAGCAGAGGTAACGATCCCCACTGAGATGGGAAAAATAATTAAAAACCATACAACAAGATGTTTTATTAATGACATGCACATCCCCATAGCTCTAAGAAAATTGGGCAATCTGTTCCTACACCACAGCTCTCCATCTAGGGTTTGAATTCACCATCACTTTAATAATGGCTTGCTAAAGTGCTATCTAGTTCCCTTGGGTTGGCTTAGAGGAGGAGAGGACAAAGGGAGGATTTATTTATGAGTGGCACCCATTGAAGAGCAGATCTGTGGTACAGAGTGGAATAGAAAAAAAAGCCTTGCAAAGAGGGTCCCTGCTTAAATCATTGGTTTTTAAAGAAGGGGTTCAGCAATGCAATAACAAAACTCAAAGTGCTTGAAAAAACTATCTTTAGGAAAAATACTTCCTCAAACAAAAAAAAACCCACCTTGGTTTCCCTCTACAGGTCTAGATCTGATCTCAGCTGATTTGGTGTCAAATGTTTGAATCCCATCAGGGGATTCACAAGGTTTGGTGAACCTGAGTTCAGCAGAGCACAGCCCTGGGACACGAAACTCCTTTCCATTGCCCTTCATGGAAAGCATGAGGCTGCCATGCATGAAAACTGAAGCTGTGTCTTGGTGTCTGAGCAAACCCCCAACAGGACAAGCTTTTCCAGCCTGCTGTGCCAGCTCAGCCCTGCTGCCTGAGGACTGCAGCAGGAGCATCCATCCGCTCCTCCCGCCCTCGGGCTGGCACCAAGGACATGACTCACCACGGGCAGAGCACCTTCCCTCTTCCCACTGAGCTCTCATTTACTTAATCACCACAGATTAAAGCCTGTCTAATTAAGGACAG
>NW_005054367.1:999636-1024866 GCF_000277835.1 Geospiza fortis
TTCACACACTACCCAGTGTCCCTCACCCAGTTTCAGGCTTTCAAACGGAAATGTTTTGTTCCTTTCCCAATGGAAGTTCAAAGTGTAGGTTTCACCTAAAAGAAGAGTATATAAAAAATACTTTGGATGCTGAAAGTATTTCAGAGGAAACTTTTTTTACATGCATGGGCTGGGTTGCAGCAGGGATGCAGAAGCTTAGAGTGGGATGGAAAAATAATAAAATATTGTTATGAGGGCTACAGAAGGAAGCTCACTGGCCACAGGCTTGCTGCCCAGCATGACCACAGCTCTGCATAGAGACAAGACAGGGCCAGGACCTTCTCTGCAAGGGTTGCTTTGCTCTGCTAACCTGATCTTCAGTGCAGGCAGAGCCTCAAGGGTTGTGGCACTGAAATCAGTCCTGCCTCATCCACATATTGCTGGGTAGCTGTGAGTCACCCAGCTTCCCTCAGATGCACACTGCACAGCTAGGGAGGCATGGATACTCCTTTGTACTCCCTGGACATCATTTGGTTGATGGAATTGTCATGTCTCTGTGGTGGCATCCATTGGCTACGAGGTGTGGGCACATTTCTGACATTGGAATAAATAATAATGGGAGTATTTGGCTTTTCTAAGATACTCAGCATAAGTAGATCTTGCAGTGCCTTCTAGAAGGTGTACAATTTCATTATTCTTGGTTGGTAAATAGGACCTTAGCCCAGGCAGGTGTTTCCAGAGACTGCCACAGAGCCTTTCATTCATGTTATTCATGTTGTCTTTGAAATTCAGTCAGCAACTGAGTTGCCTCACAGGATCACCCACTGGTGGTTCCTGACTCTCATTCATCAGGGCGCACTCACAGACGTCTCCCTGACCTCCACCAGAGCCATGTGCCTGCTTAGGTTACAAACAGCCTTCAGAAGGCATCTGCTGGGCTGGGTCACTGCAGAAGCTCAAGTTTCACTCCCCAAAATGACGAAACACTGAACACTTTTTTAGCAGGATGGAGCCATGAAGTTACTCAACTCCGCCGAGGTTTCACTGTGAGAAAAGACCAAACAGTGGAGGACTAGGGCTTTTCTTTGATATTTAAATAATTCCAGCAGAAGAATCACTTGCCTAAGGCTGAGATGAACCAGGGCATGCCCAGGGGTGTGCAGCACAGTGAGCACCACAGCTGCCCACCCAACACTGTCTGTGTGTGGCCAGCACCACATTGAAGACCTGCAAAGGGTCTCCCGTTGTAAAAGGCCACAACATGAGGTGCCAAGGGCTTCCCACGGGTCTGGCAGCTCCCTCCCAGCACAGGTGGTGTTTGTAGGAGGCAGAACAACCAGCAGTGTCATCTTTGTGGTTGGAGAAGGGATGGCTGCAAGGTGAGGCTGGGAAAGAAGGTGCAGTGAGCACCGTCTGTGCTGCCAACGCCGCCACGCCGAGGGAGGGAGGAACGCTCTGCCAGGCAGGGAGAACACCAGCCCAAGGCCAAAGGAAGGGATATGTGCCCAGGAAAAGCAGGAACTCTCTCCCCCAGCCGGCCCTGCAGGCTCACAGGCCCCAAGAGCTGGTGAGGTGGACAATGCAGACACCTGGTGCCAGCAGCGCCCCAAGCTGTGCATGCACAGAGGCCACTGTGGGCACAGTGGGGGCATTTGGGCTCACCACGGGTGCAGTGGGGACATTCAGACCTCTCCAAAGCCCATCACCCCACCCTTGCCATGGAGAGGCCCTGGATCTGTGGGTGGGTGCCTCACTGGGATGTCAGGAGCTGCCAGGAGCAGAGACAGGAGCAGCAGGGAGCACACGTCTGCATGTGACCTGAGTGACACGAGGCTGCAGGCACAAATTACACACTTTGCAAGTGACATTTGCTGTCATGGGGGGAGGTTAGAATGAGGCTGCTTAAAATTCAGCTAAACTCTGCCCAGAAGCAGGG
This sequence comes from Geospiza fortis, assembly GCF_000277835.1. Classification (NCBI taxonomy): domain Eukaryota; kingdom Metazoa; phylum Chordata; class Aves; order Passeriformes; family Thraupidae; genus Geospiza; species Geospiza fortis. The sequence continues at coordinate 1,001,552 of NW_005054367.1, forward strand.
CAGTACGTGGTCTTTTCTTTTCCAGCCTCCAGGGTGACACTGTGATGTTTCCAGCAAGGAAGTCCCTCTCCTGCTCACAGATTGGGTTTTGCCCCAGGGGTGGGATTCACGTTGCATGGGAATGTCTGGCTGCTTTGCAAGCTGCAGGCCAGAATCCCTGTCAGTAAGTACCACAGGAATTGATTTACACCACCAGAGGTCTGAGTTAGACCAGGTAGACCCCCCCACAGCTGAGGAGATGCTCGGTAGCATCCTACAGCTCCACTGTGCAGATGGAGAAACTGAGGCACAGCAGCTCTATGTTCCATCAGGAGAACTTACAGTAGGATAAAGACCTTTGCAGATCAATCCTCTTCTTTTTCTTCCACTAGAAATGATGAAAAAGAACTGAAGGTTGTTTCTGAATTCACAGCTCTAATCCATTTTCCAGATAACTTGAGATGTGAAAGTAAAATGAATTATTGCTCCCCTCCTCTCCATGTTCTCAGCAAATCCTAACAGCATTCCTGTGACTATATCCATTGAATATTCTCCCTCCATTTTTCTTTGGACACACACACACCTTCATATACTCTCCCATCCACGAGTTGCTTGCACGAAGCTTTGCTCTGATTTGTCATAGATGGTGGTACCATGATGATGCCATTATCTCATAACACAGAATTACTTAATAATTTGCTCCATTTGTCCTCATTGACAGAAACAATGTGCTCAACAATATCTTATCTCAGTTCTCAAGGATTTTAAGCACTCTGTCAAAGCCTTGAGCAGCTCCAGCTCTTCATTTTATCAATGGGAAGATCAGAATATGTGACTCACTGCAGTGCTGAAGGATCCTTCAATCTGCACAAGAGAAGCAGGACATAAACTGAGCTGGGCAAATTCAGATGAGACAATTACCAGTCACAGAGAATATCTGTCAAAGGAATTGGTGGACTGTCTATGTCCTGAAGGTGCAATTCTTCTGATTAATGCCTGTATCCACAGGGAAAAGCCAACAGTAACTCTGTCTTGATGTGCACATTTAGACCCTGGAGAGTTCTAGTCAATGTGCTCAGGAGAGCCAAGGGGGTGTTCTGATCTCTCTAGAGGTCACTTCTCACTGGGCAGATGAATTCTGCCCTTGGAGTGCACATTTCCTACCACCTATGGTAAAGGAGCTGGGATTTGCCACGTTAGATATAACTGTATTATAAATGTCTAGTTAGGAGGGATGAACTCCAATTTTGGTGCTCATCTCCATTTCCAAACTGCCCAGTGCTCTTTGGATGTGGTGGGTATCTGCACACATCCCTGCTGGCTGACATGATAAAGGACCCATGGAGACCTTCATCTCTCTGGAATTTGGTGTCATCCAGACTTGGCCCTTCTTTAAGTCATTTGTCATGTCTGCCACTGCAGATGCCAGAGCAATCCATGGTATGTGCAGGCTGGGACAGGCTGGAGCATCTCACAAATTAAAAAATGCCAGTGCTCAGAGAGCTGAGTCCCTCCTAACACAGCCAACAGTGCTGGTCTTCTGGCCAAAGGAATCACTCCCTGGGGTGTGTGGACAGATGGACAGACCCCCATTGCTCACTGGACACCATCCTGCAGACACTGTAATTCAGCTGTGCCTCCATCTCTGAGCTCTACCCTTCACACCATGCAGGGAGCTCAGCCCTGCTGACAGCACATCGCTATCTCACACCCCTGGAGGGCCTTGGGGCTATCTTGCCCAGCTTTCAGCAGCTGCTCCAAGAGGGAGGGAGCTTGTAGGCCTGCATCATTTCCTGCCAGATGTGTGTGGATGCCTCAGATTCTCACAGCATCCCAAAAAACCCCCATACACCTCCATTTAGACAAGTGAACAGTGCCCTGTGTGTTTTCCAGGAACACACACATTACTCAAGAATACATTGCACAAATACGGGGGTGAGGTTTTGTGGTGTGTGTACACAAATGCTCAGACTCAAAGACCTTGATTCTGGCCATAAAATTTCCAAATGATCCTTACCTATCGTCCAGGATGTTTGCTTTGCTCAGTTCATTAGTGCAGGCAAGACACTTTTCCTGTGTTTTATCACAGGATCTCAAAGGGTAAACTATTTATATGAATACCAATGTTTATTCTATCATCAGGAACATTCAGTAAAGCTAAAACACAGTCAAACAAGATGCACTAGGACAGAAAACCACAAGCTACGTTTCATGCATGGCCATAAACAAGCTCAGCTTATCAGAAAAACAGGTCCAAGTGTGTCAGGAGCCAGAGAAAGGTTTTGATTACACAGCATCGAGCCCGTGGCCAATGTGGCTGTTGGCCTCTTTTCAGAGGAGCAAGTTATAATCCATGTTGGCATGTGTGAAATAAGGAATTGGCGGCACTCATTAAGAAAGAAAAGGAACGGAAAAGCGTGAAAAGGAAAGTAGCTTTACCAGTATTTCCAGTGGTGAATCACTGGCATTCAGGCCTGTGGCCTGGTTAGGGCAAGAAGGCTTCTAATTTGGGTGCCCAACTCTGACAAATCCTGCTAGGGAAAAATGCTAACCCTCTTCCCCTGGAAGCAGAGAGGGAGGAGGGTTAGGGCTTTGCTGTTGCTGCAAGGGATTGTTTTTCTCCACTCCCCCCCAGGAAAGCCATCCCCCTTTCAGGCTCCTCACTCCACCCTGGCCAGATCCCAGCATTCTGTTCCCAGCCCCACGGGCTGTGTTCAGCCCTGTCTACAATGATGTTCAACCCCTCCTTTCCCAACAGAGAGGGAAAGTCCTGGTTCCTTGAAAACCAGCATCAATATTCTCAGAGACTGCAGGGAAAAATGCAGAGAGTTTTAATGTTTTCACCATCTTCCTGAGTCTGAGCTCTTACTGGTGCAGACTGGGAGCAAACTCTGGTCCCTCTCACCAGCAGTGCTTTCCCTATAAAAATAGGAGTTTCCAACAGAACAAGTTTTCCCTAATTGTTCCTGGCAGGCATTTCACTGTCAGCCTCTCCATGGGCAAACCTGCTACTGGTCCCTCCACTAAAACCACAGCAAACAAGGTCTGGAGAACACAACTCAAGATGACAGGGAGATCCTTAAATAAAAAGGAAGGAAGAACAAAACCTACGGCAGGCACATAATCAAGAGAAACCAAAGGGCTTGTCCAAGCCACCAACAGCTGTGTGACAAATCTGCCTGTCTGACATGCAAGAACAGAGAAAGTGGCTCAGCAAACCATGCAGGGGCTGAAAGTCAGCACCCTGTGATGAGTCACTGGGGCCAGGACTTGAATTTTGGGTGTCTGGGAATGAAGAGGACAGCCCAGTGTGCCTGGAGCGCTGAGTTCTCCAGCTGGTCCAGCACTAGAGGGTAACAGTGAGTCAGGCTGTGGGCCAGCTGCTCGATGGGTTGTGTTGGTGGTGATGGAGGGGTTGGAGGTGGTGATTCCAGGGAGGGCAAGAGCAAACAAAGGAGCTGATTGCACTGCCCTCATTGTCCTTGCTATGGGGCACCTCTGGGGCTGGGCTGCCCCAAGGACAGAGCTGTGGGGTGCTGGGAGGGGGTCTCAGGTGGGAGAAGAAATGAGGTGACATCAGAAATGGGCACTGAGGGAGCGCAGGGCCACGGGGTGGGAGCCCAGGGGAGGGAATGAGGAGCCTGGTGGAAGGTGCTTTCTGCTTTCTTTTCTGCCCTCACAGGATGATTTTAAGCCAGGAGCCAACTCCCTGCTCTGCTCCTGCACCCACTGAACTCCACGTTTTACTCTCAAAGCCCTGGCTGCTCATGTTCAGCAGCTGGATCACTCTTGAGCACATAACACAACCAAAGCCCGGCTTGAGGTGCAGACACACAGCTTGCTGCTGCTTCAGTTCAGGGCCTCATCTGCTGGACATGGACAAGCAGAGCCCTGGCAGCCACCTGAGCAGCCTGTGGTGGCAGGAGCCAGACCTGTGCCAGTGTCTGTTGGCATCCAGCCTGGGACCTCATGTGAATGCAAAGCATGGAGCAGAGCAGTGTCTTAAACAGTGTCTGTATGCCCAGAGGGGCTGTGCCCAGTCACACATCACTTGGTGAAGTTGTAGTGAATTATTTTTCCTTTAAAGCTCCAATTTTTTATTTATTTTTTTAATATTTAATCAAAATTGTAAAGCCTGAGAGCAGGTTCTCTAGCAATTGAAGTTAGGTGTCTGGTGGTTAGGAAAGACCAGCAGTCAGGGCTCCTGGGTCACATTTTCAAATCTCCCACTGACTCTTTGAGTGACCTTGAAGAAATCAATTAATTTCTGTGTCATTTTCCAGACAGGTAAAAATGAGGAAATAATTCTTCCCTAGTTCACTGGGGGATTTTGAGTGTTAATTGTTCGCAGGGCACTTTTCTCTCCCCAGATGAGAAGTGAAGTGAAGGCTGCAGGAAGGCTGAAGGTTGGCATGGCAGGCCATGAACACTTCAGGACCACAGTGCAGTGCTCAGAGGGCACATCTGTGTTTGCTGCAGGGAGAGGCAACTGCTTGACCCTCCATCCCATGCCCTGTACACCTGGATAGAAACCTTCCAGCACAGCACCTGGGCTCCAGCTCTCCCCACAGCTGCCCCAGCCTCTCAGCAGCTCTGGAGACTGATGTCTCCTTGCAGTCATTTTAAGAGGCAGTGAGAAGGAACCAGCTGTCTCCATCCAGAGCCTCTCACACATGTCCATCTCTCATCCCCCCAGGCTCCCAGCCTTGGCACGTTTGCTGATCCTCACCAAAGACATGCTGATACCTCACCAACAGGGATGCATCACCAGCTGGCAGGCTCTCAGCAACCAACCCCAGCTATGAATTCCCATCTGGGCTATCAGCTGCTTTGTAGACCCTACCAAAAAATCCTTTGAGGGCTTGGCTTTGTTCTAAAATGGAATATTTTCACATCTAGAATGGGGTGATCCTTTTTCTGGGGTGCTCTGGTGAGGCCAGCAGAGCTGTGTCAGGCCACCCCAGCCTGCCCTGGGGTGGGAATGACTCCTGTAGGGACGGATCTCTGAGCTCATAAATGTGGAAGTTTATTTTTGCCTTGAAGGGAGTCTTGTCACTGCCCTGTCTGCAGAGCTGATCACTGCACAGGTTTCCCCAGGCAGGAGAGAGGACGAGGAGATGCCACCCGGGAACCCCATCCAAATTAACCTACTTACCAGGCTGCTCTGCTGGCTGCTCCAGGAGAGCGCTGTTTGTTTGCTTTAGGCCATTTCTGTGCAAGCAGTAACCAGAGATGAGCAGAATTCAGAAAATTCCCAGTCCCATGGGAAATTTCAGCCTTTCAGAAGTGGTTTGCATCCCAAATCAGGCCACTTCAGCAAAATGAAATTCTGGTTCGACTCACTTGGAACAGTCGGATTCTCCCTGGTGAAAAAGTGCAATCTGGAGAAAGAAGGGAGGGCAGAAATGGGGGAGATTTTCTTTTACTTACAGGAAACTTTCCTTTATGAAAAATTGTATTTTTTTTTTCACTTGTTCCAGTCCCAAACTGCTCCAGAACTAATGCCAGGAATTCCCTCATCTATTTATACTGTTTTGCTGTCTGGGTCTTATTGTACCTGGCATTTGCTGTGACATATGACTGTGCTGCAAATAATACCAGGAACATTTACCTTGTGGAAGTATCATGGAGGGAAGGCATCCAAAAGGGCCCCTTATCAACCTGCTGTCAAAAACCTGCAGGGATCTCCCCAGGCGCCCCAGCCCTGCCAGCAAGGGCCCAAAGCCCTGTGGATTTTAGAGCACTGCAGCTGCAACAGTGTGGGTGTGTTTTGGGCGGGATAAATGCTTTTTCTGGTGAAAGAAAGCAGCAACACTGTGAATTTCTGTCAGTTTTGCCAAGTGAATTCATTTAGAGTTAAAAACCATAAGTTGCTTGAGATGGATTTCACTGTGAAATGTGTCTTTGTTCAGAGATTTCCTTTCGCTCTGTTTTTCTTCTTAACGTGAAAAATCCTTAAAGAGTGAGCTGAAATGTTTTCTCTGGGATGGAGTGAAACTTTTTTATTAGATCAGGAACAATATAGACGTGTGCAATTATCTTTCAGCATCGCCAGCAAACCAAAACATCTCTTACTCACCTCATTGTAATTGAAAGCATCGTGGGACACCCTGTTAAAACTGAAGCTGCTCACAATTGGCTTGAATCCAAACAAATAACTCTTAACTGAAACTCCTGTTTTTACAAAAGGAGCCATGAAAACATTACCATAATGAAGATCTGTCAGAGCTTACTTTGGGGGACAACTGCCAAGTGGTGGTTGTGTACCTAATCTCATCAACACTGCCGTAATTAACAAGCAAAATCAGGATTGCTGTTTTCTTGGTATTAAGTTATGTAATTACAAGCAAAATCAGGCCCGTGGATTGCTGTTTTCTTGGTATTAAGTTAATGTCAGCGTGAGACAGACCAGATCTGGGATGGAGTTTGGCTGATTGCATGTAAATGTCTAAATTTGAGCTCCCTTCACAGTCACAGGAGTCTAGTTATGACAGCCTGTGGTGTTTAGGGAGCAACTCGCTGAAGTAGGTGTCTAAAACAGTTTGGCTAAACCCCACCTTGAAAAAACTTATGTCACTGCTGCAAAAACAGCCCAGCTCTGATGGAGATGTGCAGAAAGGAAGCCAGGTGCCTAAACACAGGCATTTCAAGCCCTTTGGGATGCCCTGGTGTATCTCACCTGGCATCTGCTTGCTTCTAGAAGGACACAGGTGTCACACAGGTGACCCAGCCTCATGTCCTGGCTAACATGGGGCATCCAAAGCAGCACTTGGTCGCTGATTTAATTCTCCTGAAGCTGCATGAGGTGAAAATCATTCCCAAAGTGCCCAGGTCAGCAGGGCCTGGAAATACCCCATTTGGAAGCTCTCTTGATGGACCTCTGTTTCCAAAGATGGATCATGTAGCAGCAGCCTGCAGCCCAGAATTTCAGGAGGCTGCCCAGCTGAGCAAGTCAGTCTCTTGTTCCCTTACATAAGACACACAGCCAGAGGAGGAATTGCTGTGGAGACTGCATGGGGCTTTCTTGGAAAGCCCTGCATTCACTTCCAACCTTTTGTCACCTCCTGCAGAATGGCTCCCATGATTTTCCTGCTGACAAGTCACACCTCTTGCTTTGTGGGGGCAGGGCCATGCCAAACTGCCCCCAGTCTTTGCAGAGGCAGAGTTTGTTTGCATCAGCTAGGGAGCAGGAGATTTACACCAGTGGGATTGCACAATCACCCCAGATAAGGGGAATGTAACATGTCAGCAGTGTCCATGTCTTTATCTCTGTAGGAAAGACATACAGGAACACTCAAATCTCTGTGGCATTGATAGAAAAAATATCCTTCCCCTGCATTTCATCTGAACATGAGCGGTGAGGAGCGAGCAGTGCTGTTTGACCAACAGCCCCAGTGCTGCTTATCTGCTGCTAAACCAGAGCTGGCACTGCTTTAAATCACACATTTCCCTTTCCCTGTCATTTCTAATCAATGCAGATAGTTTATGTTTGTGCAGCTTCTTTCATCCCGAGGATCCCTCAGTGTGTTATGGGGCATGATCCAGATGCTGCCCTCCTATTCTGCAAGTGCATTCACTCATGAGGACATCCCAGAAACATGAAATGGTTTCAGTTGGAAGGGACCTTAAAGATGATCTCATTCCAATCCCCTGCCTTATGTAAGGACACTTCCACAATCTCAAGTTGCTCAGAGCCCCATCCAACCTGGCCTTGGACACTTCCAGGGATGGGACATCCACAGCTTCTCTGGGCACCCTGTGCCAGGGCCTCCCCACCCTCACAGGGAAGAATTTCTTCCTGATACCTCATCTAAACTTGGCCTCTACCCATTTAGGCTCATCCCCCCTTGTCCTAACTCTACATGCCCTGGTCAAAAGTCCTCTTACAGGGTACCTTTAGGGACTGTGGAAGGTTTGGGCTTTCTGCCCTGGTGGCTCCTTTGTTCATGGATGTACTGGTCAGTGGTGGTGTCCCAAGCAATGATGGAAAGAAGCACAACCATCCCATTTACATTCCTCTGTTAAAAATACATCCTAGAGGATGGTTGGAAGGACAGGTATGCCCCAGTGCAAGAAACCTGTGAATGCATGACTTCTGCAAAGAGCCATATGGGCAGATTTCAGGGACTGAGTTCACATCATATCTTCAAAAGAGGGCAAATCCATCTCCAAAGGTGACTTACTGAAGGGAAACCAGACTGAACAGAGGTTTGTTTTAAAATCTTAGACCCAGTAAAAACTAGGCTCTGAACCTGAGGCTCTCCAACCAAATGTGAATATCTCAGCTGTAGATGTGTGTCCCTGAGTTTATTTGATAGATCTCACTGTGGGGGTACACAGTTGTGGGTTTCTCTGGGTCTGGATTGAAGGCACTTGAGACAGTGGTTCATGTTTGGACTCAGCTGTTTTATTATTTCTTATCAGTAAAACAGTCTCACTGCTGGGAGTTCAGCAGCTTTTCATCAGAAGGCACAAAATGGCCAACAATCTCTTGTTCCAAGGCCTTTTCAGACTAAACTATCCCATTAAGAACTGACACCTGGATTATTTTCTCTTTTAACCCAATAACTGATCCCACAGAGCTGCAATGGGGACTTTTCTGCCCAATTACAAAATGCCACCCAAACCCATGGAGAAGGAGGAAGAAGAAGCATGAAGAAGAAACCCAGGAGGACACCCTGTGCCCTCCATCTTGCTTCCATCCACAGCACACTAAAAATCCCAAAGCCTCAATTTCTCACCCAGTGACACACCTACACTGCTCTCTATAATCTATTGCACACTTTTGTGGATTCCAGTCTATCTTGAAGTCAGGGAAACTTTCTCCATGAATGAGGGTCAGAGTCAGTGCTGCCCTCGGGGTCAGGGCACCCCAGAGCAGACAGAGAAATATTCCCAGTGCCCTGGGTTTCCACACCCCACTAGAGTCCAGGGAGACAACCAGGGGTTTTTAGAGCATAACCCAACAGGGCAAGTGTTGAAAATGTCTACTTCAGGATGAGGTACATTGCTGGACTGTAAAGGGAGTCCAGGATGACTATTCAGAAGTAAATGTCCATGTTGCAGATGTCTGAAGTTAGGAGAGATGAATCTTACCATGTAGCAGCACCTGTGAGCCCAAAACTAAACAAGGGATCTAACCAGAAAACAGGAGTCCTTCTTTCATCTTGGCCAACACCTCTGTGTTCTCTGTCCTACACCTTTCAGAGAAATGGAGAAGAGGTGGCAAACAGCACTGGGCTCTTTGTTGCTTTGGATGCAGGTGAAAAGGCAGCGAAACAGGCCTTACCAGAAAATCCTCTAAAAGTAGCCAAAAGCTTGCTTGGTTTAATTACCAAGGCCAGAAGGGGATATAGAAATCAGCAAGGGCAGAATGAGGGATTCACACCCAGAAATAACAACCTTGATATTTAGTCCACTGAAATAAACAGAGTGTGCTGGAGATGGGATGAGAAACAATAATCTTTGAAACAAAACCCATTTTAATGTTTCTTTGGAGATCATAATGAGAACTGTGGAATTACGGGAGGAGATAAAAGTTTCCTATTTAGCAAATTAAAGAGAGGTTTTGAGGTTTTCCAAGAGCTTCAAAACAGAGTGGACCAAAACTAAGCATCACCCAGACTAACCACAGCTCTGGTCAGAAGAACAGATCCAAGGATATTCTCTCTGAGCGCCTGAGTCACAGTTGATGGGAGTGTTTCCACTGACTTCCCTGGGTTTTTGGACACATGTGGAGTATTTTTTTCCCTCAGACAGACGATCTTAGACCCCTGCCTCAAGCTGCTAACAGAGGCAGTGTTTGCCTGTCTGCATTCCAGAGCTAAAGCACATTCCAGCCCCTTCGAGGACTTTGCCTCACCTCGGATGCACAAGGTCACCTCACCTTTGATCCTCTGCCTCGGTGCCAGGCTACCCGAGGAGGGCTGGGCAATGACTCAGCAGCTCACAGCCCGCTCTGCTTCTCCCTTTAACCAGATTTCTTGCTCCAGTGGAGCTGCTCCCAGCCTGGCTGGAGCTCACATGCCCAATCTTGAAGTGCAATTAGGCAGCAGGTGTAAAGGCAGCACAGCCTGCCCCAGGCACCATGGGCTGGCAAACCTTGCCACGGGGAGAAGAGCATCAGATAACAGCAAACTGTCACATGTCACCTTCACCTGCCCCACCAGGAGGAAGGGACAGTGAGCTGGGAAAGCTGGGGATCTTTGGGACAAGTTTGGTGAGTCCTATTTGAGTTGCTGAACCCCAGCAGTGACTGGTGTAGCCATGATATTTGCTGAAAAATCCTTTCCTTAGGATTTTTCTTCCTGAGAAGCTGAGTGGCCTCAGGAACAAAATTATCTGGTGCTGTGGAATGCAACAGGTGGATCTGTGATTGGTCTCATGTGGTTGTTTCTAATTAATGGCCAATAACAGTCAGCTGGCTCAGACAGAGAGTCAGAAAGTCACAAGCCTTTATCATTCCTTCTTTTTCTATTCTTAGCTAGCCTTCTGATGAAATCCTTTCTTCTATTCTTTTAGTATAGTTTTCATATAATATATATCATAAAATAATAAATCAAGCCTTCTGAAACATGGAGTCAGATCCTCATCTCTTCCCTCTTCCTCGGACCCCTGTGAACACCGTCACAGGCTGGCTGTCCTGAGCTCATGAGAGATGTAGCAGAAATTTAGGATGGTCAAAAGCCACAAGGTAAGTGACCAGTGGAATGGCAGATTGAGGGTAGGGCTTGAGAAGTAGCACATAGACCAGGTTTGTCAACTGCTTCCCCTTGTGGGAAGGGGTCTGGTTTCTGTTCTAGAATCACAAAATGATTTGGGCTAGAAGGGATCTTGAAGACCATATAATTCCAACATCCCTGCTATGGGCAGGGACAGCTTCCATGAAGCCAGATTGCTCAAAGCCCCATCCAAGCTGGCCTAAAACACTTCCTGGGATGAGGAGTTCACAACTTCTCTGTGCCAGTACCTCACCACCCTCACAGTGAAGATTTTCTTCCTAACATCTTACTTAAATCTCTCCTGTTCCAGTTTAAAACAGGTACGGGCCAACACACAACATGACAGCCCTAGGTGGTCCATGAGAGTGACTTCAGTAGGAATCTTGCTTGGATTCCTGCTTAGTTTTGCTTCACTCCATATCACTGGCCTCCCACAATCACAACTCATAAAGTCCCACCAATCACTGTCCCACATCCCACCACATAACACAACTCAATTCAGAGCCCTTCAGGACCTGGCTCTGAAGAGGTACCCCCAACCCACCTGCTGCTGAAATTCTCCCTGAATTTCAGCCATCATTTATGTACACTAATTAGTACTGCTTGGAACCCTTGAGAAAAGCATGGATAAATACTAAGAAACCACTTAATGCCCCAAAGCCTAAAACATCTTGGCTTTAGCTAGTTTATGCTGTATCATAGTATCCAACTTGCAGCACAGGGCACAAAAATAGCTTCCAATGATATTATCACTTTGTTCTAATGGGCTAAATTCAGCCCTGAGGGGCTGTAAAAATTAACAGAGTTTGGCTCAACATGTAGTTAATGAGGATGGTCTATTTCAAACCCATAAGGTACCACATTCTGCCACTACAGATTGGCTGGGAATAACTCACCTCTTTAGAGACACTGTATTCACTTGCAGCCCTGGCTATGTTTGCTCTAAATAGAGGCAGCAAAAATAGACATCAAAAACAAAAACATTTCTTTCAGCCTCCAAATGCCTCTGGCTCTGATTTTGATCTTGCATGCAGTAGAAGCTCAAGTGAGTGGAGAGGTTTATTTCTCATTTGTGTCAGTAAAAATGAAATGGGCCCACTATGTTTAACGCTGCTTTAGGATGCAGAACATTTGAGACAGTATCTAACAACTTAGAAATTGTTAATCTTGGTTCAACAAGGCTAGCCTGTACTTCTTCCAGTCTCTTCCTATGGATAATCTCTTGGCATCTTTTGATTTCTGTGCCCACTTAGTTTCTAACTTCCCCTGCCCATACAGCCAGAGTTTCCTTGGCAGAAGTCCCTTCTCAGGAGCTTCAGAATCAAACTCATCCAACACCAGATTTCTAGTTCTGCACAGCCCTGTCTTCATCTCTATAGAGCTTGTTCATCTAGCCAGACCAACATGTGTTTAGCTGTTAGAAGAGATGCATAAGCATGTTTTCTTGGAGTCTGCACTGCTGCTCCCTCCTTTTGCATCTCAGTCTTAGACCCCAGCTTGAACTTGACCTTTAAGCCTTTGCTGCTGTTTGTTTGTTTTGAAACAGGGCACAACCACAGAGGCTCAAAATGTACCCTCAATTCCTGTGTCCCAACTCTCCATCATGCCTTGTATTTCCCACAAACATTCTAAAAAAAGCAGAATGCTCCAGGAAGTACTAATTTTCAAATCAAGTGGTGTCAGGTCTTCCAAACAGCCTTGTCATTTTTAATGTGGATGGTTTGTGTAAGAAATCTCTCACCTTCCCTCTCCCTCTTACATTTTATCCCAGCTGTTCTTAGCTGGAGAGGAAGCTGAGGAAGAATCTCCCCTGAATGTCTATTTTGGCTTCTTGGAGTGGACAAAATTCAACCAGGGGACATTTTATGGTCCAGAAGCCACCTGCCACAGTCCAGCTGTGTCAGAGTCCTCCAGCCTCCAGAAAAGGGTGACTCCATCCAGACTGCCTATGGGGAAAGATCCCTCAACCATGTGAACTTCCAAACACCAGCTGGAGACTGTTTGGGACAGGTCTAGGTGGGCCAAAAGTTGTGCCAGGGATAACAATAGAAAGCAAATTCTAGGGGGCTCAAAACTATTTCACTATTGTAGATGTATACTTTAAAATCTTCCCATCAGTATAGAATGGAAAACCATACTGGATCTCTTTTTATTTCCTGGATTACTTAGTTTGATCTCAAGAGTTTTCTCCTTTCCCCAGAAAGAAAGAGAAGGGTTTACTGCTGATGAAGGCTGTGCTGAAGAGGAGCACATCCACCTCTTTCTTTTGGGATAAGCTTCAGATTTCATTCTTACAGCTCATAAACTGAACTCCCCAAACTTGCTGACTTTCAGCAAGACAGATGAGGGTGGGACAAGGGTGAGTGTGGGCTCACATACAGCTTTGGAGATGAGGACTTTCCAAGCAGGAGAAAGAGCTCAGTGCCCACCTCCCTCCCAACCCAAAGGTTCTTCCCTGATACAGACAGCACCTCCCAACACCACTCGACGTTCCAGCAGAGATGAATGGGCTGATAACCAGTTTATTATATTTGATCTTTTACCACATCCAAACACAGTCCATTAATTACTTGGATCACAGAAAATAAAGAGCTGATTTGAGATTCTCTTCTACTTAGTCATTTGTTAACTTCTGATAAAACTGAGCTTTGTCTTCTTATCTCTCTTTGCCAAACAAAGAGGCCAAGGCCAGCAAGTGAACCTCATCTTTCACACTACCCTCCTGATTCAATCAGTCACATATTGTAGTTGATCATTAAATTTTTTAGATAACTACTTGCCCTCTATTCTAGGATGTAAGAAACGTTTGGTGCACTAACCAGCTAATAGGAAGGAGGAGGAAATGCAAAGCTCCACTGATATCACATCTTTGTTATCAATTTATTTGGTGTAAAACTGGCAGTAATTTCACAATTTATTTGGTCCCTAACCAGATGGAAGAGCTTATCTGTGTGGAATGAAGAGAGTCTTTATCCTCAATATACATCCATTATACCTCATTCCCCAGGGACCATTCTAATACAAGTTTCTCAGCAAACAAATGTCACCATCTTATCTTTTATCATTATAAAAAAGCTGGTCTTTCCTCAGGGAGTTGTGATACCACTTACTACATCTCACAGCTCAGGTTTAAGGCCTAGCCCTTACTCTGTGAGGATCCAAACTTTCTCTCAAATACAAACATCATCAGGTCCATTCTTCTGGCTAATGCATCTGTTCACATCTGTCAGGCCTCTCATTTGGAGGATATTGGGACTTTCTTGGGAACAAGATGACATCTCTAGCCTACACTCTTTGAAGTCACATTCCTAATTTGTCACCACATCTAAGGGACAATTGAAATCTTGAAAATGTTGAAAATCAACTCCAGAAACTTTACCATCAATTCTGAAAACCTCAGTGTTGGGCTGATGCCCTAATGGTGGAAAGATCTGACTTCATTTGGTGGCAGTTGATAAAATTTTGCTCTCGTTTTGAACAGCATAATTTTGCAGCAGATTTAATTATTCCCTGTAAACATTTCCTTTGGCTAAGGGTAGATTTACACGTGTGTAACAGATCATGACCTTTCTCCCACCCACCCCAAAGCTCTGGCACCACGTGTGTTCATGGCATGGTGCACACATCACCCTGCAAGACAGGAAGGCAGCTCTGCAGAGTGAGTTGTTGCCAACAGCAAAGAAGTGGTTGGTTAGAAGGGTGGTTAATGTTCTGACATACTGAGTGGTTAACAACACCTCAAGTGGCTGTGGAGAGAACGCTCGTATTTACTCAGAGGTCAATTATTCACTCATAAATTTATTGGTTTAATTTCCTTGTAGTCTATTTCCTCTATTACATATTCATAATCATCTTCTCATAAGTTCTCCTCCTACAGCTACTAATTATTCTCTATGTTCACCACACACCCTTTTGTGCCATATAGATGGGGAATATTAATTTCTGTAGAGCAGAGATTTTTTTCTTAATTAAAGCAACGTTCTTTGGAAATAAATGCAACAACCATCAATTAAATTCAACAAATAAGGAAAAGTCATTACACAAAAATGCCAATCAAGATGCTGAGCTGAAATTCAAATGACATCAATCACACTTCTGTCGTTCCAAAACGCTGATTTAATCAATGCAAAGTCCAAAGGGCTTCACTAAAGGAACCATTCTCACACATTACTTTTTATTTCTCTGGAAGATGCAGTTACAGCTCTGTACCTGGAACAATCAAACATCATCTCAGCTACTCTGGGAAAAGGTGTGCAAAAGGTGTGCAAAAGGTCTGCTCCATGCTCTGGGTGTCTGAGAAATCAACACAGGACACATCTCAGACTCTGCGTGGTATCTTCACTCCTCCATGTGAACAAGAGCAGGTACAAATAACTGAAGTATTTGAAATATTTCACTGAAAATAAGGGCTCACATCCTCTAGGGTCTCAGAACTATTTACTTCTATAGGAGACAATCAGATGTCACTTCTTTTTCAATGAGGATCTTCCAAAATCCTTGAGCCTTTTAAGGTCTGCAAGGGAGTCTTTCTGCATCAACACTTCTCTGTTGTATTTAGCCAAAGCAGCAAAGAGGGAAGAACACGGTCACCAAGAAACTAGTACTAGATTAAGAGAAGTAATCTGGTGGATCTTAAAAAAATTAAGGGAACAGGGTAAGAAACTTGCAACTCTGTAACTGGTAATGATGGAGTATTTATTTCATACAGCTACATGTTACATTTCACACGGTCATTCATGCTGTAGTTACACAGAACAACAAAAAAACCCCATAATGCGCATCTTGCCAATTGTGTTTGGCCCCGAGCTAGAAAAATTTCTGCAGCAGAGAAGCCTCTTGGTCCAGAGGCTGGATTGTGTCTAGCTGGATGGAGCTATCTCATAGATCTGTTTTCCAGAGTGGTGGCCAGACGCACACAAGTCCCATTAAAGTAATTGGTTGCTCTGTGAGCTTAATACTTCAACATCCCGGGATCCATAGATTACAGCACGATGCACTGGGTCATAATATATGGCAAATTGCACTGGAGTCAGCTGGCACTGGCTAAGCAGAGAGCAGAGAGAAGATGGATATCAGAGTCCAGGAAGAGGCACGAGGGATATGTTAGAAGCCAGTAGCCAGCTGTGCAGAGTTTAACCTGTCGACGAGATTTCTGTGAGGGCTGCACGCAGAAAATCCCATCCCATTATCTCCAGAGAGGGAAGAGGGATCATGAAGAGAGAAGGGTGAATTATTAAAGGATAGGCCGAGTATGACTGAGAGCTTATTAAAAAGGGAGGAGGATGGGTAAGTGGAGAAACAGCTTGCTTGGCTGGTTCTATTAAAATCTAAGGCCAGATCCTCTGTGTAAATTAGCATAGCTCCATTGACTCGGGTCGACTGGTTGACTTCTCTGGCTTTATGGCAGTTTACCAGCTGACATTTTAGCCCATTAACTTGAAGCATTGCATGTTTTCCTGGGAGCTTGGTCTTTGTTCTGTCCCCCACTCTTTTTTTTTTTTTTTCTGCCAGAACTGACAAAATTCTTCAGCTGAAACATCTGAGGAACGACATCTCATCAAAGATGGACGTTTCCATGGAAATATGTTTCGGATGAAATTTTTTGAGTCTTTCACAGATAAAATATAAATAACTGGTTGGACAAGTTTTCAATAAATCAAAATAGAAACTTTGCTGGAAAAACTGAAATGTTGTTTGGGTTGCATTTTTCCTCTGCTTTCTCAAATAAAGAACATACAATGCCTGAAGAAAAGAAATGGCCAAAATGAAAATTTGCTGAAAAACTTCCAAGAAGAGACAAAACCCTGTATTGGGTTATTCCCCCACAGATGCCTACATTTATACCCCTGAGGGCAGAAAGAGATGATGAAGAGCTGATGGCAGTGAATGTAAGGCAGAGGAGGGAGAGGGAGAGATAAGCACTCCTGGTTTTTCTCTGGATGAGAGCCTCTTCTTTTTTCTCTCTCTTTTCCCTGCTCCTTCTCTTCCCACTCCTTGCAGCTAGTGCATCAAAATGTAATCTGGTGGGAAAAAAACCCAGAGCAAGCTCTGCCTCCCCTGCACCAGACACTGCTGATAGAGAGATCCTCTGACATGGATCCAGAGGGTTTTTTCTTCCTCATTTTGAACCCTGATTCACCCACACAAAGGGACCAACATTTAATCATACGGGGAAATACATTCCAGGGGTGAAATTGCTGGGGCTGTTTCCCAAAATATGATCCTCAGGAAGAAGAACTGGTTATGGAAGATTATGCCCTGGAAACCATTTCAAAAATGAATATGTAAAATAAGATAAAGAGCTTTGTTCAAATACATAGAGGAGTCTGACCACAGTGGAAGTTGGTAACTGCATCCCTGAGGGTCTCATGGGGAGTTTCATCCCAAGAATAGAAGAGTAGGAATGCACTGAGGATCCTGAACATATCATTACAACTCCACGTGTGCTGGTAGTCCCATACCCCAAAACAGCACTGGGGAACCACTCCTGGGGGCCTTAACCTGATAAGTTTAGTGACACCAAGGCTGTGATTTGCAATGCTAAGAGATTATCAGAGATACAAGACTCAGTTGAATGTTTCCATGGCTTTATCTTACATCCACTGCCCAGAAAGCTCTCCATTAATGAAATCACAGAGTTATGGAAATATAGAATGGTTTGGGTGGGAAGGGATCTTAAAGACCATCTCATTCCAACCTCCTGCCATGGATAGGGACACTTTCCACAAGACCAGTCCAACCTGGCCTCAAATGCTTCCTGTGATGGGGAATCCACAACTTCTCTGGGCAACCTGTGCCAGGGCCTCACCACCCTCACAGAGAAGAATTTCTTCCTAATATTTAATCCAAACCTGTTCTCTTTGAGTTTAAAATTACTTCCCTTTGCCCCATCACTATCTGGCCATGCAAAAAATGTTCCAGCTTAATCAATCCCTGGTTCAGGAAATGAAGTTCCAGCTTCTGTGGCACAGCTCAGAATACCAAAAAAATTAAGACGCCTCCTACGACCAGGGAACAGAGTTTGAGCTACCAGCTGCTTTGAACATTTGTAGAGGAATACTTGGGGACTGGGTTGCAAATACACTGCTATATTCCACTTTCCAGCAGCCTGAAGTGTGTTTGGCAATATACAAGAGAGAGCTGCTGTTGATGCGAAACACCAACCAGAACAGGGCCTAATCCTACACATGGGTGAATATGGCCATGCCATTTTACTGCTGTGCATGAGATCCCATAAAGAATATGTCACTTGACTCACTTTTCCCACATAAAGAATAAAAGGTATGTTTAAATCAGTGCTTAGCTTTAGGCAGTGCTTAGCTGCTGACCAGCATGGAAATCCCATCTGGAAAAGATGCAGATTCATCATCACTGCCAAAGTGGTATTCTACAGCAAGTGCTAGTGCAAAATGAGACAAGAACTACTTTGGTGCAGGCAAACTTCAGCTTTTTCTGTGAGCCTGTTGGGTGAGGTCAGCCACATTAAAAAAAAAAAAAGTAAAAAAAAGTTTGCTAAACTATAAATACAATTAAAACCAAAGAGGGTAAGAGGGTGCATATTCAGATTGTTTGAGGGGGTGCCAGAATCTGGCTCTGAATAGTTTTGATTAACAAACCTGGGTCTGAATTGCTGGAGAACTGTTCATTTTGTTAAGCCATTATTCATGGCCTGTGACTGGTCATAAGTAATGTTCTGCATCCTGATGAGAGGATTGAAGCTTAGGCTGGCATGATGAATGCCTGACAGCAGATAATGAATAGTGTACTTCCCTCACAATTCACAAGTGCTCCAGGGTTTCTGAATTGTAAACTACCAGGCCAACTCACTGAACAAGTACATTGAAATACATTCCCAAAAAGCAGCAGGATTTCAGCTCTTTCTCTATGGGGCAGAGTTTAATTTCCTTAAATCAAAGCAGTGCAGGTCAAGCAGGTGTCCTAAGAGCTGTTTGTTGGTTTTGTCTCAGGCTCAGGCACTCTGCAAATAAAACCCAACCCCTGAGCCACAAATCCCTCCTAAGGGGGAAAGCTCGGGGTCCCTATCAGGTCAGAACCCAACTCTCCCAAAAAGTACCATCCCTCCATGACTCTACCAGTCCCACTTGTAACTGGAACTGTTTAAATACTTGCAAACAACAAACCACATGGTCACATAAATAGCAGCCAATGGAAGCCCAAGTAATTCATTTATCAGTATATTGGCCAGCGGACTGTTTTAATTATTTAACTATTCTGGTAAAAGCTAATGCATAAAGAACCTAAACAGTGTGTGTGTCTTGCACAGGGCCTTCAGCCAAGGGGAAAATTCAGGCTGTTCAAAGCCCCCCCTGCATGCAGAGGGGTTGGAGAATGTTCCTGCTGCATGGAGCTGTGGGATGACTGGCCAGGGGCAAAGCCTTGCAAGGGATGCTTGGACCAACACACTGCCATGCTGCTTTCCAGCTTTAGCACAGTCTCTAAATACCAGTTTGACTTGTCCCCAAATATATCCCCAACTGAACATAACACAAGTATGCAAGGAAAGTATTTCATTCACTGACCCAAGGGGAAGTGAAATGTAGGATAGCTGCCCTGTGAAGCCTGGAGAAAATCACCTGGGAACATCAAAATGCAGGTGCTGCAGCTGAACACTTGACAGACAGCCGTGTGTAGAACACTTTACCCACAGCAGACAAGGAAAAAATTGTTTGGCTTGAGATATTTGTACTTCACAGGCTGATCTCTCAACCGCGCTGAAGAAGCAATTAATTGAATTAACAGGGCATATCAGTCTCTGGAGCACTCAGCACTCTGTTGCTGTGACAGGCCTGCCCACGCATCTTCATCAGAGAGTGCTGCACCTCTTTGCTTCCACTCCAGCCACGTCTTTGCCATGCATGACAGCCCTGGCACTCATTAAGTTGGTGGCTTGGGACAGGCTTTAGGTTGGGAATGGCTTCTGTGAGAATCCCAGTTCAGCGGGATCCTGCTGGCATGGCAAATCCAAAAATAAACAAGTGGAGGCTTCCCTCTGACCCAGTGACCCAGCATGGGTTACGTTTTCACACTTGGCACCTTCCTAACAAACGATTATTGCTCTGGGGCTGCGTGAGGCCATCGTGCACGCTCCGTGAGCCCTTTGTGTCTGCTCAGAGCGCCGAGCTCCCCATCCCACTGATCCACAGGAGCTTCTCTTCCTCATGCATGGGGGACAGCACCAGGAATTATGGACACTGCCTGTCTTCCAGGAGGGGTACACTATCCAAACAGGACAACCGCCTCGTGGCAGGGAGGAATGATGAGGAGGACTCCATCTGTCACCCTGATTTTTTAAGATTTTCTAAGCCTTCTGATATTTACACTCTTGTAACGAATTTTCTCACACACTTTCCGTAAATAACTTATTGTTTTGCATTCTTTTATGGAGGAGGAGAAATTTGATGGACTGTTGGTTTGTCCCTTCAATCTACTGTGACTTTTGGAAATCTATAAATGTTGGAGTCAGAAAATAAACTTCCCTTTTTCGTCACCTTGAGAGCAGCAGTGTGTGTGCGTCGTGTTGTTTCATGTCCTGTAGTGACATCCATCTTATCAGAAGGCTAATTAATTATTATATTATATTATATTATATTATATTATATTATATTATATTATATTATATTATATTATATTATATTATATTATATTATATTACATTACATCTAAACTGAATCCGCCAAGCACTCAGCTCTGCACACACTGCACAGAATCTCATGACTGTCAGTGACAGTCCTCACACTCACACACACACACCTGGCCCTGATAGGCCAAGGAAACAAAACACCATCACTGTGAGTAAACAGTCTCCATATTGCATTCTACTTTGGCACAAACACGGGCACAGTAAAGGAGATAAGAATTGCTTTTTCTTTCTCTGAGGTTCAGAGAATGTGAAATCCAGAAATATTCTTGGGAAGAATTCTGCCTTGCTTTTCTCTGGGAAGAGAAATGTGGCTACAGTACACACCTTATCACACCACCCTACCTGTGCCCTACCTGCCTTTACCAGGTTGGTTTTCAAGCCCTTCAAGGGTAGCTTGAGCCTCAGACAGGAGAGGGAGCAGCATGGGTAGTCCCAACCCTGCCAGAAATTCCCTGTGTAATTGCAGTCCAATTACTCTTTCTATGCTTCAGTTTTCCACAGGAAATTATATTTCCTTTGACACTTAAAACTGTAGATCTTTATGCTGTGGGTCACTTCCTACCACTTTTTGTACAGAACCCAGCACAATGAGACTAGTTTTGACAGGATTACTGAACTATCTTGATATCACAATCAAATATTTTTATTAAGCTCAATTTCATCCTGGTCGTCCAACATAAGTGCTTCTTCCTGAGGCTTAGACACTTTTGTTTTTTGTAGATATTTATCAGGGAACATTTTTCATGGCCTTTTTACTGGAACACAAATTCTACAGTAAAAAGTGGAGGATATTGCTTCAAATTATTGGTGGGTGGCCAGTGCCTCTGGCTTTGGGAATCTCCAGAAACCAGCAGCACCTGTGTTGCTTTACATATTCAGGAAAACAAAGTTATATGGAGCCCTTGGTGCGTTCAAAACTGGATTCCTTTTTATTACACAGGCAGCAAAAGAGACAATAGGAGAAGACAAAAAATACTATTTCCAAGGACAGCCACAGAACTCCTTTAAATTATCTCTGCTTTTCCAATATCTAAAGTGCCTTTTTCCAACAAAGGTCACCAGGTTTCTTTGCAGCTCTCCAGCAACCGGGTGCTGAAGACCGCCCTACATTTGAAATTCTGAGGGGAAAGACACTAGGATTGAAATGTCAAGATTCCTTAGGAGTTTTTCTTCAAGGATTTCCTATTTCCTCCACTTTCTGTAGGTAATTTTCCTTACCTCTGCCTTACGATTTCCTCCATCTACACTTTCCCGTCATGGCTTGTGTACAAAATTCACAGACACTTTTCAAAAATCTGTCCTCTTTCCTTCACTCAAAACTCCCCACTTTCACTCTGATTTCTCTACTTCCAGCCACACAGGCCACACCACATCACGAAAAATGCTCTTTCACATTCCTGACACTCTTGGGTTCCACTAGCAGCCACGTGAATGAAATCTCAATTAAATGAATGGTGCAAGTGGAAGCATCATAGCTCCAAAGGCTTCAAAGAGTGCCTGTGGTTTCCATGCCAGCATTTTTTGTGGTAATCACTCACTGCTAGTAGGGTCTGGTATCAGCCTTAACCAACCAAGCCACTTCAGTTTCCACAGCCAGCTCATAATTTTAAAAGGCCATTGGACTCTCGGTGATGATGCAATGATGTGTTCTCAGGTGCTTCTCTAGGCATGAGGCCAAAAGCTAAGTTACCATTTATGCAATTTGAAATGAAAGGCACAGAATTAGGCAGTGACTAGAATTTCTCATTGCAATTCTTAATCGTTTTGACTTTATTTTTCCAACAGTCAGCAGGTTTTTCCTGTGAGGAGTCCTTTAAAAAATAAATTAGATGGCTACTTACCATGACTATCAGTTGACTCAGATGACAGGACATTGCACTTACAAGACCTTTCGTGTTCCTCAATCCTCCTTTTCTGTTTCTCAATGAGGCCAGATTCTACTGCCTTTATTCATACTATTGCTTTATTCCATAGCTCACACTGATGATTTCAGCAGGGACTCCTGGAATAAATTACTGCTCTCATGTGCCAAGATGACCTGAAGTCCTTGCCGAGGGCTGTTTCAGGCCTTTGTCATGACTTTCTTATCCCGTTTCATCCTCCACAAAGCCAGGAGTTTCTCACAGCTCATCAGCTGGTTCCCCCAGAATCAGAAGACAAATACCTTCCCATGTTTGCTGTGCCTCATGGGGAACCACAACTGTGTCACTAACATGGTATGAATCAACCATTGCTCTCATTAACTCAGCAACCCCATCATGGAACTATCAGTAAGAAGGTGTTTGCTGTCCTGTTTTATATGTGACAATGGTCAATGCCTCACTGAATCAGGTATTACATGAACATTTCCACATTTGGGGGATAAAACACACACTTTTAAAAATGGGTACCAGCAGTTGGAATGAGAATGCTGAACATTGAGAAGCATTTAAAAATATTAACCTCTAAGACTTACCAACGCATCACGGACCCATCCTATTTCCCTCCAGAGAAAGTCCAGTCAATCCCTTTTAAGTGCTGTGAAATCCTCACTGGAGCTGGTGCACAAGGTAGAGCCTAATTATGGAGCCTCCTTTTAATCAGCTGGAATCTTTGTAAGCATAAATCATAGAGCAAAATCAATTGTTTCTGAATCACGTCTCAGAAAGAATTACCAAGAGCATGCACAAAGTCAAATCCCCAAAAGATAGGGAATGCCAGAGCTAAGATGATCATGACCTAGTCTGGAAAGGACAAGCTGCTACACTTGATGCTACGTAGCCTCAGGGGAATGTGCAGTAACTGGTTACCCCAGTGCCTTATAAAATCCACTCTCAGGCTTTCCACAGTTGCTATTAATAGGAGTTATAAACAGCCACGGAACCATAACATGAGATTAGCTGTTGTTATATCTGTTTCACAGATAAACTCTCTGACAACCAGTGAAACTGAAATGGAAACCAAGTCTCTAGAGC